>NC_072487.1:365833-731666 GCF_027574615.1 Eptesicus fuscus
TCCCAGTCATGGCACAGGCCCAAGTTGTGGGCTTGATCCCCAGTATGAGGTGTGCAAGAGGCAGCCAATCAATGATTCTCCCTCATCATTGATGTTTTTATCTCTCTCTTCCTCTCTGAAATTAATAAAAATATATTATAAAAAGAGCCATTCATTTCTGGGTGTTAATTTGTTATCCTGCTATATTGTTGAAATCTAGTACTCTTTTGATGGAGTCTGTAGGGTTTTCTATGTGCAATATCATGTCATTTGCTAATAATGACAGTTTTATTTCCTCCTTTCCAATTTGGATGCCTTTTATTTCTTCTTTTTGTCTGATCGCTGTGGCCAGGACTTCCAGGACTAGGTTAAATAAGGGTAGTGAAAATAGCCCTGACCAGTTTGGCTCAGTGGATAGAGCGTCGGCCTGCAGACTGAAGGGTCCCGGGTTGGATTCTAGTTAGGGGCATGTACCTTGGTTGCGGGCATATCCGATTGGTGTTTCTAACTCTCTGTCCCTCTCTCTTCCTCTCTGTAAAAAATCAATAAAATTTTTTAAAAAAAAGAGTGGTGAAAATATTCCTGTCTTGTTCCTGTTCTTGGGTGAAATGGTTTTAGTTTTGCCCATTGAGTATGATGTTCGCTATAGGTTTATCATATATGGCGTTTATCACGTTGAGATATGCTCTCTTTCCACTATGCTGAGAGTTTTTATCAAAAACGGGTGTTGGATTTTGTCAAATGCTTTTTTTGCATTTATTGATATGATCATGTGCTTTTTGTCTTTAAATTTCTTTATGTGATGTGTCACATTTGTTGATTTGTAAATATTGTACCAATCTTGCATCCATGGAATAAACACCACTTGGTCATGGTGTGTAATTTTTTAATATATTGATGGATCCGATTTGCAAATCCTTACCCCCATGCAAAATCTGACTGGATGGCAGTTTTTGCCTGAGAAAGAGGACCTCCACAGCGTGAGGGAATGGCTCCGCACAGGAAACTGGGGTGTCTGCTTCTGCGCTCTAACCTCAGAGCCCCCAACCCTAGCTTCTACTCACACAGCTCCAGTCCACTCTGCCCTCCCTCTGCCGGAGCACAAGATAAGTGGCTGCACACACGATTTTCGCATTGGCCCTTTAAGAGGGTGCCTGCATTTCCTGCCGTCCCTCCCTGGCAGACAGCAGCCTTGCTGCTTTTCGCAGCCAGAGGTTATGTGGACACCTCTCTCGGTTCTGGTGCTCTGCGCAGGGTAGGGTGGGGGAGCAGCTTAGGGTTTAGATCCGAGTTCTCAGTGGTACCCCGACCCCAGCTGAAATCTCTCTCCAGAACTTCAGGTGCTGTGTCTGGGAGCTTGGCCAGCCCTTTTGCACCTCCACCCCTCCGACCAGTCTCTGTGCCATCTCCACTTCCCGTGCTTGGTTATCAGGGTTCTCGCCAGCTGGTCTTCAGTTGATTCCTCAGGATTTTTTTTTTTTAATTTTATTTTGTATTTTAGTTGTCATTCCAGTTTAGTCCTGGAAGCATATCAGTGTAGCATCCTCTTACTCCATTGCCATTTGTAATCTCTAAAAGTATATTTTTATTGATTTCAGAGAGGGATAGGGAGATAGAAATATCAATGATGAGAATCATTGATCAGTTGACTCCTATATAACCCACACTGGAGATCAAGCCCATGACCTGAGCATATGCTCTTACTAGTTGAACCGTGACCTCCTGGTTCATAGGTTCTCAACCACTGATCCACACTTCCTGAGCTAGCCACTCTCTTGTTTTCTCTTGGCTCTGTCCTCCATTGATTTTCCCCCTTAGTGTTTCTATTAAGTGGTATTCCATACCTTTTCTGATTCATTGTGTCTCTCCTTTGGGGTTTTGTGTGGTTACCATTAGGTTTATGAAAAAAAAGTTTGATATATAGTGGTGTGTTTTTTTTAACGCATGTAATCTTCACTTGCAAGCTCAGAACTTTATCTCCCCTTTTGTTTTGTCAGAAATTAACCCTAATTATGCTGTATGTTTGTAAACCTCCTTGAGCATTCCCTGAAATGGAGGTCTTCTGGTGGTGAATTCCCTAAGTGTCTGTGTGTCTAAAGAAGTCTTTATATCTCTTTAATATCTGAAGTATAACTTTGCTGGATATCTTTTTTTAAAATATATATTTTATTGATTTTTTATAGAGAGGAAGAGAGAGGGATAGAGAGTTAGAAACATCGATCAGCTGACTCCTGCACACCCCCTACTGGGGATGTGCCCGCAACCAAGGTACATGCCCTTGACTGGAATCAAACCTGGGACCCTTGAGTCCGCAGGCCGACGCTCTATCTACTAGCCAAACCGGTTTCGGCACTTTGCTGGATATCTTATTCCTAATTGGTAATCTCTTTCAGTAGTTTATTTGGTCCCACTCTCTTCTAGCTTGTAGGGTTTCTGCTGAGAAGTCTAGTGATAACCTAATGGGATTTATTTTATAGGTTACTTCTTTTTCCTGGCAGCCTTGAGAATTTTTGTCATGAATCTATTTTAAGTTTATTTGATTTGAGAGAGGAAGGGGGAGGGGGAGGAGATATCGATTTATTGTTCTACTTATCTATGCACTTACTGGTATGTGCCCCGATTGGAGATCAAACCCACAAACTTGGTATACCGGGACAACTGTCTAACCAACTGAGCAGCCTGGCCAGGGCCTCATCATTGGTGCAGTATTAATACAATGTGCCTTGGAGAAGGCCTTTTGGACTGAGGTAACTAGGTGTTCTGTTTGCTTCTCGGATTCAAGGACCTAGCTCTTCCCATTAGGTTTGGGAAGTTCTCAACTGTTTGAAAATCTCCATTCCCTTCTCCCTCTCTTCTGCTGGTATGACTATTCTTACATTGCTCTTTCTGACGGAGTCATGGTTCTTGTAGTTATTTTATGCTCATTCCTCTCTTCTTCCCTCTGCATCAATTCTAGATTTCCATCTTTGATAGGACTAATAATTCATTTCTCCATTGGTCAGCTCTATTTCCTATGCCTACTAGTTCATTTTTCTCTTTTATTGAATCCTTCATCTCCAGAATTTGTTTGGGTCTTTTTAAAAGTTGTAATCTGTTTGGTAAAGTACTAATTTAGTTAGTTGACTCTGAGTTCATTAACCCTTTGCACTCGCTTGCTTTTTTCTCGATTCCTTTATTCTACTCGGGATTTAATTTTTTAAATACCCCAGATTTTACAAAGTGCGGCAGTAGAATAAAAAACTGGAGTTTCTTTTCATACAAACTTACTTATTTGGATTTTTTTATATTTCAAATTATTGATACATTCAAAGAGTAATTTTAATCTCTATAATTTTTCATGGTGTGATATTTTTTGAAACATTCACCCACATGAAGACCTGGTTTACATTCACATGTTTCACAAATATAAATCGTCTCTCTTCTTCCTCCTTTGATTTTTCTCTTAGAACAAACAACACAATCTTTGCGTGTTTTGTTAGGGTGAGGTGTGATTATATGGAGCTTTCCATCTAAATGTTGCTCTAAGTTGGTGGATAATAATCTACCCCTGGAAGTTAGTGTACTGGTCTAACCTTTTTCACGTGACTGACGTGTCTTAGAAACAAATAGCCTTTGAAGAGGCCATTGGTGAAGCTTAGGTGGTGGCATCAGTTGAGACGGCATTTACATTTTACTTGTCCTTTCATGCTAATGAAAACAAGAAAAGATACTGGAAAAATAGACAAAAATCCCCCTTCCCCCCCGCGGTGAAACTACGTGTCGAGTGTGGCTCGACATCCGAGCTGCTACCGATGCTAACCGTGTCGAGTCACACTCGACATCCGAGTGCAAAAGGTTATAAATTGCCCGTTTTCTTGTATCTTGTTTCTGAGAACTGAAATCCTGAATTCTCTGTCATTTAAATCAGTGGTCGCCAACCGGTGGTCTGTGAGGTCCGAAAGGTTGTCGACCACTGACTTAAATCACATATTTCCATTTTATTTGGGGGATAATTTTCGTTTTCTTTCTGGGCTGCCATGTTACCTTGGTTGTTCATGGTATTTGATGGATTCCTCCTCGCGCTAGATCTAGATATCTACGTATGAATGGCACTCCTCGAATAGATAAGTCTTCCTATTGCTTTACAGTAGGTGGTGCTGAAGCAAGATCTTTAAGTCTCCAGCACCTCTCTGGCATTCAGATGTATGTGGGTGGTGGGAAATCACCTGTGTTCCACTAGAAGGTATGTCTCCTCTGTGCTCTGGTCATCTTGGTCTCAGAAAACAAATCCCCCAGGGGAATGAATGTAGTGGCCACTGGGGTTCCAAATGCGTGAAAGGCCAGTGCTGTCACTTCAGCCAGACACGGCCGACAGAAGCTGTGACGTGTTGGTGTGAGGTGAACTGAATTTGGTCACTTCCTTTGTTGCTCTGCTTTCCCAGTAATGCTGACTGGCAGACATCTGTGGCATCAACTCCATGTCTCCACCCTACCCTGGGATTAGTCACATTGTGCCGGTCACTCAGGGAAAAAAATTTCAGACAATGTGCCAACCCTCCACCGCTCCAGCTTCTCCCGGGCCTGCTGAGGGCTCTGGGGGGTGAGGGGCAGTCAGGCCCCTGGCTTTCTGGCCGCACCTCTGTCCTTCCTCCCTGCCCCGCTCACTGGGCTCAAGAACCAGCAACCTCTCAGTGCACAGGCCGATGCCCAAGACACTCACCAGGGCTAAGTCCACGCCTTTAAAGTGTCACTGATTGGAATATCAGATGTTATAGATCTAAGAAAAGGGTAATCCATTGTATTTATCATATTTCTGCTCTATCTGTTGGTATTTCAAGGTTTTTTTCCTTTTGTATTTCAGTAACTTCCTCTAGCCATTTTTTAACAGTATGTCTTCCAGTGACAAATTATTTTCGTTCCAATTGTCTGAAAAAACATTTCACTCCTTAATTATTGAAGTACAGGGAATTTATAGTTCACAGTTTTGTTTTGTTTTTTTCCCCCTTACAAAATATTGTGCCACTGGTTTCTGGCCTCTAATGGGCAGGTAGCGTCTGACACATGGATGGATATTCTGAACAAAGGGATGATTCACAAACCAGCAAGGATGGACAACAGCTCAAGATTCATCACCTACTCAGACTATGTGCAATTTAAAACTGATTTTTAAAAAATAAGTGTTCTTTTTACTTACAGCTGACATACAGTAGTATATTAGTTTCAGGTGTACAACAGTGAGTAGACATTTATGTAAGTTAAAAAGCGATCCCCCTAAGTCTAGTACCCACCCGGCACGTGATCGTAGTATTGACTCTATAGTCCCTAAGCTCTACTTCACATCCGTCACTCTTCTGTAACTACCCATTTATACGTCTTACCCACCCCGACTCCCTCCCACAGGGCAGTCATCAAAATGTCCTATTTCTGATTATTTCAGGTTCCACGTACAAGTGAAATCAGATACCTGTCTCGCTCTGATTTCACTTAGCACAGCGCGTGGCAGGCCTCAGCACAGCTCCGTGGTGCTGCAGATGGCAAGATCTCGTCAGAACCATGGCCCTGGTCCGTGTGGCCCAGCCTCATGTCGGCATCATCACACACTGTGAGTCACTGATCGGACTCCAGGCTGCAGACTCAATCCCCAGTGGGGGCATGCAGCAGGCAATGGATTGATGTTTCCCTCTCCCTTAATTCAATAAAGGTATTTTAAAACAAACAAAAGTCGTATGCATTATTTTTGAACCACCGCTGACTGTGTAACTGAGGCCATAAACAAACAAGCTGTAGGTAAGGCAGACGGGGAGAACAGCTACCCAACCTGGACTCTGTTTGGAATCTTTCTCTGCCAGGGACTCTGGATTGGCCTGAGCAAGCTTCTCGGAGAGCTGCAATGCAGTCTCAGCTTTCTCCAACCAATCTTCCTTCTGTCTGCTTAACTTTTCACAGGTGTCAAACCTCCATTGTCGCCTGAAGGTTCCCTCTACCTATGTGTTACCCCCTCCCCCTTTATCCTTTATGTATGTTTCCCCCAATAAATCTTACACATCTAATTCTGTTTGGGCATCTGTAAACATAGGGTTTTGGGAAGAAGTAAAGTGAGATTTTTATTTAGCACATTATTTTTTTTAAGAAATCTTTAAAAAAAGACTTTTAAGAGAGAGAGGGAGAGAGTGGGGAGAGAGACTTGTTCTACTTATTTATGCATTCACTGGTTGATCTTTTATGTGCCCGGATGAGGGATCAAACTTGCAACCTTGGCCTACTGGGATGATGCTCTAACCCACTGAGCTAACGGCCAGGGCTTAGTCCACTGTCTTAATACAGAAGTCACTATATTAAGTTTTTGTGTTTTTTGAAGATTATAAATTTCAAATTTCAATAAATAATGGGAGAATGAATTACTTTTAACATATTTATTATCTGAGAAAGCTTGTTTATTTTTCTTGCTTTAATGGAACATATTCCATCAAATTATCCAAGGAAATCCAGATAATTATCAATTTCTTCAAGGTTTTAAGTATGTTTTAAAAGACCATAAAAGGATAAACATTATGCCACTTTAATAACTTTCTCCCCCTATACGTAAGGAATTCAAGTACAGAAATACACTCTAGTGCTGAGGTAACATTGCAATCTTCTCCCAACATGACTATATAGGTGCTTAAGGTTATGTGAATATTGCTGTGAGGATTTAAGCTACTTGATGAACCAATACCACGTCACATTTAGACCGAAGGCAGCAATTTAGATCAAATGCACCTGAAAGGAATATTTTCAATACATGAATATATGCGTGTGTGTGCGTGTGTGTGTGTGTAAAGGTTGACTGAACCACACTGGTAACAGGAAGTTAGAAGTCAGCCGTTGTTGGGAATACAGAAACATACACAGTCTTCGTGTTCAAAGTCTTCAGGGGTATTTCTTCTGTAATTTCTAGAGTGAAAAGAGATGAAAAAAATAAATAAATTTTCTTCCTATTATGCATACCATAAAAATGTCAGCAGCCTGAGTAAGCAATAAATTTGGCCTCACCCCAAGAGAGGTTTGACCTTTCACCTGATAATTAATGCAAGGGAAACAGCTAACTCGGAGGGAGGAAGCCACACTAGAATGACCAACCATATAATTCAAGGTAAAAGTAAGTTCAACCATGTGGGCAAGGACTCAATCATGCCTATGTAATAAAGCCTCAATACAAAGCAAGGCACCAAGGGCAAGCTTCTGTGTGGGAAGCCTGTACACTGACATGCACCAGGGCCAGGAGAAGGAACTGTCTATGACTCCTGGGAGAGGACAGCTGAAGCTCTGCGTCTGCACAGCTCTCATATTCGGCCCTACACATTCATTTATTCCTTTCCCTGGAGTAAACGTAGTCATGAATGCAAACGCTTCCAGTGAGTCCTGTGCAACCTGCTAACATATTATCAAACCCGAGAGTAGTTGCAGTTGGTGCCAGAAGTGACGGAGGCCTTGTATGAAGCCCTCCCTCCACGTTTGTAGTTGGACCCTGACTGCTTATAGCTAAGGGTTCATTCTTTGTTTAACTTAGGAAGGACTGTGCCTCAACTGAAGTAATCCTGGGCATTGCCCCAAATGTCCTCATACCACTCCCTCCATATCACACCACAGGCATTTCCTATACACACAGAAAAGGCCTAGAACAAAACCCAGCCAGTGGCCCAGATTGGTGGTCTCTAACTATTAACTTCCAGTGATGGGAAGAGCAGCTATCTCCAGGCCTGGGGGATAAGAGTACGGGGCACACCGAGGAAATGCCAGAAAACAAGAACCACAGTGATAACAGGAACTTTTCTAAAGCTGAAGGGCTCATGTCAAAGAATACAGGGTCCAGTCTGCCCAAAGAGAAAAATTCCAGTATCCAAAGTGTAACACACATGCAATTAACACCGAACACATGAAAACTCAGAACGAGTGACAAAAGGAAAACTTAAAAAGCTCTTCGCCTACTTTGGTGCTTTTGCTTCTACCCAGATCTGAATTCAAAGAAGCAATCAACTTTCTCTAAAAATGGCTCTTGTCATTAAAAATGGCTCTGTCCAAGCAGGAATCCTGAATGTAAAAATACTCTCAAAGCTGCCTCCTTAACAGATAGTAACTCCAGGATCTGGAGATGACATTTAGAATCTAGTGGAACAAGCAAGAAGGCATCAGTGAGTTTTTAAAACTGTGAGCATTACATGGTCCTTCTATTTACCAAAGTATTAATACTTTATGAAAGACAATTTTTAGAGAAAAAAATACAGTGAGAAGGAGGCCAAAGACAGCACTGTGTGTGTCGTCACCTGCTGTCTTGGTGGCGGGCTGAACGACAGCAGCCCCTGTGCCCAGTGTGGGACGCTGGCACCTATTTCTAGGAGGAACAGAGCAAAAATACTGTTTGTTCGAACCTCTCTGAACGGCTTACATAAGGTACTTGTCTCTGTTTTGCCTAACTTGGAACTCGGTCAGGGCAGAAAGTGGTAGGTATTGCTTAAGAACATTATAAGGCAAACAAAAATCCCACAGCTGCGTGGAATAGAAGATTATCACTGAAACATACATAGGCTGCCTAAGGCCTGGGAGGAAAAGTAGGAGAGAGACTCTTTGGATAATTGGGCTTTAACAATTGCCGAGCATCCTGAGTAATTTTAGAAAGCTACATGTATGCCCTGGCCCAGATGTTTGGACAGAAAACACTCGAGAAGATCCAAATCTTTCAATTCTGAAAAAGGTAAAAGGCTTTTCTGGCTAAAGCCGGCTGCTCTTCAGGCTCAGCGCATACCGAAGGAGAAGGTGGAGCAGAGCTACCAACAGCTTGGCTGTGCTGAATGAGCCAGTCTCCAAAGACTGGAAGGTGGGTATTTTGTTGTTAAGCTTTTAGCTCCTGGGGGTCAAGATAATCTGTAAAACAGTATTTGAAAACAAGCTAACGGAACAGAGACTGAACTGATTACACACAACAAGGAACACAGTTTTTGCCAGGGGTTGGGAGCAGTGTTTGGCAAAGTCATTAAACAAATGAACAATTACAGCTTTCAAAAATCAGAAATAACCCTAGCCAATTTGGCTCAGAGGATAGAGCGTCAGCCTGTGGACTAAAGGGTCCCAGGTTTGACCCTGGTCAGGGCACATGCCTGGTTGCAGGCTTGATCCCCAGTAGGGGGCGTGTAGGAGGCAGCCAATCAAGGGTTCTCTCTCATTACTGATGTTTCGATCCTCTCTCCCTAGCCCTTCTTCTACCTGAAATCAAGTAAAAAAGCACAGAAATAGCACAGTCTGGGAAGGGGGAGAGCCTAATATTCAAATGTCCAACTTTCAACATTAAAAATATCACAAGGCATACAAAGCAGCAGAAAAGTTATGGCACAGTCAGAGGAAAAGCTAAATTGACAGAATCTGTCCTTTAGGAAGCACAAATATTTGAACTTACACTCTATAGAAAACCACAAACCAATGGAAAGGCCAATGGAAGCCACAAATAATTAAAGAAATCCAAGAAAGCAATGTATCAACAAATTAAGAATATCAATAGAGAAAGTATAAAAGAAACCAAATAGATATTCTGGGGCAGAAAAGGAAAACAACTAAAATAAGTTCACAAGAGTTGCTAAAAAAAATCAGTGATCTTGAAATAGAACATCTGAAATAATATAGTTGAAATGGACTAACATATACATTATGAGAGTTTTGGAAGGAGAAGAAAAGGTAGAAAGAACATTTGAAGAAACAGTCACCAAATCTTGAAAACAACAAAAGAGAAGCTACATGACAGCGATACTAATGAACAGCCAATTTCCAATCAGAAACCATGGAAGCCAAAGGTAGTGTGGAATAACATATTTAAAATACTGAAAAACTATCAACATCTGGCAAAACTGTTCTTCAAAATTAAGAAGTTATTAAAGCACTAGAGGCCCGAGGCACGAAGATTCGTGCAAGAATGGGCCTTCCTTCCCCTGGCTGCCGGCACCACCTTCACTCAGGCCACCTTTCCGCCTTCACACACTGCCCAGAGGCCCGGAGCGGCTGGGGCGGTGCAGAATGCCTGCGCCCCGTCCTGCCCCGTCCCCGGCCACATGACGCCTGCATATGCAAATTAACACAATTTTGTTGGGTTAATTTGCATACTCACTCCTGATTGGCTGGCGGGCATCGCGATGGTATGGTCACTTTGCATATTACTCTTTTATTAGTGTAGATCCCCCCCCCCCCCACAAAAAAGAGAGAAAAGTTAAGGGAGTTCATTTCCACTAAATGTGATAAAGGGAGTCCTTCAGGTTGAAAAGCAAGTGTGCTAGGCAGTAACTCAAAGTCATGTCAGTTACATAACTTTCCACTGTTATTTTACAACTTGAGGCCGGGTGCATGAAATTCATACACTGGGGGGGGGGCCTGGAAGGGGAGGGCCTGTCCCTCAGCCCAGATTGCAAGAGGGCGCAGGTCAGAAACAAGGGACCCCACCGGTATACAACTGGGGCCAGGGAGGGACGCGGGAGGTTGGCCAGCCAGGGAGGGACCATGGGAGTGCTCCAGGGCATGTCCGGCCCATCTCACTCAGTCCCAATAGGCCAGACCCCAGCAGCAAGCTAACCTACAAGTTGGAGCATCTGCCCCATGGTGGTCAGTGTATGTCATAGCAAGCAGTTGAGGGGCTTTAGCATATCATTAGCATATTACACTTTGATTGGTTGAATGGCCGACCAGATGACCAGACATTTAGCATATTAGGCTTTTAAAAATATATTTTTTTAATTGATTTTTTACAGGGAGGAAGGGAGAAGGATAGAGAGTTAGAAACATCAATGACAGAGAAACATCGATCAGCTGCCTCCTGCACACCTCCTACTGGGGATGTGCCTGCAACCAAGGTACATGCCCTTGACCGGAATCGAACCTGGGACCCTTGAGTCTGCAGGCTGACGCTCTATCCACTGAGCCAATCCAGTCAGGGCAGCATATTAGGCTTTTATTATATAAGACTAGAGGCCCAGTGCATGAAATTCGTGCACAGGGTAGGGTGGCTGGTGATCAGGGCCTTCTTTTGTTTCATGCCACCCCCTGATGGTCAGTGCACCTCATAGTGAGCAATCGAACTTCCAAGGGAACATTTAGCATATTAGCCTTATAGATAGATAGATAGATACTGGGATCATTTTGATCCTGGGGAAGAGAACAATTTAGAATCAGCAAATTTAGAACATGCTAATTTTCCTAGAAGCATATTCAGGGTGGGGCAAAAGTAGGTCTACAGTTGTTCATATAGAAAATAATGCAACAAAAGAAAAATAAAACAAAAATTTAGCATGATCTACAATCTCACCATCCATTTGAGACTCATTCAGAAACAGCTTTAACTTCCTGCTGCGAAGGCCAAACATCTTGGCTGCTTCACGCAGAAGACCTTCATAGGTGAGTCCATTCTGCCCACGTGGGTTTTCCAGCAGGAGGGTGCCCACTGTTCCCAATAAACACTCTGCAGAAGAAAGAACAGACTGGATTAAACCCTGAGAGTCCACACCATCAAGCTACAGCATCCCTAAAGGGGGGACTACTGCAAGCTTGGAAAGGCAGCCGTGAGTGCAGGGCGCCAGTGAGACAGCGGTACAGTTTGCAGAAAAGTCTCAAACATCTCCCAGAGGGAAAGCGAAAGGAGAAAAAGAAAACCGATCAGTATACAAAGCCCTGCAGCTTGGAAAAGAGTCATTCAGCAAAAGCATCATGCAGACCCTAAAGACTTTAGTAACAAATGTGCACAATGAGAACGCCAACAACGAGAAAAACTAAGTTTTCAAAACATTTCCCAAGAAGAAAAAAGAAGGCTGAGTTACAATGTGTTGGCACTGAAACAATTCAGCTTCCTTTAGCTGTGACTCTTACCTATTCAATTTACCTCATTCCTTTCCGCATCAGACGGATGGTGTTTCTAAGCCTGTGTGCGCTCATTTAAATTCCTACGTTAAAGCCAATGTGGAAACCCACAGAAACCTTACCATCCAACACCCACCACTCACCTGGCAGAAGAGGGTTACAACGAGGGAAGGCATGTACCTTGAGGGTTTGCATTCAGGAGCTGTAAGTTGATATACTGACAGAGAAGAGCAGTAGGACTGTCGATCACGGAGGGAGCTGCTCCTGCAGTCACACCCAGCATCTTTCCACTAAGACTCAGTAAGTCGGTTTGGTTTTGTATTTCTACAAATAACAAAAAAATAGTAATAAGACATCATTCTTTCAGGCGCAGATAGTTTATAGACCTGAAGTCATTCACTTTTCCATATTTATTAAACTACTATACGTATATCTTTACAGTGATACTTTCAACTTGTTTATGAAAGGACATTGCCTTTTGTATAGAATCACATGCAATTAGTAGGAAATGTTATTGGTGCAAAATAAATGGCATAATATTCACAACCTAAAATGCAAACTATTTTGTTTCCCTTTAGTTTTTCCCTGTATAGTTGACTTTTGAAAATGGGGAAGAATGCAGATTTTTTCAAAAAACACAGTTGGCCCTTTCTATACACAGGTTTTGCATCCAAGGATCAGAAACAGTATTTTCACATTCTCAACTTCAGATGGAAAATACTGCTTTATCTGGAAGTCAGATGTGGTTTACAGAGCCATGTACAGATGCCTAAATCACAAGGGGTGGATGGTGGAGATTTAACTCTGCTCACTTAGCTAAGCTAAAAGTTTCCCAGGACTTTCTGACTGTCCTGGATTGGGTAGGGCTGACCAGAGAAAGGTGCACAGGGTTTTATTTACAGCCCGTTTCCAAAAGTCAACGCGGGGCCCAGACACCACTCAGCCTTCAGTTACCGCCAGAGTCAGAGGGGCAGCAACCCGCCTACACTCCTGTGCTCATCCAGCGGCCGGGCCAGGTGCCGAGCAACTCGCTCGCCAAGCGGCGCCTGCAGGGCCTGCCAGTGTTAGAGGTGCGGACAGAGGAGCTCCGGCCCGTCCTTGCTGACCTCGACTTCTCATCATGGTTCTCCATGGTGCTTCCCTCCACTTACAATCCAGCAGGGAATGGGAGTTCCTGTTACACAACAGCTCTGACAACACTCAAGGCTGTGAAATTGTTCTAGTTTTTGCCAATCTGGTATCAAGTAATAGCACCACATGTGGTTTTTACTACTGAGGTTCAGCAGGTATTCCTTTAGTTACTGACCATTTGGATTTTCTCTTTTAGGCTATTTAAAAGTTTCTAAAATAAGCATTCAGGTTCATAAAATGAAGTTTCCTACACCTGAGAAACATAAATGAGGGGCTTAAAACAACAGGAATGTAGTGTCTCCCAGTTTGAGGCAAGAAGCCTGAGATCAGGTGTCAGTAGGCCCTCACTCCGTGAGGCCTCTCGGGGCGCCCTCCCTTCCTCCCAGCTCCGGAAGTCCCCAGCAATCCTCGCTGTTTCTTGGCTTGCACCTGCACAACTCCGTCTAGGCCTGACATCACACAAGGTCTCCGTGTCTTCACCATCTTCCCACAAGGACACCAGCCACACGGAATAGGGCCCACCGCACCTCATCCCACTACCTCTGCAACGACCCTATTTGCAAAGAAGGCCCATGGTACTGTGGGTAAAGACTTTAATGTATCTTTTTACTTCCTTTTTTTGGTGGATTGGTCTCACATTTCAACCTGTGACAGTGGGAGAGAATGTACATACATCTTCTAAAAATTCTATTTATGATGATCTTACTGAGAATCTGGATTTAGCAAGATGCAGACACTATGTTTAAGCAAGTTCAAACACCCCAGCAAAGTCTGTGAAGCTCAGAATCCTGCACCTGGCTAACAAGTGAGAATAGGGGGAGCTTTCATCTCCTGAGAAGGATGGTGTTCTTTCTGCCATAGGCACAGGCAGGCACCGCCGAAGAGCCGGACTGATTCACACACTCCGCCTGTGTCAAAGGCCATGGCTAGCTTTCCCCCTTCTGCACACCTGATTCCCCGAGGAAGAGCGCCAGCTCTGAATCCTTCACACCAAAAATGCTAGTAACAACACTCTTCAGCTTTAGGAGGTCTAACCGATTGTCGCCTTTGGGATTTTCCAGAAGCAGTACTCCACCTAAAAAGCCAAAAATATAAGTAAATCTGAAGAAAAAGGTAAATTTGAATGTAAAGTGAAGGGCACAGAGTGTTCAGCTGGCCTTTCTTTCTTTTTGAGCATGTACACCATGCGCTCTCAGGATGCACGTGGGCAGTCCTGGTGGGTCTATTCTGGGGGGAACTCCTTCAAGAAATCGTTTTCTAGATACAAACTTTTGTCTTATGACCCTATCTGATGTTGCAGCATTTACGAATCCCTAGGGCTCAGGGTGGTAAAAATACTATCTAATTTAAACACAATATCTCAAATGGTCCTTCATATTGATTAATCTATACCTGAGATTTAACAACAGATACTTTATTGATCTGTTTTATGTATTTTGAGATAATTAAAGAATCATTAAACTGGGCCCTTTAACCAGTTAGTTTATCACAGTTAACATAAAACTATCATACAATATCATACTCAGGGACTGACATTAACAGTCAAAACACAACAGTTCAGCCCAACCAGTATGGCTCAGTGGTTGAGCATTGACCTATGAACCAGGTCACGGTTTGATTCCCGGTAAGGGCACATGCCCAGGTTTCGGGCTTGATCTCCAGTGTGGGGTGTGCAGGAGGCAGCCAATCAATGATTCTCTCTCATCATTGATGTTTCTATCTCCCTTTCTCTCTGAAATCAATAAAACTATATTTAAAAAAGCAACACCCCAAAACACAGAACAGTTCAATCACCATGAGAACCCATTGTATTGCCCTTTAAAATCTACATCTGCCCTGGCCAAGTGGCTCAGTGGGTTGGAGCTTTGTCCTGTACACCAAAATGTGAGGGTTCGATTCCCAGTCAGGGCACACACCCAAGTTGCAAATTCAATCCCTGATCAGGGCCCATGTAGGAGGCACCAACAGAAGTTTCTCTCTCAAAAGTCCATTAAAAGGTCTACCCCTAATTCCCTCAACTCCCTATCTAATAACTGCTAGCAAGCAATCTACTATTTCTGTAAAAGTATCATTTCAGGAATGCAGTATAAATAGAATCACACAGTATGTACTCATTTGCAAATGGACTTTTTACACTCGGCACGGATCTCTGAAGATTTACCCAGATTGTTGTGCTGATCAATGGTTTACTCCTTTTTGTTGCTGAGTCAAATGCCATGGTGTGAATGCACCACAGTTCGCTCGGCCAGCACCTGTGAAGAACACCTGGGCTGCTGCCAGTTTGGGCTGTTGTGAATGCAGCCCCTATAAAATACTTGGGCAGCGGTTTTCTGGCCAAAAGCTTTCATTTCTTTGGACTGAATACCCAAGAGTGCAGCCGCGGGATCCCCGTGGAAAACACAGGCTAACTGCCTCCCGTTTGACATTTATAACGGCACCACAGGAGCCCAGTTCTCTACGGTTCCACCAGCATCTGGCATTGTCACTATTTTTTATTTTAGCCATTTGATGTGTGCAGTGATAACTCATTGTAATTTATTTATTTGTTGTTCATTTGACTGGCTTATTTCACTCAGCATAATGTTCTCCAATTCAATTTAAATGTGTATTTCCCTATTGATGCTACACATCTTCATCTGCAGTCTCCTTGGTAAATGTCTATTCGTGTGTTTTCTCATTTCCTAACTGGATACTTTTTAAACTGTTGAGTTTTAAGAGTTCTTTATATATTCTAGATGCTTCCTTTGTTGAATGTGTGATTTGGAAAAATATTCTTCCAGTCTGTAACTTGTTTCTTTCATCCTTTACAGGATTTTTAATTTTGGTGAAGTTCAATTTATCAATTTTTCCTTTTATGAAATGGGCTTTTGGTGTCATGTCCTAAAAATTCTTTGCCTAGCCCTAAATCCTAAAGACAGTTTACCATTTTGCATTTTAAGTATGTCTGTGATCAGTTTTGAGCTAATTTCTGTATAAGATGTAAGACTAAGGTCAGGATATTTTTTTTTTTTTTAGGAAGATCTCATTGCACGAAAAGATCCAATCGAACTGCTTTTTCTCCTTTCTCAAGAAGCCTTTAGCCACCTGCCGTCTTTGGAGAAGTGTTTATTCATTTATTCAGGTCCTTTGCCCAATTTTAAATTGGACTGTTTGACATATAAAAAAATGCTCTATGTCACTATCATCAGAGAAAGGCAACCTGTGTGACCAGGAATCAAGCCGCCGCCTTTGGGCGTACGGGAAGGTGCGCAGGTCTGCCAGGTGTTTCTGAGTGGACCTCCCGGGACAGGCTTTTGTAGTGGATGCACTAGGTGGTCCACAATACATAGCAACAAATTATTTTCCTTTTCCTTCGTTTGAGAATGTGTTGACTTACTCTTCTTTGTTAAAGGTATTTTTGCTCGATATCATCATGGGTAGAAAGCACACACCTTTTAACATTTGAGAAACGTCCTTAACCCTTCGGGCCTTCATGGGTTCTGGTGAAAACGCCAGTATTATTCCAATTTCCCCCCTAAGTTCGGTGTTGCACATTCCTCTGCTTTTAAGATGTTTTCTTAACCATAAATTCTCTTAAGTTTGACTACGCTCTCTTGATGAAGATTCTTTTGGGTTTTTCATATATGCAGTTTCCTCAACTTCTTGAATTTGTAGCTTATGAGTTTTACCAAATTTAGGACGTTTTTAGCCAGGTCTTTAAGTATTTTCTTAGTCCTGTCCTTTCTTTACTTTCTCCCAGAATTCATGGACAAGAAGATTGAACTTTTACTACCCTACAGGTGCTTGAGGCTCTGTTCGTGGAGCACTGTCCCACACCCCAAAAGGCTGCAGGTTCAATTCCCGGCCACGGCACACACCTAGGTGGTGGGCTCCATGCCCAGTCGGTGTCACAGATGTTTCCCCTCTCTCTCCACCTTACTCTTTCTAAAACATGGACCTATCTCTGGTGAGGATTACACAAACAAACTTTCATCCTGGGGTTTATAATCCGCTCCCTTCCAGAGTCCATGGTGTGATGGATTTAACACAAGCGGGATGAGCCAGAGGCAGCGCAGGGGCATTTCCTCACATGTCCTGTGGGGATTGTGGAAGAACAGAGTGCCACACAGCTGGAGACAGGATCTCTTCCTTCCTTTTAAATTTATTATTGTATCATTTTTAATCCGCATCTGAGGATGATTTTTATTTAGAAAGAGAGAAAAGGGAGAGAAAGAGAAATATTGATCTGTCGCCTCCCATAGGTACCCAAACTGGGGATTGAACCCATAACCTGGGTTATGTGCCCTCACTGGGTGCACAGGATAACACTAACCAACTGAGTCACCTGGCCAGGGCTGCATTTATTTATTTATTTTAACATTTTCATTGATTTCAGAGAGGAAGGGATAGGGAGGGAGACAGAAACATCAATGAGAGGGAATCATGGATCGGCTCCTCCTGCACACCCGCTATGGGGGATTGAGCCCACATGTGCCCTTGACCGAAATCGAAAGGACCCTTCAGTGCAGGCTGATGCTCTATCCACTGATTCAAACTGGCTAGGGACATTTTAAAAAATATATATTTTATTGATTTTTTACAGGGAGAAAGGATAGAGTTAGAAACATCAATGACAGAGAAACATCCATCAGCTGCCTCCTGCACACCCCTCTACTGGGGATGTGCCCGCAACCAAGGTACATGCCCTTGACCGAAATCGAACCTGGGACCCTTGAGTCCGCAGGCCGACACTCTGTCCACTGAGCCTAACCGGTTAGGGCACCATTTTTTTTTTTTTTTAAAAAAACAAGTTTTACTGTCTGTGGATCAGAATGGAGAATTTCTATTATTTTATCCTCCAGTCCACAGATTCTTTCCCATCTCCTTTAAACTGTTGTTTACCTCATCCACTGAGTTTTTGTACTTTAGTAATATTTTTCAGTTCTAAAATTTTTGTTTGATTTTTCATTTCTTTGCTGAGACTCTACTTTTCATTTTTTCCTATTGTGTTTGTAATTACTTTGGGAAGCATTTTTATTATGGCTGCTTTATATTGTCGAATAATTTTAACGTTTCTGTTATCTTAATGTTCATTCACATATATTGCTTTTTTTCATTTAGTTTGAGATCTTCTTGGTTCTTTTCTTTCCAGCCGGCACCGAGCCATGGGTCTCTCTCAGGACAACTGGCACAAGTGCCGCAAGACCAGGGCAAGAGAAAGCCCTACGACAAGAAGCGAAAATATGGGCGGGGACGCCCTGCTGCCAACACTCAGACTGGACCTCGCCGCACACACAGTCTGAGTGCTGGGAGGCTGATGTGGGCAACTTCTCCGGGGTTCGCAAAGCGAGGGCTACTGATGTTGTCCACAGTGCCCCCAGCAGCCAACTCCTAGTGAAGAACGGCACCGTGCTTCCTGACGGCACACCGGACCCACACCGGACCGACAGCGCTAAGAGTCCCACTGGGCACTGCCCCGGGGCCGCAAGCAGGGGCCCAAGCTGACTCCTAAAGAGGGAGAGTTTTTAAACAAAAAACCATCACCGGAAATTCAGAAGAAATACTATGGAAGGAAAAGAATCCAAAGCAGCAGCTTCTCGAGGAGCAGTGCCCGCAGGCGAGCTCCAGACCAGGCAGGTGTGGCCACCCAAAGGGCTGTGTGCTCGAGGGCAGGGAGCTGCAGTTCTACCAGGAAAATCACTTCCCGCCCATCTTAGCTCAGGTAATCAAGGTGTTTATTCTAAAAAAAAAATAAAAATAAAAATAAAAATCTTCTCACTTCTTGGTATGATGCATAAATTTCAGTTAAAATCTGGACATGGTAGGTTTTATGAGACCGGCTCTTAATTAAATCCATTTTAGCTGACCTTGTCTGACATCGCAATGTCAGGGGAAAGGTGGTACTGCTTCATTGCTGCTTAGTGAAAGGAAAAGTCCAGGTTTCCGATCACTGACACTCCTTGTCACTGCTGGGGCACGGGGACAGTGACGGTGACAAGGGAGTTCCCACTTTTCTCTTGGCATTCAGTGATAAGCCTTCCTGGCTACGAAGAATTGAATGGCCTCCTCACTGCTTCCCGAATGGCCTTCAATGGTAGCTTGTCAGGATGTATGTGGCCTCGTTACCTCTGGGGAAGGGACGCCTTAGTGCACACGCCTGGGCAGAGGGCTGGCTGCCCACCAGGTAGGATGGAAGTCCGAGCTCCCCCCGTGGTCTTCTCTGACACCACCACGGCGGTGGGCTGGGAGCTCCGCAGCTCGGCAGAGGCAGGAGTCCAGGCTCTCACTTGGCCTTCGTCAGTATGAGGAGTAGTAAGGTTACAAATGTCCGTTATGTTCACGGGAAGACAATTGTCTAAGTTTTCTGACTCGCTGGGCCGCAGGCTTTTGCCGGAGTGTTTCTGTCGGTGCTCACTGGCATTTCCAGACTGCCGGCGTCTTCCACTCCAACTCTGGCATACACACGCGGCCCAAAGTAAACCCAGAGAACACAGCGCTGTTTGGTGGCTGGGTCCCTAGGTCCTTGGCTGCTGTGCCTTCTTCCCTGCACTTGGAAGTGTCTTGGAAACGTAAGCTGCACTTTTTCTTGTTTGTAAGGCAAGTGCCGGACTTAAGCTTTGCTTGCCTAGGAGTCCATTTCAAAGACAGCTGCGTCCAACACACACGTCGCCAGCCACTTGACTGGACAAAGCCAGACAGCTCCTGCACTGCGGCTCCCTTGTTTTAGGGACCGTGGTTGATTTCAATAACTGACATTTGAGCTACTTGTTTTCTTTCCCAATGCTTTACATCCCCACTCTTACGTTTCAGGTTCACCAATAACCCAGGCCCATGCATGTGTGTGCTTGCCCCAGCCCCCACAACCTTACTGGGCAGTCCCATGTGTGCCATGTAATTTCTAGGTTTTGTTAGTCAGAAATCTGTATATTCCCAGTTTCCTGATGGTTACTGCTGAAGGGTGTCTTAAACATAGTAAGACTCAAAGACAGCTGCGTCCAACACACACGTCTTCTCAGTTCTTGGTACACTACCAATATCTTTGGTTACCGATAGGCTGAGACAGTACAAAACAGTATTCTCATGTTGATTTTATATGTGGTGGTGTTTACAGCTGTCCTTGTCGGAGGAAAAGGGAAAAGTACATCTACTCCAGCATCCCAGTGGTGCAAGTCTGAAAATTCACTCCTGCGGGTTCATTTTTTAAAAATGTTTTTATTGATATTTTAGAGAGAGGAAGGGAGAGGGAGATAGAAACATGGATCAACTGTACATTCCCTACTGGGGACCAAGCCTACAAACTGGGCATGTGCCCTGATGGGGAATCGAACCGTGACCTGTGAGGATGGGACAGAGTTCAACTAGCTGAGCTATATCACTGGGCTTTTGTGGGTTAATTAAAATACATATATATATGTATGTATATATGTATGTGTGTGTGTGTGTGTATATATATATTGATTTTAGAGAGGAAGGGAGAGGTAGAAACATCAAAATCATGAGAGAGAATCATTGATTGGCTGCCTCTTCCCAATCCCACACTGAGAATCCAGCCTGCAACTGGGGCATGTGCCCTGACCAGGAATCAAACTGTGACCTCCTGGTTCATAGGTCAATGCTCAACCACTGAGCTACACTGGCCAGGTTGTGGGTTCATTTTGATGATTAAAAAGAAAAAATTATAGTTTACCAACCCTATTTAATAAAGAGCTAATATGCAAAATGGTCACGCCCTTGCGCTAGAACTGCTCAGACACTCAACACTGGGGAGAGAGGAATGGGGACCAGCAAGGCACAGATGAGCTCACGAGAGAGGAATGGAGACCAGTCAGGCTGGGCTCTAGGAGAGGGACAAGCTGTCCACCCTGCCGTCCCGGGCGCAGCCTCCCGCCCATGGTCCCCTGTGGCTGCAGCCGGCCTAGGTCCTGAGTGCCTGCGCCCGGCCAGAGGGAATCCTGGGCCTCGGGTGCAGGGCAAAGTGAAGGCAATTAGGGGTGATCAGGCCAGCAGGGGAGCAATTAGGGGCAATCAGGCAGGCAGGTAGACGTGGTTAGGGGCGATCAGGCAGGCAGGCAGTGAGTGGTTAGGAGCCAGCGGTCCTGGATTGTGAAAGGCAGTCGGACATCCCCCGAGGGTTCCCAGATTGGAGAGGGTGACCAGGCTGAGGGACCCCCTCACCTCCGTGCACAAATTTCATGCACCGGGCCTCTAGTTCTATTATAATAGCTTTAAAGATATTCATAGGTTTAAGTAAAAAATAAAATACAAACCATGGAATTATTTACTCTTACCTTGCTCACTGCCATTTGCACAAATGTGAAGATTGACATATGCACAAGCAGGGCCAGGTATGGAGGATCCCCTGGTGAGTGTAATTTCCAGGTCAGACCCCTTTAACTGAACAACAAAAAGAGGTGATTGCATAACTGCAGCATCTGACCACAGGGCACAAATAATGCAGCAACCATTTCTTTAAGAGCAAGAACTTTCTACAATTCTGAGAGCATATTCAATGCCATCAATAAAACAGTCAAGGGCTACATTCCCCCCTTTTTCTTTTTACCTTGCTTAAAATATACAAAACAGACAATGAAACCATCTTATAAACTGCCCCACTGAAAAGATAGTCATTTTCAGCCCATACCTGTCTATCTTATTTGTCCTATACCATGTAGGAACAAGATAGGAAGCAAACAATTAAATAAATTACTGACAGATTTTCTTCTATTATAAACGACCAACTTCTGGCCGTGCCTTGTTATCAGATTTCCATAGTCACCTCTAAAATGTACCAACAGAAAATGAAATTTTAGTTTTATGTATAACCTACTACCTTAAAAGTTAAATGCAGTTTAACAATAATTCTCAAAACACACGACACTGACTTCTGTGGTTTTAGACAAACTGTAACTCCTGGCTGCCTTCCTTCCCCTCTCCTGTTCTGGACGTCATCTCTCTGACCCTCCTGACTGTCGGCCAGAGCCACTGCTACTGGGGAGACTGAATTATCAAGATGTGAGCACATAAACTTAACATAAAATTTAAAACTAAATCTCTGAATAGTTTCACAGAACTCACCTGCATTTTTTCTTGAATAAGGATTTTATCTGATGTAGGGACTGGATATGGTTTCAAGGGAGCCTTTATGGTGGCAAATATGAACTCCATGTGGCTTTCAATAATGGTGCTCAGATAATTTCCTTCAGACTTTGCTGTGTAATAAACTGTTATTTCATCAGTGGGAACCAGATTGCACTGAAAGCACATACGGAAAAAGTAAAACGGGAAGCACTTGATTAGTCAGCAGGTAAGGTGCTGTTGAACAAGGGCTGACAATTCCATGCTGAGTCATCGTCGGAGGGCTGAGCCTCTGTCCTGCCCTCCTTGGAAACTAAGGCGAAGGCGTGGCACAGTGAGAGCCACTCCCAGAGCTCTGCGCCAGCCCAGAGTCCGAGGCGCCTGTTTCTCTGTTGGGAGTGGCCCCTTCAGACCCTGAACTACAGGTTTCAAACCTGGCCTCACGAGGAGGGCCGGGGGGTGCCCTCCTAGGGATAGCAGCTCCCTGGCTCTCTCACCTGGTGAGGGCAGGCAATGGGCTAGGCCCCTGTCCTGGCTCCCAGCTCCTGAATAAGGAAGAATCAATCCATCTGTCCAGATACAACACTATCTCCCCTGAACCAGAAGCCATTTGACGCTGACCTGATTGCATCTCTCCCCTTCTCAGACCCTAACGGTCCTCTGACGGCCTTCTGTACCCATGGGGAGGGCTATGAATCCAGAAGATGATTTTGTAGAAGCCCAGGGAGGTGGAAATAGGAGGAAAAGGGGCCCAGGCTGGCTGAAAGCTCCTAGTCAGAGAAACAGAACACCCACATCCAGCTGGGAGTGAATAAGCAGGAAGGGGCCCACCTTCCTGTGCGATCTGAACGAACTCATTTTCATTAATTCATTACCTTGGTTTATATTACCCACCTCTCCCATCCTCCCCAACAAAGAAGACAAAACAAACAAAACTCCAAATCAGCAGCTTACTATCAATGTGACAAACCTTTTTGCGAAGTTTCTGGATGCGATTGATGACCTCACGAGCCACTCCTTCATCCACCATCGCCTGGTCAGGGGTGACATCTAAGAGAACCAAAGCCTGCAGGAATTAACAGATCATACCATGACAATCAAATAGAGAAAAACAGTTCTTTCAAACTCAGCAAAATGCGATTTAAAACTAAATTCTGGGAAGTCTAATATGCAGCACTATTTATTCACAAAACTAAGCAAAGGACACAATCTAGTTCCTTTCTAGTTCGGTTCCTGTGTGTAACCAGCGATCCTGCAGATCTGGAGAGAGGGCAGCTTTCCTTTTTCTTCTGCAGGGTGTGCTCACAGGAGACCATGAGCCCGGTCCATTAGTCTCTCAGCTCTGCTCTTCTGGCCTGTTTAATGAATAGTGTCAACTCTTCCAATAAAAACATCAGTAGTCATAAAGCCTGTAGAACAGCTTTCCAAATGGATCTACCACAAACAAATGAATTAAAGGCCGTACCTACTATTTTCTTAAGCCATGACCCCTTTTTATTCTTTGGTTGATTAGTGGGAGTCAAGAAGCAAGTTCTACAATGGACACAGTTGTTGTTGTTGTTTTTTTTATAATATATTTTATTGATTTTTTACAAAGAGGAAGAGAGAGGGATAGAGCGCTAGAAACATCGATGAGAGAGAAATATCGATCAGCTGCCTCCTGCACACCCCCCACTGGGGATGTGCCCGCAACCAAGGTACATGTCCTTGACCGGAATCGAACCTGGGACCCTTCAGTCCGCAGGCCGACGCTCTATCCACTGAGCCAAACCGGTTTCGGCGACACAGTTGTTTTTATATGAGTTTAAATTGCCACCTTCTTGTCAACTTTGTCTATTTTTCTCTCTCACCTATTCTGAAGGTTGTCAAATGACGATGTACTAATATAAGTATCACTTCTATTAGAGGGGAATATACTTGTAAAGTAAGTAAGATCACCATTTATCATAAAGGAAACTCTATCAGAGAAGTTAAACTTTGCGAAGGTGCAGAAACCAGTACTGGAAATGGATGAGGAGTCGGGCAGGGCGCCAGGCCCACACCGACGACTTGAGGCCCTCCTTCCCACTGGCTGGAGCCCAACAGGACTGCGCCCACCGTGTTCACAATCCTCCCTGCCCTGCTGGGTCCCTCGCCTTTGGCTCTGTACCAGTCTGCCTACATGTTGTCTGCATCTAGCTTAAGCCCGGTGCAAAGGCTTGAGGAGGCTGGCCTCTTCAGCCCAGGTACTCCGCCCCTCCCCTCATCTGGCATGTTAGCCACAGAGGGTCTCCATCAAGCCCCCACTCCCACAGTGGAGCCCCAACAACCTATCGACCCCGAGAAGTCTGATCAGGAGTGAAAGGAGATGCTGTGCTCCATCACAATAAAAATGTCGACCCAAGAATCCAAAACTGCCCGCACTCCCTAGCCATCTATCTACCCACACTGGCTAGGAGCTCTTCCCTGTACTTATTTCTACCAGGTCATTTACCAGGCAGAATAACATGTGGCTCACTCTCCTGTCTCCATGACTGGCTTGTTCCTTAAAGAGTGGGATAACATCTGACCCATTTTAGTATGACCCAACACTTAGGACAAGTACTCCCATGTAGAAGTCACAAAATATCTATTTATGCACTGGTTAAAAGGCATATGTACAGAGCATATCATGGAGGAGTTTAATAAGCCAATTTAAAATAAATAACTGGTTTATTTAACACCACGACAAGCTGCAAACACTTTCAGGAAAGGCACAGGTACAGTATAATTTCTCCACTGTGGTCTTATCCTTTGATCGAGAAATGCTCTAGGGAACAGAAAAATACCTGAGCGTCCGAGTGTGCTTCAAACTGCGCTGTCTCAACTGTTGCTTGATCAAAAGTGTACAAGAGGCGAATGTCATCTTCATGCAATTCATGGCCTTCCACAACAATGGTCCCTAGTGGAGAAGCAATTGCCACTGTTAATCAGTCCCTCTTCCGCCACAAAATGCCCTGCTACAAGTACATTATGCCACTTTTTGATAAAATATTCGCAGCAGCCCTAACTGGTTTGACTCAGTGGATAGAGCGTCGGCCTGCGGACTGAAAGGTCCCAGGTTCGATTCTGGTCAAGGGCATGGACCTTGGTTACAGGCACATCCGCAATAGGAGGTGTGCAGGAGGCAGCTGATCGACGTTTCTCTCATCGATGTTTCTAACTCTCTATCCCTCTCCCTTCCTCCCTGTAAAAAATAAATAAAATGTATTTAAAAAATATTCGTAGCATTAATTTATAGAGGCTTCATAATATCAAGTCCTCCTAATCCAATGTCTCCAGCTGTATATAAACTCCCAGGTCCAAAGACATGCCAGGAGGCCATGAATCCCCCCATAAATACAGACTTCAGAATGGAATGAAGGATGCAGTCTTTAGAGTCAAATCGAACTTAGGCCCAGCCCTCAATGATGGGAGGGCCTCGGTCCCACTGTGTGCCATCAGGTAGGTTACATGAGGTGAACAGTGTGATATTCTCAGTGCCATCCCTGCCAGCCCACGCAGAGGAAGCACCACACAGGCAATGCCCATCTTCAGGAAGCCGTGTGGTTTCCATCATGCTCTTGGTCTCTGAGCACTGGGCTGCCATTCTCACTTCCTGTCACTGGGATCTCAAAACTATTTTGCTTTCCATCAGTGTAGATCAGTCTATTCAGAAACTACAGTTTAAAAATGGCTGCCTTTTGGTTTCAAATATGATGTATTTCAGAAATTTTTGACATTTTGGCTACCTACAACTTACATCCGTAACTGGAAAGTTGATCAAAGATTTTCATTTAACATAGCAAGTTAAATTAGTTATGACTCAACTTTTAGTTGCTAGCTTCTCATGTAAGATCTCCAGATAAATTTTATCAAACAACTTGAAAAATCTTAAGGACATTTCCATCAATTTCGATAATCACTCATATGAGCTGAGTCTAAATATCTTTTCATGTCACTTCTGTGCTTATGATTTTCAACTTTCAAGGGAGCACTTAACTTCCAACAGCTTGCGTCCCAGGACAGCTGCTGATGCTAAGCAGCTGTAAGAAGGCCAATCATGATTCTAATCACGGCAGAGCCGATAACTTCTGAACCCATAGACAGAAGAGGAGACAGAGCTGACTCCTTTCCTAACCTCCTCACAATGTGCCACAGGTTTCTATCCCAGCACTTACCAGAACAACAATTACCTCCATAAGTCTTCCACGTCCACCAGCAAGCACAATGAGGGTGAGGACAACGTCTGTCTCATTATTATTAAACTCTATGCTGCCAGTGCTACCCAAACAGAAGGGCTTTAAAAAATATTTGCTGGGTGAACAGAGCCAGCCTTGGCCAATTAAGAGACCAGTATGTGGATTCTAGAAATTTTAGAGAAACTGTGACAGGTTCTGACTTAAGTCATCATCCTCCCCCACTCCTCCCAATAGCACCCTTAAGGGTTCTGCTTTCTCTTCGACGAGGGCAGATTATCTGGGCCCATACTAACATCTGTAGAATTCAATGGTAACCATCTGATTCTGTAATTTCTACCTAGAAATTTAGTCCAAGGAAATCAATTTCATAAAATATTCACATGAAAACATTCATTGAAATATAACATGGTATTAAAAAGAATGAAAAAAACATAAGGCACCAATAATAAAAGACTGATTAAAACCATTACCAGGTATCAGTATAAAGGCAAATTAGACAGGCAGTGAAATAGCATTTTATGACAGTGAATGCCAACCAGAAGCCTCCCTGAGCCGAGGCTCCATCAGTGACACTCACCACGCTTCTGGAACTGCTCCAGCTCCTCACTGCTCAGCTGCTTGATGGATGTCATCACTGCCTTGAAGGCTCCCTTCAGCCGCTTCCCCAGGATCATGTGATCTGGCTCTGCCCTTAGGCGAATACCATACTTGTTTTTATCTGTAGACAGTGTAACCTTTCGAACATTCAACTCCTATGGTTGGTAGACAAGATGAAAAAACAAGTGAAATGACATAAATGTCGACAAAAAAGTGCTCACAAATACTGAGAGTAACGTTATTCACAATAAACAAAAAGTGGACACCCTTAAATGTCCATCAGCTGTGAACACAGCTTAGAAAATGTTGTCTAAAAAAAAAAAGAAAAAAAAAAGAAAATGTTGTCTATCCAGTCTGAGCTGGTGGATAGAACATCAAACTGCAAACTGAAGGGTCCCGGGTTCGATTCTGGTCAAGGGTATGTACCTTGATTGCAGGTTTCCTGGCCCTGGTCAGGGTATGCACAGGAGGCAACCAGTTGATGTGTCTCTCTCACATGTCTCTGTCTCTGTCTGTCTGTCTCTCTCTCCCCCGCTCCCTCTCTCTTCTACTCTCCCTAAAAAAGTCAGTGGAAAAATATCCTCAGATGAGGATTAACAACAACAAAAAAGACAAGAAACAAATGTTCATAGTAATAAAATTATTCACTAAACAGAAAGCAGACAACCTCAAATGTCCATCAACTGTGAACACAGATAAAAAATGTCATCTATCCAGCCTGAGCTGGTATGGCTCAGTGGATAGAGTGTCACCCTGCAGACTAAAGGGTCCCGGGTTCAATTCTGGTCAAGGGCACATGCTCGGTTGTGCACTCAATCCCCAATAGGGGACATGCAAGAAGCAGCCAATCAATGATTCTCTCTCTCATCACTGATGCTTCTATCTCTCTCTCCATCTCCTTCCCTTTCTGAAATCAATAAAGACATATATATTTTTTAAATGTGGTCTATCCATACAATGAATTCTTATTAAACAATTAAAGAAATGAAGCACTAATTCATGCTAAACATGAATAAAGTGGAAGATGTCATATACAAAAGACCATGTATCATATGATTCTATTTATAGAAAATGTCCAGGGACAGAAAACAGGTGTGTGGTTGACAGGGATGGTGGGATGTTGAGGAGAAATGGTGCATTAATTTAAAGGATACAGGACTTCTTTATGTGGCGATGAAAATGTTATAAAATTGTGGTGATTAGTTGCACAACTCTATAAATTCATACTAGAAACCATTGAAATAAAAGGTATGAAAACACGTTTCCTGTCCTGCTCAGTCAAAACAGTTTAGCATAAAATCAACTAAAAACAACTCTAGAAAAAGTTTCTCTCTCTCAAGGGGAGGTAATCTTTGCTGAAGCCATTTCAGAGCACCACAGGTTAACCAACAAGAAGAATCAGTTAACCAAAACATTTCATGCCTCCATCATGCTATTAAACATCACTAACCAAACAGGAGCTGATGACAGCACAGGAAATGTGACTGAAGCAAATTGTAAGGAAGTGTCTAGTTTTCCCATTACACATAACTGTGTTACATGACCTTATTATAGTGATTAAGATGTTCTATTTAAATATATTCTATTTTTATCCATTACTTACAAAATTTATAACTCTTTACTTTCTAATATTTTTCTGTAATTCTCTAGCAATTAATAGCCCATCTAATAAAAGAGTAATATGCAAATTAACCATCACTCCACAACAAAATGGCGGCGCCCATAGCCACAAGATGGCTGCGCCCAGTCCTCTCAGCCCCACCGGAGTCCCCCAGTCTCAGGGAGGGCTGCCGCTGAGAGCCTGCAGAGTAAGCGGCCTAGCTGAATGCTGCGCAGAGGCCCTCCTGATCCTTTATAAAAAACAAAACCAATTCACTCCCCACAGTCTGATCCCCTGCCAGCGGCGGCAGCCTGGGGTCTCAGCCTGGGAGGGGTGCGCACCCCACGGCACGATCCCCTGCCAGAAGCGGGAGCCTGGGGTCTCAACCACTGAGTCACACCAGCCAGGCAGATATGAAGGAATCTTAAATGTTTCTTTTTTATAAAAACATATTTTATTGATTTTTTACAGAGAGGAAGGGAAAGGGATAGAGAGCTAGAAACATCTATGAGAGAGAAACATCGATCAGCTGCCTCCTGCACACTCCCCACTGGGTATGTGCCCCCAACCAAGGTACATGCCCTTGACCGGAATCGAACCTGGGACCCTTGAGTCTGCAGGCCGATGCTCCATCCACCTAGCCAAACCTGTTAGGGATGTCCAATATGTTAAAGAAAAAACCCTATCTAATAAAGAGGGAATATGCAGGGGAGGGCAGTTGGGGACGATCCAGCTGGAAGGGGAGCAGTTAGGCGTCGATCAGGCTGGCAGGGGAGGGGTTAGGGAGTGATCATGCTGGCAGGCAGAAACGGTTAGGGGCAATCAGGCAGGCAGGCGAGTAGTTGGGAGCTAGCAGTCCTGGATTGTGAAAGGGATGTCCATCTGTTTAGGCCAGGGATCAGGCCTAAACAGGCAGTCAGACATCCCCCGAGGGGTCCCAGATTGGAGAGGGTGCAGGTTGGGTAAGGGACACCCCACCTCCCCCGTGCACGAATTTCGTAAATATTATAAATATTTAAATATTATAATATTTTCTACAATCTATACTAATAAAAGGGTAATATGCTAATTAGACTGGGAGACCTTCCAGGAGACCTTCCGGACGTTCTTCTGGACAAAGTCATGGTGGCGGGGCCGAGGTAGAGGGGGTTAGAGGCCAAGAGGGGAGGGCAGTTGTGGGTGATCAGGCCAGGATGTGATGGCAGTTGTGGGTGATCAGGCTGGTTGGGGGTAAGCAGACCAGCAGGGGGGCCAGTTGGGGGCAAGCAGGCCGTCGGTGGGGGTCAGTGGGGGAAGTTATCAGGACAGCGGGGGGGGGGGGGACAGTTTGGAGTGAGCAGGCCAGCAGGGGGGCAGTTGGGGGAAAGCAGGCCAGTGGGGAGGGGAGGTGGAGGCGAGCGCCCTGGCATGGGGGGGCATTTGGGGGTGATCAGGCTGGCGGTGGGGGGGCATTTGGGGGTGAGCAGGCCAGCGGGGGGGGGGGCAGTTGGAGGCAAGCAAGCCGGCAGGCAGAGTGGTTAGGGGCAATCAGGCAGGCAGGAAGGCAGGTGAGTGATTAGGAGCCAGCAGTCCCGGATTGCAAGAGGGATGTCCAACTGCCAGTTTAGGCCCGATCCCTGTAAACCAGCAGTAGGACATTCTTCGAGCGGTCCCAGATTGGAGAGGGTGCAGGCCGGGCTGAGGAACACACATACACACACACCGTGCATGAATTTTGTGCACCGGGCCACTAGTACAATATATATTTTTGTAAATCATCATGGAATAAAACTGTTTTGTAGGATAACTGACACTATTTTAAACTCTTGACCTCAAATCTTCCCTTCTAGGAATCTATCCAAGGTCCATACTTTGACATAGGCACAAAGATACACACAAACCTTTTGTTTGTAATGAGAAACCTAAATTTCCAACAAAAGGAGAGAAAGTAATTATGATACAGCCAGAAAGTGAACATGATGCAGCTGTAAAAAGAATAAAGTACATCTGTATATTTTAATCTGAGATGCACTTTAATGTGTGAATAGGTGTATAAAATGCTAGGAACAACCCAGGCAAAAGACAGCCTAGCGAGCATGCTTAGGAGGGGGTGAGATTCCAGGGAGCAAATGGGATGGGAAGGACTATGCTAGAGCTTGAACTGTTTACAACTAACATGTTCACTTGTACATATATAATCTGAAGGAACAAAGTTTTTTTGTTAATTATCAGAAAGTACGTTCCAGAAGAGAAGTGGCTAAAGGTATAAATGATCCAATTAAGGCAAGGAAATTGACCTTGATATCTTTTTGTGAATCCTTACCTAGGAAATTTTTTTCCATTGCTTTTCAGAGAATGGGAGGGAGGGAGAGAGGGGGTGAGAGAAACATCGATGCAAGAGACTCATCAACTGGTTGCCTCCCACACACAACCTGACCAGGGGTGGGGCGTGAACCCACAACCCTTGACCTGGAATGGGGATTTGAACCCACGACCATTCAGTGCAAGAGCTGATGCTCTAATCACTGAGCTGCCAGGACAACTTTGAAATAATGTATAGAGAATTAAAATAACAGTGTGAAAATTGATGATGATTCTTAGCAGCAAGGAAAAATTCAGAGAGTTAAATTATGTATATAAAAAATAAAAAAGGATAAATTATACACTCAAAGTGTAGTTTATTGGAGAGTCCTAATCAAAATAATCTTCTCAATGAAAGAAGTTTGTTTAGACCCAGAGACAAATCACATGCCTTACCTCAATAATATACTTCTCCAAAGATCTGATACTATCGAGAGCTTCCGGATCTTGATGGATAACGACAATTTCTTTCAAAGGATACTAGGAGGAAAAGATAAGAACGAGTTCACTAAGCAGCCAGTCCTCACAACCAGAGAAAAATGGAACGTTAAATGTTTTAACCTAATGTCAGGTTCCAAGAATAACTAGGCTCAACTTGTATTGTCATTCATACCCTTACTGTAGAAATGAATAAACACTTACGCCATTGCTGGAAGCTCTCTATACAAAGAAAATACTCAGACATAATTATTTAGGTCTGTGCAATGTAAAATAAACAAAATTTCAAACCTTTATTGGAATAGTTTTGCGGTCACGAATCACTCGCCCAAGTTCAATCACAGACTGCATTCTAGATACTGCACTCTCGGTTTTCTTGTCAATCAATTCCTCTCTGATTAGAAGCAGGGAAATAAAAGGTATTAAATTTTAAGGAAAAAATCCCAAATAGGCATGCCTACATAAGAAAGAAGGACAGGTTAGAGATATGATGGTGTGGCTAGGCCTACTGGTGAGGAGGCCCTTGGGGAAGGACGGCGTGCACGGGCCTTGGGGGTACATGGCATGAAGTAGGCGGCAAGCTGGAGTCTCCTAGTCAGTACCCAGCACTCCCCACCACCTGCCCCCGCACACACGCTGCAGCGCGGTCAGTGGTCTCACGCTGAGCATCCCGCTTCTGCCTATGCTGTGCCCTGAGGAGCAGCTCAGGTGAGAGGCAGGGACCGACGGCCAGCTGGGGCCCCCACACCAGTGCATCTCTGGCAGCTTCCCTTCCCATGTCCTGGTGAGGGTTACGTATATTTGATTCTTCTGTTTTGTTTTTTCTTGTTTTTTCTTTGTTTGTTTGTTTTTTCTTGTTAATCTTCAACCGAGGATATTTTTCCCTTTGCTTTTTAGAGAGTGTAAGTGAGGGAGGGAGAGGCAATGGAGAGAGAAAGAGAGAGAGAGAGAGAGAGAGAGAGAGACAGATACAGAGAGAAACATTGATGTGAGAGATGTTGCCTTCTGCACGTACCCCAACCGGGGCCGGGGATCAAACCTGGAACCCAGGAATTAAACCCATGACCCTTTGGTGTGTCGACGTATGCTCTAACCACTGAGTAACTGGCCAGGGCTGTATTAGATTCTTACCGAACACGGGGCAGCATGAGGTAGTGGATGCTGAGTGTGTCCTTGTCCTGGACAGAAACAGGGTCAATCAGCATCTTAAGATTCTGGTACATCAATTCAGTGAGAAAAGGTGTATACGGGGCCTATGTAAGGACAGAGAACATCATGTCATTCATATGCAACCATCATTAGCTGACCTCAGTGGAAAATGGGAACTAAACATTTTCGAGAAAGACAGATATCTGCACAGAAGTGGACATGAGGTAAATAAACATGTATTACGCAACAGAAAGGACCTCATTTTGACTTTGGAGAGAGGAACTTCCTGTGAAGCACAGTGGAGTACAGTCAGGACCCAAAGCATCCTGGAGGACTTCTGCAATAAAAAAAGAGTGACTGTCCTATGTCTAGACAGAAAAGAAAAATCCCAAGTAAACAACATCTTAAAGATCTAGAAAAAAAGAAGAACAAAAGTAGCCCAAGTTCCAGAAGAAAATAAAAATTAAAGCAGAATATAATGAAGTGGAGAACTAAAACACTACACAAAAAATTAATGCAACAAAGAGCTGCCTCTATATAAAAAGATTAACAAACTTGACAAATTCTGGCTACACTCATTACATAAAAAAAAAGAGAAATAAGCAAGATGAGAAATGAAAGAGAAGTTACCACAAACATCACAGAGGATCACACTAAAATAGATCACCAAATTCAATAACTTGAAAGAAATGAACAAGTTCCTAGAGATATAAAACCTTCTTAGACTGAATCTCAAAGAACTGGAAAAATCTAAATAGACTAACAGTGAGGAAATGGAAAGAATCATCAAAAATCTTCTAGTGTCAGGCAGTTGTGGCTCAGTGGTTGTGCACTGACTCATGAACCAAGAGGTCCCCGGTTTGATTCCTGATCAGGAGACATGCCTGGGTTGTGCAGGCTCTAACCCCAGTAGGGGAGTGCAGAAGGCAGCCGATTGATGCTTCTCTCTCAGCAATGTTTCTATCTATCTAAAAATCAATAAAAAACAGAATATTCGAAGAGTGAATCAAGATGGTGACGCAGGTAAATGCCAGTACTTGTTGCCTCCCACAACCACATTAAAATTATAACTAAAGCCCTAGCCGGTTTTGCTCAATGGTTATTAGAACGTTGGCCTGGGGACTGAAGGGTCCCGGGTTCGATTCCGGTCAAGGGCACATGCCTGGTTGCAGGCTCGATTCCCAGTAGGGGGTGTGCAGGAGGCGGCCAATCAGTGATTCTCTCTCATCATTGATGTTTTTATCTCTCTCTCCCTCTCCCTTCATCTATGAAAGCAATAAAAAAAATTTAAAAATAAACAAGGGATAATAAAGATGATTTAAAATGTATGTGTGTATGTGTATGTATGTATGTATGTGTGTGTATATATATATATAAAATAAAACACAGAACAACCATCATTCAGACCAGTTGCGATCTGGCTGAATCGAAGTCCTACAACTAGAGAAGTAAATAAGAAAGCACATGCCACACACCAGATCCCTAGTCCAGGTTTCCAGTACTGGGAAGAGAAGTCCCCACAACTTCAGGCTATGAAAACCAGCAGAAATTGAGGTTAAGTGACATGGAGTTCCAGCAGTTCCTCTTAAAGGGACGATACACAGACTTACTCAGACTTACTCCCTCTTAGCTCTAGTGCTGGGGCAGTGGCCTGGGGGGGATCCAGGGACATACGGGAAGGAACTGGATTGTCTGGTAGCAGAGTAAGAACTAGAATGTGGCTTTCTCCCAGAAAGGGGTGCTCACAGGGTTCATCGTTCCTATGCTGAAACCTCCCCCCTAACCCCTCCCATCCCAGAGCTGACTGACAGGTGTTATATCCGAGTCCCCATCAACCTTGTTCACACTGCTCCACCCTGGTGATTCTAAAACCCCGCCCCACCCAAGCTATTTGTAGTGGCTTTTCCATATGAATGTCCTGTCCTTGCTCAGGCTTCAGTCTTTCCTAAAATAGCTAAAACAAGCAGAAGCTGGCATCAGCATGCTCCATACCTCTTAATAAGAAGCCCCAGACCCAGAACTAGCAGCAGCCTGCCTTGCTTCACAGCTAGGCCTTGCCCAGGCACCTCCAAGCCCAATACAAATAGCAGCCATCTGCAGATCACTCTGTAGCTCCTGCCAGTGCACTCAGTGGACAGCTTCAGACCAGACCGTATTACAACTCTACCACATACACAAGTAACACATGCAAAGAATCTAATGAACAAAATAAACTAATGAATAAAATAGAAGCAAAGGCATGGAATCATGAAACGGACTGATGAATCTCAGAGGGAGGAGGGGAGAGGGTGGTCGGGACATCGGTAATACTCTCAACAATAAAGATTAAAAATAAATAAGTAAATAAACAACAGGTTTGAATATTTTTTAAAAAAATCAATGAAAACAGCCAAAACCGGTTTGGCTCAGTGGATAGAGCGTCGGCCTGTGGACTGAAAGGTCCCAGGTTCGATTCCGGTCAAGGGCATGTACCTTGGTTGCGGGCACATCCCCAGTAGGGGGTGTGCAAGAGGCAGCTGATCGATGTTTCTCTATCATCGATGTTTCTAACTCTCTATCCCTCTCTCTTCCTCTCTGTAATAAAATCAATAAAAAAAAATCAATGAAAACATAAAAAACAAATAAGCCATAGCCAGTATGGCTTATAGGGTAGAGCATTAGCCCACAGAATGAAGGGTCCTGGGTTTGATTCTGGCAAAGGGCACGTACTTCAGCTGCAGGCTCAATCCAGGGATTTGACTGGGACACGTTTAGGAGGCAACCAATTGATGTGTCTCTCTCACATTGATGTGTCTAACTCTCTCCCACTCCCTTCCACTCTCTCTAAAAAAATAAAAATCAATGTAAAAAATAATCTTGGGTGAGGATCAACACAAACAAACCAACAAAAACAAAACAAAAATGAGCCAAACTAAACAACTCCCCACAACAACAAAACAAACCTCCTAAAAGCCAAGTGCAGGACCAGAAGGCTTCACCAGTGAATTCTACCAAAAATTCAAAGATCCTGCTCAAACTCTTCTAAAAAACTGAAGAGCCAATACTTCCTAATACATCTTATGAGGCCAACATAACCCTGATACCAAAACCTGGCACAGATAACACAGAAAAATAAAATTACAGACCAATACCTCTGATGAATACAGATGCAAAAACCCTAATTAAAATACTAGCAAATTGAATACAATAGTACATTAAAAAATAATACACCATGATCAAGGGTTCATTCCAGTGGTACAAGGATGGTTCAACACACACAAATCAACTTAGCCTTTTATATATACAGAATAAACTTGCTTAATTAGACCTGCTTTCTGATGTAGCTAAACTTTTTCCAGCCCAGTGAAGCACCCCAACTTCTCTTTCAGGTAATTGTCAACAACAAAGCAGTAAATATCAACACAAAGAAGATTATTATTGTAGATCACGCAGTGAGAACAAAGGGTAAAATATTTAACTGCAGCAGTGTTTGACTATATTCTGTGCAGTGAGAAAACCTGAAGTCATTTTCAAGATCCACCATTTCTTCCTTCTTTTCAGTCAGGTTTCTAAACTTTCTAAATCTCCGTTTTCTGGCTAATGAGAAGAAAATAGAATCCCACCAAGTCTCCTTTCGACCTACTCCAGGACCTCTGTGAGGACCAAATGAGATGAGGCACGGGAAAACCTTCACAAACATTTGGTTAAAGTGTGAAATGTTTGCACCTGGCTATAAAGCAAGCTGTGTTCCTGAGCTGAAGAAACTGCAAGCAGGCTAGTCATTACTAGGGAGAGGAAGCCAGGCGTTGCTATGTGATGTCATTACCCAGTGCCCACACCAAACATTTCCGGGCTGGGCTGTGGGCTGCATTTTGCACCATGGAGTCTGGGCAGCATTAGCTGTGATTTGGTGGGCTGTCGCTCTGGGATGGTGGTGTGGCCTGTGTCCCACTTGGGAGAAGCCAGGTGTTGCTTTGTGGGCACCAGGTCCACAGTACCATTTCTCTGTCAATGGCCAGTGCATTGAGCATCTGACCTCTGGTGGTCAGTGTGCTTCATAGCGACCAGTCAGACACTTAGCATAAAAGCCTAATATGCTAAGTGTCCAGTTGTCCATTTAACCAATCAAAGAAGGCCACTCAACTGCTCGCTCTGATGTTCACTGACCACCAGGGGTCAGACACTCCGACCGGTAGGTTAGCTTGCTGCTGGGGTCTGGCTGATCGGGACTGAGCAAGACGGCCAGCCATGCCCTGGAGCCCTTCCATAATCCCTCCCTGGATGGCCAACCTCCCGCGTCCCTACCCAGCCCTGATCATGCACCATTGGGGTCCCTTGGCCTGGCCTGCACCCTCTCATAATCCGGGACCCCTAGGGGGATGTCAAAGAGTCAATTACAGCATGATTCCTCAGGCATAAAAGGCTAATATGCCAATTGACCAGTCACTATGATGTGCACTGACCACCAGGGGGCAGAAATTCAACGCAGGAGTTGTTCCCTGGTGGTCAGTGCACTCCCACAGGTGGAGCACCACTCGGCTAGAAGCTGGGCTCACAGCTGGTGAGCGAAGCAGCAGTGGTCGGAGCCTCTCCCACCTCTGTGGCAATTGGAAATCCCCCGAGGGCTCCCGGATTGCGAGAGGGCACAGGTCAGGCTGAGGGAACCCAAGTGCATGAATTTTGTGCACCAGAACTCTAGTATAAAATAGTAATGGAAGTCCTAGCCAGAGTAATGAGGCAAGAGAAAGAAATAAAAGGCATCCAATTTGGGAATGAAGAAGTAAAAGTGCCACCATTTGCAGATGACATGATTCTTTATATAGAAAACTCTAAAGACACCACCAAAAAAACTATTAGAAACAATGAACAAATACAGTAAGTGGCAGGATACAAAATTAATATACAAAAATACACTGCTCTGCTTTCCTATATACTAACAATGAAATTTCAAAAACATATTAAAAAAAGAACAAAAAATCTTTTTGCAATTGCAACAAAAAGAGTAGAATACCTGGGAATAAACTGAACAAAGGATGTGAAGAACCTGTACACTGAAAATTGCAAGATATTAAAAGAGTTTGAAAAAGACACAATAAATTGGAAAGGTATTTCATATTTATGAATTGGAAGAATCACAATAGTTACGATATATTATCCAAAGCAATATACAGATTTAATGCAATTGCCCATCAAAATCCCAATGGCACTTAAGAAATAGAACACAAAATCATCACATTTGTATTGAACCACAAAAGACCCCAAACACCCAAAACAATCCTGAGAAAAAAGAATAAAACTGAAGATATCACACTCCATGACTTCAAATTATGCAAAGCAACAATAATGAAAACAGCATGGTATTAGCAGAAAAACAGACACAAAATTCAAGGAAACAGAATTAAGAGCTGAGCCCAGAAACAAACCCACATGTATGTGGGCAAATGATTTTTGACAAAGGAGCCCAAAACATACAATGGAAAAAAGAAAGACTTTTTAATAAATGGTGCTGGGAACATTAGAAAGCCACATGCAAAAGAAGCAAACTAGTGTTTATCCATATATATTAGAACTTAGGTACTAAATTTTATGGACCTTGGTCTTACAGAGAATTCTATGAATTTGATCCCAAAGGTAAGGGAAGTAAAAGCAAAAAATAAATGAATAGGACTGTATCAAACTAAAAAACTTCTGAACAGCAAGCCACCATGAATAAAAACAAACAAACAACAACAAAAAAACAAATGAATGCGAGAAAATATTTGCAAACAATAGCTCTGACAAGCAGTCAATATCCAAAATATATCAAGCACACAACACTGAAAAAATAATCCAATTACAAAAGGGGCAGAAAACCTGGACACTTCTGCCCAGACATAGAAATGGCCAACAGATATATGAAAAGATGCTCAACTGCATCAGCTATTATGAAAATGAGAACCAAAACTAGAATGAGATACCACCTCACATTCCTTAGAATGTTATTATCAATAAGAAAGCAATAACAACAAGTGTTGGAGAGGTTATGAAAAAAAAAAAGATCATTCATTGTTGATGGGAATGTAAACTGTTACAGCAAATATGAAAAACAGAAACAGTATGAAGGTTCTTCGAATTTGTTAAGAATAGTTACTATATAATCAACAACCCCTCTTCTGGTACCTAGTGGAAAAATTTGAAAAAATTTATTTGCAAAGATATATGCATCCCTAGGTTCTGTGTAGCAGATTCATGGTGGACAAGACATTAAAACAACCAAATTGTCCTTCGATCGATGACTGGATCAAGAAGATGTGGTACATATATAAAATGGAATACTACTCAGCTAGAAGATGAAACACTATCATTTACAACAACATGGATGGATCTTGAGAATATCATGGAAGCAAAATTAAGTCAGAAAAATCTAAAACGATATGATTTCACTCATATGTGGGATATAAAATTGAAAACAACAACTGAACAAACAAGAAAAACAAACAAACAAAAACTCACAGACAGAGGTAACTATATACCTGTTACTGGAGGGAAGGGAGTGAGAAGGGAGGTATCAAATAAATGGTGACAGAAGATTTGACTGGGTGGTGGGCACACAGTGCAATATACAGAAAGGATGTGTCATAGAACTGTACACTTGAAATCTGTATGATTTTAATAATCAATGTCACCCCCGTAAATTAATTAACAAAAAAAAAAAAAAAGGAGTCACTGACCAGGTGTCAGCAAAGGCAATATAAAAAGGACTCAATGTCCCCAAAAGTTAGATCCTCATCTTCAACCTGGGGGAATACAACCTGCCTCCGAGGGTAAAATGAATGGGAACAGAGGTGTGGAACCAGCAGGAGACCGCACACAAAGCAGGCTCTCATTCTGGGTGTGGTTAGGAAATACACAGAAGGCTTATAATTGACAATGGAGTAGCCGAAATAGGATATGAGGAATTAAAACAAGTACAAATATACTGTATATTATTTAATTAATATTTTAATTGGTAGGAATACGTGTCAAGTAAAATACTGTTTGTTGTATGTTTGACGAGATATTAGTTCAAGAACTTCACTGTTACAATGACAATGAAGAAGAGGTCCGATGTTTAGGGGAACTTCGGCAATTCAATCTAGATGCAAGAACCATGACCTGAAACATACTGCCAGTGGTGAAAAGAAAAAAAATATCCAAATTGTTTTATAGTATTAACTTTTCACCGCCTATACTTTATTTAATTTTCCCATCACCATTTATCCCCCTTATCCCCTTCTTCCACCTCCCCATCACTCTCCCCCTGCAATCACCACAAAAATCCAACTTTTAAAACTATTGCTTAGTCCTTACTTGACACACGAAAGATTTCTGAAAAGGAACTAGAGATTTAAGTTGCTTTAAAACTCAGTTTCTATTTTTGGTGGATCCAATACAGAATATAGACAGAGGACACGGGTGCAGCGAACAGCCCCAGGACCAGGATAGAACGGGGCCAAGAATCTTACCATCAGTCTGCACAGAGAAAGCAGAACACTGAACAAGGTTTCCAAGGCCCTAACACAATCCTCCATCCCGTGTTCGCCCTAGTGAATGAAAAAGAAACACATACTGAACTGTTAAAACCAAGTAAGAAATTTACTAAAAAGAGGCAATCCAGCCCTAGCTGGTATGGTTCAGTGGAAAGAGCATCAGTCTGTGGACTGAAGGGTCCTGGATTTGCTTTGGTCAAGGGCACATACACACTGATCGAAATCCAGGACTCCTCAAGGGATGTCAGAGAGCCAGTTTTGGCTCGATCCCTTCAGGCCAGGTCTGGGGACCCTACCGGTGCATGAATCCATGCACTGGGCCTCTAGTATGCATATAAGATCTTTGGTTAATCTCTCCCCACCCTTCTTCTCCTCCCCTCTGAGATTCATCAGTTTGTTCCATATTTCCATGCCTGTGCATTGAGCGTCTGCCCCTAGTGGTCAGTGCATGTCATAGCTACCAGGTGAATAGTCACTTAGGCTTTTATATATAGACAGAACATAATTTATGAATGGCTTAAGTCTTGAGACAGGACTTATTCTTCACTCATTAAAGTCCCCAACATGCTCAAGGAACAGTTTTATCAGTCACTGACACTCTGGAGATCACAGTTGTATGACACCTTCGCTATGCCCGCGATTGGCCAGGAGGCGCGGGGGGGCGGGACTCGGGGTGGCCGATTGGGCCGGCGGGACACTGAGCTCACGTCGCCAGTGGCAGCTCAAGCTCAGCGTCTGCGCCATGGCTGTGCTGTGACACAGAAGGGGCCTCTGGGGCAGCAAGCTCACGTCCCGCCGCGGACGATCAAAAGCGGGGGAGCTGGGTGCCTGTCAGCTCAGGCACCAGGCCTTTCAGAAGCCTTCGCTGCGCCGGAAAGGACAGGCAACCAGCTCCCCCGCGATCAAAAGCAAAAGCGTGGGAGCTGGGTGCCTGTCCACCCAGGCACCAGGCCTTTCAGAAGCCTCCACCGTGCTGGAGGCTTCTGAAAGGCCTGGTGCACCAGCGATCAAAAGCAAAAGCATGGGAGCTGGGTGCCTGTCCGCTCAGGCACCAGGCCTTTCAGAAGCCTTCGCCGCGCCGGAGGCTTCTGAAAGGCCTGGTGCACCAGTGGACAGATACCCAGCTCCCCTGTGATGGAAAGCAAAAGCGTGGGAGCTGGGTGCCTGTCCGCTCAGGCACCAGCGGACAGGCACCCAGCTCCCCCGTGATCAAAAGCGAAAGCGTGTAGGGTACCCTACATGTGCATGATTCAATCATGCACTGGGCCTCTAGTTTGAAAATATTGGCAAAACTTGTTTTGGGTTTTAAGAGGTATACTTAGTTGACTCTTCCATGGCCCTGAGCCTCCCTCCAATATGGCATGTCCATAATTGTGTTCTGAAAACATGCACCATGACTTTTAAAATTTATAAGTCCCTATCCATCAAATGGCGATACATAGAGTTAATATGCAATGTAAAAAGAAAATAATTGCTTCAAAACATTATGGCATTGGGCTGTACTCATCTTCACACTTCCTACACTTTCTGCTCTTCTGAAGAACAGCCTGGACTTACCTTTAATCTTCGGCGGTTCATCCTGACATACCAATTGGTCAGAACATCGACAAACTTGACCAGGCGGGGCACCACAGTATAGAGCCTATAAGCTAAAAGTAAGACCAATCAATCAGGAACTGAGAATAGACTAAGCATTTAGGGTACTTGGGGAAGGGGTGAACACAAGGAAAGAACGAGTAGCCCTGTCATCCCAGGGTCCCCATGCTTGTTGAGACAGAAAGAACCAAAGGGAAGCAATCACACTGGCTCATGCACTGAGGACATACTCAACGGCCATAAAGTGTCTTGGGGTGCACACAACTGCCCTGTGAGTCACTGTCAGTGAGAGAAATGGATCCTGTATGTGTGGCCAAGAGGCCAACACTGCCCATCACACGACGCCAGGAGGCAGGTTTACCTGGAGCTGTGCTGCTCTGTACATCAAGTAAGGCTGACACACAGAAAGCCCTAATTAGGTGTTAAAGGGCATAGCATAGGTCAGCATTTCTCAACCAGAGCCACTCTGTCCCACAGGGGACACTGGCAATGCCTGGAGACATCCTTGTCATAACTGAACTTGTGGGTGCTCCATGCATCTGGCAAAGGGACCCCAGTGATACCTGCTGCTCAACATCATATAACACACAGCCCAGCCCCACCAGAGAACCCACAAGCCCAAGCTATCCTTCATGAGGCCACTGAGAAACTTAGCAAGAACCATAAATAAAATAGGATAGGCTTTCTGAAGACCAAAATATGAACACACCTTATTTTACCGTACTTGTTTTACTGCATTTCAGATTTTTTAAAATACAAACCGAAGGATTGGCAATCCTACAAGTTAATCGGCACCATTTTTCCAACATCATTTGCTTGCTTGTGTCTGGCTTGATTCTTTCAATATTTCAAACTATTTCATTACTATATTTGTTATGATCTATGGTCAGTGGTTGTTGGTGTTACTATTACAACTGTTTTGGGGTACCACGAACTATCCCCACAAAGCATTTCAAGCTTAATCGATTTGTGTTCTGTGTTCCAATTGCTCTACTGACTGGCCATTCCCCTATCTCTCTCCTATTCCTCAGGCCTCTCCACTCCTTGAGATACAACAACATTGAAATGAGGGCAATTAATAAAACTACAATGGTCTCCAAGTGCTCAAGTGAAAGAAGAGCCGCACAATGACTCCTGGTGAAGATGCTGTGAAGACTGTTGAAATGACAACAAAGGATTTAGAGTATTATATAAACTTAGTTGGTGAAGCAGCAACAGGGTCTGAAACTGACTCTAATTTTGAAAGAATGTCTACTGTGCATAAAATACTATCAAACAGCATTCCATGCTATAGAGAAACTGTTCACGAAAGGAAAAGTCAACTGATGCAGCAAACTTCATTGTTGGCCAATTAAAAAAAAAATTGACACAGCCACAACCACTCTGATCACTGAGCAGGCATCAAGATGAAGGAAAGAAACCCAGCCTGGTAGCTCATTTGGCTCGAGTGTCATCCCAATATGCCAAGGTTGAGGGTTCGATCCCTGGTCAAGGCACATACAAGAATCAAACAAATGCATAAATAAGTGGAACAACAAATCAATTTCTTTCGCTCTCTCCCCTTCCCCTCTCTCTAAAATTAATCAATAAATCCTATATAATAAAAGCTTAATATGCAAAGTGTCCGGTTGTCTGGTGACTGGTTGACCGTTCAACCAAAGTGTAATATGCTAATGATATGCTAAGCCACTCAAATGCTTGCTATGACATGCACTGACCACCAGGGGGCAATGCTCTAACCAGTAGGTTAGCTTGCTGTTTAGGTCCGGCCAATTGGGACTGAGTGAGAAAGTTTGGACACACCCTAGGCCCCTCCTGCAGTCCCTCCCCGGCCCTGATCGTGCACTGTGGGGTCCCTTGGCCTGGCCTGCACCCTCTTGCAATCTGGGACCCCTCAGGGGATTTCAGAGAACCAGTTTTGGCTCAATCCTGCAGGCCACTTCCCTCGGGAGGGCGCCAGACGCAGGGCTTATGACTGGTGAGTGCCACAGTGGCGTCGTGAGCCTCTTCTGATTGGGAGTGATTGGGCACGAGCCCACGGTAGGCGCAGTGGGGTCAGGATGAGTGGGAGCGACTGGTAGGAGTTGTAGGTGGCGTTGGACTGTGGGTTTCAGCCAAGATCCTCATAGGCCACCCAGAGGGACCCCATCCATGCACAAATTTGTGCACTGGGCCTCTAGTAAATAAATAAAAAAAGGACAGAACCCACACCATCAAAAAGGTTCCTACTGAAGGCTCAGATGATGGCTAACATTTTTTAGCAGCATTTTTGTTGTTGTTAATCCTCACCCAAGTATATTTTTTCTGATTGCTTTTTAGAGAGTGGAAGGGAGACAAGAGGAAGAGGAGAGAGAGACATCGACTGGATAACTGCAACACATGCCCCAACCAGGGGCAGGGAGTAAAGCTCAAACCAGGTACATGTCCTTAACTGAAATTTGAACCAGTGACCATTCCGTGTACGAGTCTATGCTCTAACCACTGAAAACATCAGCCACGACAAGCAGTAAACTATTTTTTTAAAATTAAGGTATGTACATTGTTTATGACACAATGCTATTGCACACTTAATACTATAAGCACAACTTATATATTCACTGAGAATCAAAAAATTCATGTCACTTGCTTTTTTGAATATTCTCTTTATTGGATACTAGTGGCCTGGTGCATGAAATTCATGCACAGGTGGGGGGGTTCCCTCAGCCCAGCCTGCACCCTCTCCAATCTGGGACCCTTTTGGGGATGTCCAACAGCCAGTTTAGGCCCCTAAACTGGCAGTCAGACATCCCTCTCGCAATCTGGGACCACAGGCTCCAACTGCTCACCTGCCTGATGGCCCCTAACTGCTTCTGTCCACCTGCCTGATCGCTCCTAACTGCCCTCCCCTGCTGGCCTGATCTTGTCCCCAACTGCCCTCCCCTGCTGGCCTGGTTGCCCCCAACTACCCTCTCCTGCCGGCCTGGTTGCCCCTAACTGCCCTCCCCTGGTAGCCTGATCTCGCCCCTAACTGCTCTCCCCTGCCGACCTGATCGCCCCTAACTGCCTCTGCCCACCTGCTTGATCATCCCTAACTACCCTCTCTTCCTCGGCCCCCACCACCATGACTTTGTCTGGAAGGGAGTCGGATGTACAGAAGATGGCCGGTCAACCTGGTCTAATTAGCATATTACCCTTTTTTAGTATAGATTACATAGGATAGGATTCCTTAAATGGGGGGGAGGCTTTTTCAGCAGGAGGAGATGCTCTTGGCAGACAAAAATACATAATCCCTATAGCTGGACTGATAGCCAGCCATATGCACTATGCTGCAAAACCGGTCATTAAAAAACTGAACCGCTTTCTTACACCTTACACCAAACAGCTGTTGCCCTTAAAACTCCTCCTCAGCCCTATCTTAGGTTCTGCCTTCACAGTTCACCCAGACTAGGTTCTGACTGGTCAGTTCCTATGCCAGTCAGCATCAAAAGCTCCACGTCCTAGACAGCCATTGGCTCCTCGCACTTCACCCAGATTTGTTTCTGATTGGCGATTTCTATGCCAGTCAGTGTCAAAAACTCTGCCCCCTTGGCAGCCATTGGCTCCTGACAGTTTACACAGATTTGGTTCTGATTGGTCCGTTTCTATACCAGTCAGTGTCTCCAGTCCTATCTCTGAGCCTGATCAGAGAGGTGGGGCTGATCAGCAGCCCCCTCAGCTGCTGACAAGGCCCAGAAAGAGAAGCAAGGGCTGATCAACAGCTGCCACAAAGGCTTCAGATCAGACCCTGCTTCTCTTTCCAGGCCTCTCTCCGGGCCTGATCTGCAGCCCCCTCGGCAGTCAGTGCTGGGTCATCACAGCAACCCAGCACTGAATGCAATACTGACTTCCTGTTGGTCGAGCCTTCGGTCATTACAGACCATGGATTTTTATATATTAGGATTTGCTTCATTGTGGTGGTCTGGAATCGAACCCAAATATCTCTATGCCATGCCTACAGTTAAAGAAGGAAAGCTAAAGGGGGTAATGAAAGGCAAGAAAATCTGTAAAGCATTAGAAAGATTGGAAGGCTCCTGTGAGGAACTCAAGGGCCAACAGGAAAGTAAGGGTGTCTAGCCCATCTTGTTTGAGGCACAGGCTTATTTTAGGGATTTTCCCACTCACGTCCCCTTTCTCTGTCGCTCAAACAACACAATTTATTTTAATGTTCAGCGACTGTTAATAATGCTGCTGGTCTAAGCATACATGGTGAGAAATTGCCAAGGGCAGAGCTGCTCTCTGCTGTGGTTCACAAAGAGCAGAAAGAGGTGCTGCAGGCCCACCCCCTGGCCAGTCCCTGGCTGTTTGCACATTCCCAGACAGGTGATGTCTGTGAACAGAGGCCTACTCTGTAAAGCAAGCATGTCAAACTCTCGGCCCGTGGTCTGCATGCAGCTCATAAAGAATATATTTGCAACCCAGCCAATTTAACTGTATATAAGAAATGTTTTAATAAAAATTTCGTAACTTAATTTTTACAATATTCCTATCAGACATAATTATTAATAATGAACTATAACGTTCGCTAATGGCCGATTACTATAATTGTGTTGCATTCATTTCCCTTACATGCCTATGCTTACCATTTCTCTCCACTAATACGAGCAGTGAATATTTTAGCAGCTGATAGCCACGTCATTAGTCTTGAACTGACTTGTTTGGTGTGCGCAACAGTAAATATTTCGCTTTCAGAGAACAAGAAAAATAGGTTTATTTGTGTTATGCTAATTAATTTGTGCAGTTATTCAGTGTCTGGTATGTTAATGTTCAAGAAAAAATACTATTAAAATGTTCAGTTATTTTATGATAACGATGACTCATTTATTTTAGCCCTCTGTATTCAGCATGTCTCTTTCTATGAAAATTGAAGCTTTTGTTTTTTTGCGGCCACATACACTTAAACCTTGTTTATTTGGTCCATGGTAGCCTTTGAGTTTGACATGCTTGCTGTAAAGAAAGAGGCCTGCCCTGGCCGGTTTGGCTCAGTGGATAGAGCGCCGGCCTGCGGACTGAGGGGTCCCAGGTTCGATTCCCGTCAAGGGCACATGCTCGGGTTGTGGGCACGATCCCCAGTGGGGGGCGTGCAGGAGGCAGCCAATCAATGATTCTCTCTCATCATTGATATTTCTATCTCTCTCTCCCTCTCCCTTCCTCTCTGACATCAATTAAAAAAAAAAAAAAAGAAGGAGGCCTGCCCTAGATGGTTGGGCTCAGTGGATAGAGTGTCAGCCTGTGGCCTGAAGGATCCTGAGTTCGATTCTGGTCGGGGGCACATGTCCAGGTTGCAGGCTCAATCCCCAGTAGGGGGTATGTAGGAAGCAGCCAATCAATGATTTTCTTTCATCATTGATGTCTCTCTCTCTCTCCCCCCCCCCCCTTTCCCTTCCTCTCTAAAGTCAATAAAAATATATTAAAAAAGAAAAGAAAGAGGCCTAAGTTATTCTTAGTGTTCATTACACTTTTCTTCTTCTAGGAAGCCATCAAAACCTACTTCCTATATTCAGGTTTCAGCTGAGAGAGAGGAAGCCCATGGGTAATGAGCACACAATAAACAGAAGCCGTGGCAAATATCGCTGAGATCACTATAAAAGTGTCACGCTTCAAGGATGCTAATTCAAACTCTGTTACGAGGGGCTGAGGGCACAAGCTGTGTCACGCAGCCTGTGGAGCACACTGGCCTCTCACACCTGGCTCTTCCTTACCACTAAGCTGATGTGCACAAGCTGCCTGACCTCTAGCACCCAGTCAGACTGGGCACACTCTTCAGGAGGGCACAGCTGCCTGAAGATGCAGGAGCCCCAAGCAATAAGCCCAGCAGGGCTTTCCTCCCATTCACATCACTCAGGAGGAAGCGAGCATGGCTGGGAGCCCGTGTCCTGGGAGCCTGGTGAAATCCCACTCAGTAGTCTGCTTCCCACACTCATTTCCATCACCACTTCTGTCCAATAGCTTGGCAGTCATATGATCCTTACGTTTAAAGGGGCGGACACAGTCCGTCAGGATGACTGGTGAGCATGTGGAAACTCACCGTCCTTTGTGCCAGGATCAAAGGCACCTACTCCAGTGGGAGCCATGCACCAGCTGAGGACGGCAGGACCCTGTCTGCACCAAAGGGTGGCTCTGCTCCTTGAACCCATGAGCACTGCACCTGCACAGCAGCCCCTGGCACCCACAGGTGCTGAGGGAGGTCAACCTTGCTAAGGTGTGCAGCACTGGGAAGCCCACCTACTTCATCAGACCCACCCATCTCAAGTATCTGAATTAATGCTTTCTAGAATTTTCCACCCTGACTTCTGGTTGTTCCATCTCCAACCTCGAGGAAACCATCATAACCTACTTCCCAACTGCTGTATAAACCAAATTCATTGCTGTAGGTAACACAAATATAGGAAAATGTCTACTTCATTGCTGCTTTTCTGTATTTCCTAATTTTTCTAGACTGAACAAGGACACTTATTTAATAAAGTAGACTTGACAATAAATAGAAATTAAAAAAATCTATATACATAAAAGGCTGAGCAACCATCCAACTGGTAGCTATGATGCACAGTGACCACCAGGGAGCAGATGCTCCGACTGGTAGCTATGACGTGCACTGACCACCAGCAGGCAGCCACTCAACGTAGGAGCTGCCGAGCTACGGTGACTTGGCAGCGGGGTTCTGAGGTAATGCACCCTGAACCAGAGAGGAGGTAGCCCGATTCTGGGGTGCATCATCCGAGAACCGCCCTCTTGCAATCTGGGACGCCCTCAGGGGATGTCGGAGAGCTGGTTTTGGCCCTATCCCCGCAGGCCAGATTGAAGGACCCTACCTGCCAGAGGGACCCCACTCACTACGCAGACTCCCTCCGAGCCACGGGTGCCACCCCAGGTGCGGTCGGCCAGGGAGGGACCGCTGGAGGTTGGCTCCAAGGCGTATCCAGCCTGTTTAGCCCAGTCCGGCCCCGCTGGCCATCTTCTAATTAATTTCCTTTCAATGTGCATGCACCGGAGCAGTAGTAACAAAATAAAGGACCTACTAACAAGTACTACTTACTGAGTACCCACTACCTACCAGCTACTTGATGTACACGATCTCTATCAGAGCCTTCGAATAACTCTAACCAGGTGTTTTTCACAGAAGGAAACTAGGGAACAGGCACAGAGTCACCCAGCACTGGGCATCCTTGGAGACGATTCCCTAGGCCTTGGAACAGCATCTTCTATCACTAGCCTTGACAAAATTATATTTGAGTGCTGAAAGAAATAACTATTTATCTCTTAAAATTTCTATAAAATATCCTTTGTTTATAAATAAAAAGTTAAATATGTAAAGAGCAACCAGATTAAGAGTCCTTAGTCCTGGGAGGAGGGACAAAGAGAGACACACCTGCCATTTCGGTCTCAAAGAAGGCAATGAGCGACTGCATGAAGGACAAGACCCACCGGTCTGTGATGTTGGCACTTTCTTTAACCGTGTTCTCATTGTAGAAGAATTCCATTTCTTCCTCCTAGGAATTGACAATTATTGAAATATTCTGTTTGCTTGGGAAAATTCATGTGAAGAAATGAGCTGTTTAAAGCACTTAAACTGAAATAGCCAATACCATGCCCCGCCTAGCCCAATCCAGGCCCATTGGCAATCTAAATTTCTAATTTTCAGTAATATTTTCAGGATAAGCTCTAAACTTGGGATATTAAGTCCTCAATTAGTGAATTACGTTTTTGAGAGGAGAATTTAGGAAAATAATTATTCTTCTGCACCAAAGAATGATTATGAATTGAGAAACATTCTAAAATATTGTCAATAACTCCAGAGTATAGTTACTTTAAATCTGAGGGAGGAAAGACAGTAAAATTTGCAAGCACTGGATGACTGTCTACAAATTGAAAATGAGCACTAGGAATTAATGTCTCAGCTTATATTATTCATTTTACCTAGAATGCTTTATTATTTCACCTGTTCTTCCTTTGCAAAATCTTCTTCAATTGTGAAGGCCCATCTCATCTGTCCCTACACACACAGCATCACCACCAGTGGCAGAACAGTGGTCATGCTAATCCTTGCCCAAATTCATGGGCCTGATGGTAGAACCGGTGTCTTGCTGCCATGCCCAGACCAGGCTCCACACCGGCAGAGGCTGCAACGTGGACCTGCCTAAGAACTGTGGGCCCAAAAAGGTGGTTGGAACAAAAAGCCAGGAGTACTAGGGACCTGGGGAAAATGACTGCCTTTCTCAAATACAGGGAAAATGACCCCTGGGAAGCTTTGTTCAGACCCAGAAAAGCCAGAGGCAGAAGTTGCAAGTGACCAGACTGCTGGAGTGTGATGTTCAAAGCTCAACTTTCCAACCCATTTCTCAGGAAGGAATAACATCCCATGTTTAGTCAACAGTAATTTACTAAGCAATTCTACTTGTAAGATGCTGGAGGTAAAAAGATCAGTGGGACCAGGCCCTACCCTATGGAGTCCTGAAAGCGCAGACAGGAGCCTACATCATGGAGCAAGACAGGCAGCTTCTCCAAGAATGCTCCCGGGCAGCAGGGCACTGCTCGAGGCACTTTCATATACATCACAATCATTACTTTAGTCCTAAGACCCCAATGAGAATTTCTCTCACTCACGAGCATCAGCCCAAAGGCACCCACTGAGGGCCTTTACTCTGAGACAGTATATGACCCTTCACTGGCTCTGCCCTGCCCCACCCCCACTGGTTCCACGAAGAGAGGGGAACTGGCTGACTAAATGAACATCCAATGCAACTCTTCTACAGGTGAGGCTGCTGTCTGCACAGGTGAGCTTGCCGAGAAGACCCAGTCGCATGCTACTGGCCCAACAAGGGCCCCAGATAACTTCACCAATGGCCTCCCAAGAGTCTCTGACCCTCCACATCACAGGGACTGTGCAAACCCAGCTCAACACAGCTGGGAAGGCAGAGCTCAACCACAGCACCGCAGTCCACACCTTCTGCAGCCTCAGGACATTCTGGATGAAGAAGCGATAGGCGTTGTACCAAGGGAGTAGCACGTCCTTCAGAACATCGCGGACACCTTCCTCCTTAAAGCGGAGGTTTTCTGCTCTCACCACAGGGGAGTTAATCAGATACAATCTGGAAGAGAAAAATCACACCAAAAAGGAACGTAGACAGTCAACAATTATTACGTGACATTTGACAGGGCAACACCAAAATTAGTATTTCTTCTACAAAAGGGGTAACTGTGAATACTCTTCTCATAGTCTATTTTAAACTGATAAAGCTCTTACTGTTATATGCATGAGGCCAAGCACATTATAAAAGGAGATGTAAGCCCAGTGCAGGCCACTGGTGGTGGGTGCAGCAGAACCCAAAGGTGGCGGCCAGGCGCTCCTCCCAGGACAATGCAGGCACCAAAGACTCACCAGGAGCAGCTGTGTATGCTCTGCTAGGGCAGAGGGCTGTGTGTGTGTGTGTGTGTGTGGGGGGGGGGGGGGGGGGGGGGGGGGGGGGGGGGTAATTTGAACACTCAGTGATCTCTAGATTTGAAAATGTCATCATTACTTTAAAAACCATTTTGGGGGGTTTGAGTCAACATCATACAAATTTAGCTCCCCCTGTAGCAAAGATACATTTTTTGAAAAGCAAATTCTAAACCACATAAGGAACATGACTAACAGAATGAGAAATGCTTACATAAAAACGACAAACACACTCTAGCCGGTCTGGCTCAGTGAATAGAGCATCAGCCTGTGGACCAAAGGGTCCCGGCTTTGATTCCGGTCAAGGGCATGTACCTTGGTTGCAGGCTCCTCCCTGGCCCCACCCTAGTCAGGGCTCCTGCAGGAGGCAACCAATCGAAGGTTTCTATCACATCAATGTTTCTCTGTCTCTCCCTCTCTTCCATTCTCTCTAAAAATCAATGGAAATAGCCGAGACCGGTTTGGCTCAGTGGATAGAGCGTCGGCCTGCGGACTCAAGGGTCCCGGGTTCGATTCCGGTCAAGGGCATGTACCTTGGTTGCGGGCACATCCCCAGTAGGGGGTGTGCAAGAGGCAGCTGATCGATGTTTCTAACTCTCTATCCCTCTCTCTTCCTCTCTGTAAAAAATCAATAAAATATATTTTAAAAAAATAATAATAATAAAAAATAAAAATAAAAATCAATGGAAATATATCCGTGGGTGCGGACTAACAAAAACAAACAAAAATAAATAAAGGTGATTAAATGTAAAAAAAAAGAAAAGAAAAGAAAAAAGACGACAAACACACACAGGGCAAAGCATGGGCGTTTACCTGAGGGCGTCAGCACCGTATTTATGAATGATGGAAAGTGGATCTGGATAATTCTTTTTTCGTTTGCTCATTTTCTGGCCATCACTTGAAAAACAAAAGTCAATGTCACAGTTTACCTTTATATATGGTTACAGCTATTTTCAACTGGAACACATAAATGCACAGGGCATACAGCCGATGTTCAAGTACAACAATAAAGCTGTCTGTCAGTATCTGTAAGCTTCTTTTTAAATACTGTGTTGAGTCAACAGAGAAGTTTCAGGAGAGATGAAGGAAGACATTATAGTGTAACAGTTAAAAATACAGATGAGGCATTTACCTTACAGAAATGAAAATCTATAGTGATATAAACCTTACAACAAAGTTGACAGCTTTATTCATTGTCAGCAAACACTGAAACAACTCACTTGAGCAGGTGAAGAGTCAAACTCTGGGTCACCCATAAGCTCGTCAAAGAAAAGGAAGGAGCCACAGATACACAAGGCCCCCAGCACCCTCCAGGGAGTAACACTGAGCAGAAAAGCCAATCTCAAAAAGTTACACGTGGTAGGATTCTATTTACATAACAGACTTGAAATGACACCATTTCAGAGATGGAGAACTGATCAGTGGTTTGCCAGGGGTTGGGGAGGAGGCTGAAAGGGCAGAAGGATGTGGGCGTAGTTATGAAAAGGCAACAGAGGAAGCGTGAGATGTTCAAAGGATTGAATATCTTGACTGTGCTGGTGGATATAGGAATCTACATGTGATAAAGCTATATGCAACTGAACACACACATAAATCAGTACACATAAAACGGGGAGACCTGACTAGGATTGGTGGATTGCATCAACGTCCTGGTTGTGATCATGTATTATAGTTTTGAAAAATGTGACCACTAGGGGAAGGAAACTGGGAAAACTTAAAAGGGGCCTCTGTTATTTTTCACAATTGCATGCAAATCTACAATTCAATAAAATTTTCAATTTAAAATGTGAAAAAGCACAGCCAGTACAGCCAGACTGCCTGGGTACTTGAATTTACCACTTATTTATTGTGTGATTTGGGGCAAGTTACTTACTTTTCCTGAACTTCAATTCCTCAAATGTCAAAAGAACTCTGGGGATTAAGTGTGTGAAGATGTGTAATAGCTCACAACAGGGCCTACTGCCACCCCCCTCACTGCACATAAAGCTGGGCACCTATGTGAACATTCTTAGTTTCTTATTTTTACTTGTTTTACTTTTAATAACTTGAGGAAGAACAGGGAAAAGAATAAGAATTAATGCGTTATAGAGGTTTCTAGTATCCTATGCATAGGGAAAAACTATGTTTACTTGTTGAACTGAATTTCTGTTTTGGATCTGTTACACTTCTTGATAAGCACATAAAGCAAAGGTTCTTAATTTTGGTGACTTATTAAGTCATGTCAGGATCACTGGAAAAAAATTATACCCAGGACCCACTGCAGAACAGCTCCTGATCAGAAACCTCTATAACCCATTAATTTCCTCATGTTAAAAACAAGACAACAAAAATCTATATTAAAGGACCAGTGTACAGATTAAATTATGAGCTATAAGCAAAAGAACTTCATGAAATTCTAAACACACACACACACACACACACACACACACACACACACTATTTTATCACTAGAAGATCCCAGAAAAGACCTCCCCTTCCATTAGGCTGAGCTCTCAACCCAGTCCTGCTTCCTAAGACAAACGGGAGTGGGTGGGAGACAGAACGCAAAAGATGAACAAGTGCACAGGACAGGAGTTGGATGGAAAGTACAGAAAAACATAAAAAGCAGAGAAGAAATAGTAGGAACAGAGTGGGGGCGTTCCTGAATTCCTCTCTTCACAAAGGATGGTTAAGGGACGGAGAACCTAGTCATTACCCAGAAGTGCACCTGCCTTGCAAGGACGAGCCCATTCACAATCACGTTCCTGAAAGGTGGTTGTCCAAAGAGAGCTGTGGCCAGCACCAGCAGAGTGTAAAACCTGGGAAAAATATCACAAAGAAGAGTTAAGAAACAAAGCAAGAACCAGAAAAGAAATCCAGCATAGGGAAAAACTATGTTTACTTGTTGAACTGAATTTCTGTTTTGGATCTGTTACACTTCTTGATAAGCACATAAAGCAAAGGTTCTTAATTTTGGTGACTTATTAAGTCATGTCAGGATCACTGGAAAAAAATTATACCCAGGACCCACTGCAGAACAGCTCCTGATCAGAAAATGAACTGCGTTTCTGAAAGCGAATACAGGCCTGGAGCCAGGTGCTGGCCCAGGTGAGGACAGCACCATCACTCTCCTCGGGAAGCCAGCCGGACAGCTCAGAGAAGGTCAGAGAGGAGAGGTCCCTCAGGACCTCCCCAAAATACAAATCTTAAAATCAAGAGATACCACCTTTAGCACAGGGCCATATGAGACAGTCTTATGACAAAAAACAAACAAACCAACCCCTCTCCCCCAAAAAACAACATATCTCTCATTCAAAAGTCAAAAGATAGACGACAGTAGCAGAGGCAGTTTTTATTCTGTCAGTCAGATATCAAATATGTTGTTTATTTTGCTTGCTAGCTTGTTTCCTAAAAGGACTCCATCACATCCCTGTAAGCTGTCCCGGTAAGTGAGGCTCTTGTCACCTCTAACCTGATTCGCACTCTAAGAAGATCCCAGGACATGAGCAGATGAGGTTGGAGACCAGACCCCATGGCTACATGAGCACCTGACAAGACATCCCATTCCCTAAGCACTGCTGACAGCTGCCAGATGTCACCACTCCTCTGAGAAGCTCCCTGGGAAGAGGAGTTTGTGCCTGGTACAGTTCCTACAGGTACATGGACTGGAAGCTGAAAACAGCACATCCCAAAACATTAGGCTGGAATTTAATCAGTTTGTGATGACTAGTGCAATTTGTAAAAGCAGAAAACACCACCAAAATTCCTTAAACACTCCTGTAAAAACATTACTAATGAAAATATAATTAGAACCTGGACCAACCCATCCACAAAAAGAAGGTAACTTAACTTTTTTGTAATTCAGAGGGCAAGGGTATGGCTTTAAATAAGTCACCAGGTAAAACCAATACCCAAATTCTCTCCCCATGATCTTTTACATTCTAGATGTTTTAGAATGTTAATTTTGTAAAGCTAGTCTAACATCTAAGCACATTTCCAAGCATCCCTTTTTGCATTTGTAGTACCCCACTCTTTATCCTATATTTACTAGAAAATACTCATTATACATTTGAGTAAATGATTTGAAGTACACAGCTATGATCATCACACATTAAGTGTTTCTTATCACTTACAATTCCAGTGAAACAAATCTCTATACTCCAAGGTATCAGTGAAATAACTGAAACTCTAAAACTACAGCCTACCATAGGGAGAGACACCTACTCAAGACACTAACGGGTTGCTTGGTATAAGGAGCAGTGGGCAGAAGGGCCTAGCTCCCTGACACAGTCTTCCCTGCACAGCTGATCAAGACCACGTGCTCAGTAAAGTAGCTTCTAAATAAAATGAAATCAACAAAACACTTAAAAGAACAAAAAACATACCATCCTCTGGTTTGATCAATGCCTTCAGCAATGAAGTCTGCAGGAAATGCATCTTCAAACTCCTTCTTATTTTCAAATGGGTAATGAACTTGAGCATAGGGCATGCTGCCACTCTCAAACCAACAGTCAAACACTTCAGAGATGCGACGCAGCAATCCCTTCCCACAGCGGGAAGGGATGGTCAGATGGTCAATGCTAATAAACAAAAACGTGTTAAACACAACAGAACTTGCAGTTTAATTGCCAGTAGGAAACACAATCTCCTGAAAGTTCTTCCTGTGAAGAGAAATACCGGCAATTCTCACAGGCTTTCAGAGAGCACCAAGAGTGCTCGACCTCGGTTATGCACCAGAGGCCCCGCCATCTACCTCAAGGACAGAAGCCACCCTTCCTCATTATGACACCAGTTATCAACAATGTACTTCAGCAAACTAGTTGGACTTCTATATGCCGCTCTAGGATCTGCTAGAGAGACCACATTTTAACACATTGCGGACAGATCACGAGAATTCTCGCTTCATATTACACAGTGTTTTACAAAGTATCATACTTTGGGCATTTAATTTTAAAGCGTGCCTTTAACATTTATGTAAAATGTTTTTTGTACTCGTTCAATAGAAACTTATCTGGCCACTGGGTGAAGCTAGCAATAAAACTACCGGTCCGCAATGTGTTAATAGGCTAAACCTAGGCCAAAGCTCTGAATGACAGAACTGACATGAATCACACACTTAGAAACTGACCTCTCTCTGTGGAGATCTGAGATCTTTGTTCCCGACAGTTCTTCAAGTTCTGCCATTGACCCAATGCATACTATCTGTCAAAACAAAGTTAAAAAGCAAGAGTGCCACAGAGGCAAGGATCACAGAGATTATTTCTGTAACATTTGTGTTTAGTTTTAGAGACCACTAATCTTCAGGACAGTTACCACCAACATGGCTAACCCCCAGGAAAGACAGGTTACTGTCTGAAGAAGTGAGCAGATTTCCCTTCCTTGCTACAAACCCCATATCAGAGGAGGCTCTACACAGAGATTTTAAACATTCACGGCCATCATCTCAACAAGCATTTTTTGAGGGTTTACTGTGTCCAAATCTCTGCCAAAATGACCAGCAGACTTGAAATGCCTAGAACAGTGGTCGGCAAACTCATTAGTCAACAGAGTCAAATATCCACAGTACGACGATTGAAATTTCTTTGGAGAGCCAAATTTTTTAAACTTAAACTTCTTCTAACACCACTTCTTCAAAATAGACTCACCCAGGCGGTGGTATTTTGTGGAAGAGCCACACTCAAGGGGCCAAAGAGCCGCATGTGGCTCGCGAGCCGCAGTTTGCCGATCACGGGCCTAGACTGTTCTCTAAGGCATCGTAGTTTCTTCCTGGCACTTGAATTTGATTCTTTAAGCTTCTGAAGTGAACGCTAGAAGTAAATTACTGTGCTGAGTCAAAATAGTCAGTCCTATTGCAAGATGTTAGAATTATGTCTGGGTAAGGAGCTGAGATGGGCCCTCCGAGGCTTCTCCGCTACCCGGAAGCACCCTGGTCTCTTTGCCCGCCCATCCTGACTGGTCCTGAAAGCCTTGACTCAGCCACACTGGGAATTCACTGAGGTCCCTGGACTGCTGTGGCTCCTGACGGCTCTAATGCTCTCAGCTTTCAGTGATGGACAGAAAGCCTCATCTGAAGTCCTACATAGAACATTTACATAGATCTACACTCACATGCAATCACTCCTACATATAACATTTACATAGACCCACACTCACATGCAATCACTCCTACATATAACATTTACATAGACCCACACTCATATGCAATCACTCCTACATATAACATTTACATAGACCTACACCAGTGATGGGCAACCTTGTGAGCTTGGTGTGTCAAACTTTGCCAAAAAACTGAGCATAACTCGGGTAGTGTGTCCCTTTAAGGAAAAAACATTATTTCGCGATATTTATAGTTTAACATAAATGTTTCATCCTCGGCATGCGACCGCCTCAGCGGCCACGTGTCATCAGAAATGGCACTGACACGCGTGTCAGAGGTTCGCCATCACTGACCTACACTCATATGCAATCACTTGGTTTTGTCGGTTAAAGGTCTGCAATGCTTGGGTAATTTTTTTTCAGTCTTCCTTTTCCATCACTATAAGTTGGGCTTAACATACTATGACTTAGTGCAGAGTATCTGTTCTGTTCATAAATAACTCACAAGAAGAAACAGATATGAGCAACACAAACAATTTAATCTTTGGCTTCCCTGAGAAAAATGCAAATTATATTCACTTTTACACAAAGGGAAATTGTTAAAAATTGCATTAGAATCAAAATAAAGTTAAAGCTCTAAAAACATTCTTATTTATGTCATTATTATAGGAAGGAATGAGAAAAAGATGAAATAAGGGGCAAAAAAGGAAAAGAAAGCAGCCATATTCTTTTACCCCATATTCAGATGGAACAAAAGCACAGAGGGCCTCAATAACAATCAACACAGGAAAACACGGCCAGCCTCACCTCCTCGAAGTCCTCGCTGACCCACAGCGGGATGGGGGTGCCCCAGTATCTGTTTCTGGAAATTGCCCAGTCACGCGCATCTTTCAGCCAATTTCCAAACCGCTTTTCTCTCACAAACTCCGGGACCCTGGATGAGCAGGTCAGACACCAGATCACCTGAGAACATTACTGAGTAAATCTGTGAAGGACTCCGGCATAGGCCTTGGCATAGGCTCTGTGGACCAGACACCCTGGAAATGCTGAGCTCCCTCCTGAGAGGTGGTTTTCCACATGGGCAGCACCTGCTGTGAATTCATCCCAGTGAGGATGCTCTTTAATGGGAAACATCACCGCACCCAGGCCTCCCTACCCGGATTTCCCTGGGGGACGGCCACAGTCCTCTGAACAGTCACACGTGCTAGCTAGCCTGGCCCCGCTCCTATTTAGTTTCTGGGTCATCCATACAAGAGTGCTTTAATTGCAACTCACTGGCGTGGGCTCCCAATCACCTAGAGCAGTGGTCGGCAAACTCATCAGTCCACAGAGCCAAATATCCACAGTACAACGATTGAAATTTCTTTGGAGAGCCAAATTTTTTTAAACTTAAACTTCTTCTAACACCACTTCTTCAAAATAGACTCGCCCAGGCCGTGGTATTTTGTGGAAGAGCCACACTCAAAGGGCTGAAGAGCCGCACGTGGCTCGCGAGCCACAGTTTGCCGACCACGGACCTAGAAAATCAGAGTCCGAACAGGTAGGGTATTGGTAGCTGGCTGGTAGATGCCTCCCCAGGCTCACCGGCACATTGTGCATTAGGCTCCAGCAATGAGGCAAGTTCCTTAAATGCGCTTCTCACCTCAATGCCTTCGCTATTACTAGCCCTCCTCTGTGATAACCTTCACCTGGCAGAACTCACATCAGCAACTCTTCCCCCAGATTTTTCTTGTCTCAGATTGATAAATGACATCTATCCTTTGAGGTTCAGCTTTGCAGAAAAACTTAAGTTTAAGACCAAGTTAGGGTCCCCTAGTCCTGTATCATAAATGTCAGTTTATAGGCCGGCACCTCCCGCAGGACTACGAATATTCCATACCCAGCACATCACACATTAGGAGAATGAGAGCGTTCTAGGTATAAAAATCAAAGAACAGCTTTTACTTGAGAAATCAGAGTCACTTCGCTGGAAAAAAATAGAAAGCTATAGCCACTTCCTTTTACTACCCTGAGATGCTCCCCATTCTTCCAAAATCAAATGCAGTCTTTAAGTTCTTATCGGGAGTAAAAAATAGTGATTACCCTACAAACTCTCAGGGAAAAACATACTTTTGCAATACATAGATCCAGTCTTCCTTCATTCTTGTAACAGGTCGAGTAACACTTCTTTACAACGGATATTAGCTAAGAGCTTTTGTCCCCTCAGTGCAGCCAGCATGAACAAGACCATCACAGTCTGGGAACTCAACAACTATCAAAAGTAGGACAGCTGATTCTTGAACATGTGTTTGAACTACAAGAGTCCAATGATATGCCAATTTTCTCCAGTGACCCACGCAGTTCAAACCTGCATTGTTTAGGGTCAATGCCAAGGCTGGGAAATCACAGATGTGGAGAGCCGACTGTTCTACATGGATCTGTGACTAGGCAGAGATCCGCGCCCCTAACACCAGTGTTTTCTAAGGGCCAACTGTCATCACAAATGGCTTTTCTGGATATATCCAAAAACAAATGTTTACCCTGAAAATGACTATTATTTAAGGCTAATGAACAGAGAGTACAGCCAGATGTTTTTCAGTCATCCAATTCTGTAAAATGAACAAACAGCAGTTACTTATTTCCATTTGGCTTTAAAAAAAAGGTAAAAATACTCTATATGCCTTATAATAAAAAAATGGCACTTTGTTATATCTTATTTAAATTGTTTTGTGTTCCTAAAAAGAAAAAAAAAGATGTTACTACAATATATAATAAATGATGGCTATTAAAATTATTATGATTTGGGGGAGTGTAAACCAATACTAACTATATGACAAAGAACATTCTGAAGACACACATCTTACTGCTCACCAGTAACACAGGTCATTGTTCCTCATCAGCTGGTCCACCATGTGCTCAACCCGTACAAACCAGCTGGGCACCGCTTTGTAAATGAGGGGAGTATCTGACCTAGGAAAGCAGAAATGGAAGTGCAGCTGGTCAGAAGGTGTGCAGGCACCCAGGACAACCACCTTTAGTGTCTCACTGATGTCACCACCAACTACTTGGCCCTCTGCAAAACTAAAGTCTACATCCTCAGTATTGGTCACCACCCTCCACAAAACCCAGAAAGGCAAGCTAGTAAAAGAATACAAGAACAAACATATAGTTCTCCTGGTGTGGGACAGCTGACCAGAAAAGAGATCATATTCACCCAGCTTGTATGGCTCAGTGGGTGAGCATCAATCCATATACTAAGAGGTCACAAATTCAATTCGTGTTTTTGGGCTTGATTCCCAGTGGAGCCTACAGGAGCAGCTGATCAATGTTTCTCTCATCAATCTCTCTCCCTCTCTCTCTCTCAAATTTATAAAAACACTGAAAAAACAGATATCACTCTCAGCAAAAATGAGGACTGAGAACATAACATACCACGGAAGATTCCATTTCACCCAAATCTTTATAATCTTGTATTAAAACTTATTATCACATACACCTCACTTAATTCCATTAGAAAATTTTAGAGATGTTTCTCATCCTAAAGAAATGTGACCCCCACCACAAAAGATATTTGTCCCTGTAGGATGATAGAAAATATGCACATAGGTCTTTGCCCCTGGATCCTGGCACAGAGCTCGTGAAACGCTTCTAATTTCCTGGGTGACAGGAGTGTCTTTTGTTCTAATGAGGTGATTCTGTGTGGGCCTCTGGATGGGGGCTGGTCACTGGAAAGACGAAGCCATGATAACTTGGAATTCCAGCCTGTCTCCATCCCACTGAGAAGGAGAAGGGCTGACAACAGAGCTAATGGCTGATCATGCCTTTGTGGTGAAGCCTAAAATCTCACAGTACGGGAGTTGAGCGGTTTCCAGGTTGATGAATGCATCCATGGGAGGGTGACACACCTCAACTCCACGTGACACATGCTAATGCCCACAGGACCCTCTCAGACCTCTCCATAAGGCTGTTCACCTGCATCCTTCAATAGATGTGTTTCCTGGAATTCTGAGCCTGACTAGCAAATGAACTGAACCGACCCATGGAGGGGACAGAGGGAACCTCTGAACTGAAGCCGATCCATCTGTCAGGGATTAATCCTCGGGACCTGATGATACCTCTAGGCAGATGGTGTCGAACTGAATTAAACTCTATGACACCCAGCTGGTGTCACAGAGAACTGCTTGGTGGGGAGAAAAACATCTACAATACTGGGGACTGAAAAATGTCATAAATGAAATGTTTTATGTAAGTTGTAAAGAAGATCAAAGGATAAAAAAACAAGTAGGGCCCGGTCAGCATAGCTCAGTGGTTGAGTATTGACCTATGAACCAGGAGATCACAGTTTGATTCCCGCTCAGGGCACATGCTGGGTTGCGGGCTCGATCCCCAGAGTGTGGTGTGCAGGAGGCAGCTGATATTCTTTCTCATCATCAATGTTTCTACCTCTCTCTCCCTCTTCCTTCCTCTCTGAAATAAAAACATATTTTAAAAACAAACAAAAAAAACCCAACAAGAAACTAAGTAGGGAAGAACTAGGTTTTTTTCTTTACAATCTGTGTCTGTATTTCTAACAAACTCCTGGGAAAAGAAATAATTGCATGCATTCTTAACATTCTCCTTGGAGCAAGAAGGTAGTATCCAAACACAAGCTCTAAAGAATACAAATGAGATGGAAACCACCAACTGATGGAGTGGCACAAAAATAAGTGAATGCACAAATCGAAAGCTCTGGCTAAATCAGTCCCCTCCTCACCTCCAGCAGAAAGGGTAGCTATGAGTGAAGGTGCCGGCAACAAGAAGTCGGCCTTGTTCCTTCAGCATCCTGATGATATTTTTGTCAGCATCCTGTTAAAAAATTAAAATGTAGCTACTAAAATATCCTCCAGTATTTAGTAACATAATATAATTGAGTATTTATTACTAAAATCTGGTATTTGGATACCTTTACCTTGAGTAAAAGGCACAAATAACAAATGTATTACATACATGATGCATCTGTATTTTAGCCACCGTGTAACTGCACGCACTTTTAAAATACATGCCATATCATTAAGGCAGTGCAGTTTTCAATCAGCAATGACTAACCCAAGGTCACGAAGTTGCTACATGAGTCACCAGTCAGAGTCCATTTTTCCCAACTCCTTGAAACTACAGCCTGCTTCCTCTGAAGATACTAGACCCTCGAATGCAGCTAATAATAACCATCTACGTTTACTGATTTTAAGTGCTGAAGCCAAACAAAACAAGCAGCTTCCTAAAAAAAAAAATATCCCAGATGTGGAAGCTTTTTGATAAAAACTGATTAATAAAAACAGCCGGATGAAACCGACTCCTTTCTTTTTTTTTATTTATTTTTTATTTTTTTAAATTTCTTTATTGATTAAGGTTTTACATATTTGTCCCCATCCCACACCCCTCCCCACGGATGCCCCCACCCCCCTGTTGTCCTTAACCATTGGTTAGGCTCGTATGCATGCACACAAGTCCTTTGGTTGATCTCTCTCCCCTACCCTCCCTCTGAGGCCCGACAGTCCGGTCGATGCCTCCTTGTTTCTGGGTCTGTTCTTGTTCATCAGTCTATGTTGTTCATCATTTCCCCTAGATGAGTGAGGTCATGTGTTACTAGAAATATACCTATAAGAACTGAATGTGAGACGAGCAATAATAGTTATGCTGACAGGCAAATGAATCAGTCTGTAGTGAGTTTCTTTCTGGACCAACAGTTCTTTTGAGACCCAATTTCAATGTCCACCAGTTCCTTATGTGTACATGTCGGCACTGACTTTTCAGTTCTGGATGGTGGACAAATGTTGGTAATGCAGGTCCGACTCCCTCTGGTTTGGTCTCGCCCAGACCCAGGGGCGCGGCCTCACCCGGACCCAGGACCCAGCCTCACCCGGACCCAGAGGCGCGTGGCCTCACCCGGACCCAGGGGCGCACGGTCTCACCCGGACCCAGGGGCGCGCGGCCTCACCTGGACCCAGGACCCAGCTTCACCCAGACGCAGGGGGGTGTGGCCTCTCCCGGACCCAGGGGCGCGCGGCCTCACCTGGACCCAGGACCCAGCTTCACCCAGACGCAGGGGCGAGCGGCCTCACCTGGACCCAGGACCCAGCTTCACCCGGACGCAGGGGGGTGTGGCCTCTCCCGGACCCAGGGGCGCACGGCCTCACCCGGGCCCGGGACCCGACTCCTTTCTATGCCTTACAGTCACAGACCTTCACATACTGTCCCATGAAATCCGTCACTTCCGCTGTGAAACAGCCTGAAGCATCCACAGGGCACACAGGGACAGAATCTTTCTGAATGATGTTGAAGTCCATACAGACCCGATAGTCATCCTGGGGGGGAGGGGATAAGAATAAAACAGTTCAAGTGTATGAGGCAGTGCAGTTTTCAATCAGCAATGACTCCCACAAGGTCACCAAGTTGCTTCATGAGTCACCAGTCAGAGCCCAGTATGAGGAGGGAGGTGTACAGGAGTAATTTTCTGTATTCTGATACAAATCTCTCATCACGGTAATTATCTCCCAATGGAAGTTAATTCAAAGACTGCACAGAGAATTTAACAGAGCATCAAAGTTGCAGAGGATTATCATCTCACCTCGTCTAACCAGCCATTATTTCACAGATCCCTACATATATGAGTATCTATCACTAAGTGAGAAGATTGCATATTAAAACAAATTAAATTTGACTTATAACATCAGCATGTATGCACATACAAGTATCACCAAAACAGAAGCACATATAGGTGGTAAGGCATGACCTATTCAGTCCTGCATGATACTTGATATGCATTAGATTTGCACCCTGTCGAGGGGCAACTGAGAGATCACAACACTGAGTATCGCTCACCTAGATTACCCACAATGCTTCAGGAATACATTTTGAGCAGTGAGAATTAGGGAAAATTCTATATAATGCTGGGTCACACAGTGCTCTGACATTTTACTACTTAGCTCATTTAAGTTTCACCTCTGTGAAGAGGACTGACTGGCGCAGTTTAACCAGGTGTTCCTCTTGCAAAAACCAGCAACTATCTCCACTCAACAGAGGAGGAAGCTGTGGTAATGCTCCCATTCAAAACCAAACAGCCTGGCTCCAGAGTCCAAAGTCTTTATTGTGCTATGTTGCCCAAATCTAAAAGAGACTGTCTTAGGGTTAGATGGAGAAACCATACTCTGTTTGAATCCAAAACACGATGGAAAGCCAGTGTGTTCGCACCTGGCCCTGTGCTCTGAGGGTTCCCTGGTGATGAACATGTGGACACCTGCCCATAAAGACAGACCTGAAGTCCAGCAATTTGAAGTATTTAACAGCTCCTTTGACAAGCTAAGAGCAGCATTCCCGAGTGGAGCCACAAGGACAGGTCACGGTCATGCAGAAGTATGACTCTGCAGAGGTCACACAGTGTATCACCTGGCAAAATGCCACAAGGGAGGGCTCTCAGGAAATCTCTACCTAAAGGGGTTTAGAGGCTGCAGTTCAGAGATCTGATCGTCTATAACATTAATCTGCCTGGCATTCAGGGCAGATGTATAAGGTACATTACTACAGTAAATGACAAATAGTCATATGTACAGTTAATGTAGATTATTATATTAACATCAGGTGTACACCTCAGTGATAAGACATGACATAACTAAGTCCTGATAAATCTCCCACCCATCTGACACCATAAACAGTTATTCAAGTATTGTGGACTACATATTCCCTATGCTGTACATTGCATGCCCAGGACTATTCTGTAATGACCAATTTGTACATTTTTAAAAATATATATTTTTATTGATTTCAGAGAGGAAGGGAGAGGGAGAGATAGAAACATCGATGAGAGAGACATATCGATCAGCTGCCTCCTGCACGCCCAACACAGGATCAAGCTTGCAATTTGGGCTATGCTCTAACCAGGAATCGAACCCGGGACCTCTTGGTCTATGGGATGATGCTCAATCCACTGAGCAACTGCAGCTGGGCCAATTTGTACTTAATCCTTTCACCTTTTCCACCCATTTCCCCAACTTTCTCCCACCTGGCAACCAACAAAATGTTCTCTGTATTTGAGACTGTTTCTGTTCTGTCTGTTGGGTTTTTTAGACTCAATTGCTGATATGGATTTATTGCCATTTTATTGTTCATAGTTTTTTATCTTTTATTTCCTTCATTTTCTCAAAGACCCTTTAACATTTCATGTAATACTGGTTTTGGTGGTGATGAACTCCTTTAGCTTTTTCTTGTCTATGAAGCTCTTTTATCCATCCCTTAATTGTAAATGACAGCTTTGCTGGGTAGAGTAATCTTGGTTGTAGGTCCTTGCTATTCATGACTTTGAATATTTCTTGCCACTCTCTCTGGCCTGCCAAGTTTCTGTACAGAAATCAGATGACAGTCATGTGGGAGCTCCCTTGTAGTTAACCAACTGCTTTTCTCTTGCTGCTTTACAGATTCTGTCTTTGACCTTTTGTGTTTAATTCTGATGTGTCTTGGTGTGGGCCTCTTGTGTTCATCTTGTCTGAGACTGCACTTCCTGGACTTGTATGTGTATTTCCTTCACCAGATTAGAGAAGTTTCCTGTCTTTTTTAAAAATAAATTTTCAATTTGTTGCTCTCTCTTCTTCCGGCACCCCCATGAAGCGAACATTTGATACACTTGAAGTTGTCCCACTCTCCTTACACTATCTTCTCAATTTTGTATTTTTCTCTTTTTGCTGTTCTGATTGGGAGTTTTTTGCTCCCTTTTATTCCAAATCACTGATTTGATTCTGGGCTTCATCTACTTTACTGTTGATCCCATTACATATTCTTTTTTTTTTAAATACATTTTTATTTTTTCATTGATTTCAGAGAGGGAGAGGGAGAGAGAGAAACATCAACGATGAGAGAGAATTACTGATCAGCTGCCTCCTGCACGCTAACTTTGGATGGAGCCCACAACCCGGGCAGGCGCCCCTGACCGGAATCAAACCTGGGACCCTTCAGTCCACAGGCCAACGCTCTATCCACTGAGCAAAACTGGTTAGAGTGCGTTACTTATTCTGCATTGCAGTTGGTGTTGTCTTCTGACTGGTCCTTTTTTATGCTGATGAAGTGCTTACTAAGTTCACGGAATATCCTTATAGCCAGTGTTAGACCTCTGCATCTAGATTGCTTGTCAGTCCTTTGTCTACTTTTTCTGAAGTTTTCTTCTGCTCTTTCCTTTGGGACATGTTTGTCTCCTCTTTTTGGCTGTCTCCCTGTGTTTGTTTCTATGTGTTAAACAGGGCTGCTATGTCTCTCAAGCTTGGCAGAGTGGCCTCATGTAGTAGGGGTTTTGTAGGATCCAGCTTCCCCTATCACCTAGGCTGGGCCCACGAGGTGTACCCTGCCCCTGCTGTGGGGATGTGCCACCATCCTCTTGTAGTTGAGCCTTGATTGCTGTTGGCACGTCAATGGGAAGGATTTATCCCCAGGCCGATCAGCTACAAAGACTGGCTGTGACCACAGACCAACAACCTCCAACTACTGCAGGATCAGCTGTGTAGAATACCACCCCAAAGAGCAGGACTTAACTTCAGCGGGGCTCTGGTGTATGCTGAGTCTACCCCTTGAGTGTGTTGCTTGTAGAGGTGGGTGGGTGGTGGTGCTTCCACATGGTCTGAAGGTGACCACTGGGTGTGCTGGTTCTGGGGCCTCCCAGGAGGTGCAGGCCAAGGTCAGCCACTGCCTGTGTTCTGCTTGGGACCACCCAGTATAAGCTATAAGGTGATATGCAGTTGGCTGCTACTTGTGCTGGGCTTAGACGTGCCCAGGTGAAGTCAAGCTGCTGGAAATCAAGACAGACTACTGCTAGTGCCAGGGCTTGGGGCCACTTCATGAGAGGTATGGGGCACACTGAAGTCAGATGCTGCTTGAGAAATCTTAGGATATTCTTAAGCACGAGCCAACATAGGCTTCTGGTATGAATAAGCCACTGGAAACTGCTTGCGTAGGCCTGGAAAACCACCAGGTCTGGGAAACAGTGATAGCCCAGTTGACGGAGTCTGAGATGTGATGCCTGCAAGACTCTGTGCCGGGAAGGCTCATCAAAGGAACACTGGCCTCTGCCAGCACTTCTGTCCTGAAAAAAGCTGCCCCCACAGCTCTCACACTGAGGCCAGGCCCATGTGTTTCTGCTGTCTTTCAAACTGCTGCCTCAATGCTGGAGATTACAGAGAGGGAGTCTGAGTAGGTTCACACAGGGGCCCTTTAAGAGTAATAGCTGGGGGGTCTAGCTGCTTTAGTCTCCCTTAATTCCAGCTGGTTTTCACAGCCAGAAGTTATGAGGACTGGCACTAGAAACTGAGGCTGGGAGGTCTGGTGAGGGGTTGAGAACTCCCCAGAGCAGGACCTCTGCAGATGAAATATCCTTCCGAATTTTTATCTGACACATGGGGAATGGGACCAGCTGGCCTGCAGCTCCACCCCTCCTACTATCTGGGTGTATCTTCTACTCTAGTTGTAGGACTCCCATACAGCTAGACTTCAGGTGGTTCTGAAGTTCAGTTGTAATTTTAGTGTGATTGTGCCAGGAGATAAACAGAGCTCCCACCCAATTTGAATAGTGAACAGGTTCTAGGTGATTTAAAAAGTCATTCATTTTATTGGGTTCAACATTAACATGGTGGTTATAATAAAAATAAAATGTCTTGTGTTGGAGTATACACCAAAGGTTGTGGGTTCAATTCTCAATCAGGATGTATACAGGAGGCAATTGATCCATTTTTCTCTTTCCCTTCCCCTCTCTCTAAAATCAATAAAAACATGTCTTTGGGTGAGGTTTAAAAAAATAAAAATAGAAAAATAAAATTTCTTATAAATCAGAGATGTGTGCAGAAGTATTTGCAGACAAAGATATGATATTCAGGATCTGCTCCAAAACTGTCTAAATTAAAAGCATGAGGGAAGGTGAGGGAGTAAGATAGATAAAACAGAATTCCCAAAATGTTGATAATATAGCCGGGTGATGTGAACATGAGGACTTACATTATCTTACTTTGCTCTCCTATCACAGGCAAAATGATCAGGTGGAGAGGAGTCCACAGGGCCAGTGCGTGCGGCACTCGCAGCAGTGTGTACACTCTTCGAGCGTCACAAACTATAGAAACACTCTCTAGAGAAAGATCCCATTTAATCCTTCCCAGTCTCCACACAGGCAGGTAGTAACTCCGTGTTACAGGAAAGGAAAAGAAAATCTAGACAGGTCAAGTAATTTATTGCAGAGCTTTGACTTAACATGAGGTCTGATTTGCTCTAAAACATGTGCCCTTAATCCATGTGCCCTTAATCCATTTATTCAAAATGTAATTATTTTAATATACAAATTACATTAAAATAATTACATTTTGAGCCCTTGCTGGTTTGGCTCAGCGGACAGAGCGTCAGCCTGCGGACTGAAGGGTCCCAGGTTCGATTCCGGTCAAGGGCACATGCCCAAGTTGCAGGCTCAATCCCCAGTAGGGGGCGTGCAGGAGGCAGCCGATTAATGATTCGCTCTCATCATTGATGTTTCTCTCTCTCCCTCTCCTTTCCTCTCTGAAATCAATAAAAATATATTTTAAAAAAAATAATTACATTTTGAGTACTCTTTTATTCATATACAAATTACATTAAAATAATTACATTTTGAAAAAAGAAGAAAAAAAAAAGGAAAGGAAAACAAAAAGAAAATTAAAGAAAAAAGGATTACATTTTCATAAAAATTACTTTGGGCAAAATTTAAAATTCAGCACACTCTTCCACCTTGAAAAGAGAGGTCAAATTCTCCCTCTGAACATGCAGCATTTAGAGAACTGCACAGCAGAGGTGATGGGAACCTTGATTTATCAAGGGACTGTGTGACTGCATGCCCTCATCAAAACTCAAAGAACTGCACATCATAAAGAGCAAAGCGTCTCCCTAGCCAGTTTGGCTCGTTTGGCTCAAGTTGACAGAGCGTCGGCCTGCGGACACAAGGATCCCAGGTTCGATTCTGGCCAAGGGCATGTACCTTGGTTGTGGGCACATCCCCAGTAGAGGGTGTGCAGGAGGCAGCTGATTGATATTTCTCTCTCAGCGATGTTTCTAACTCTCTATCCCTCTCCCTTCCTCTCTGTAAAAAATCAATAAAATATATTTAAAAAAAATAGAGCAAAGTCTCATGTAAATCAAATATGAATGACTCAAAACACAGCATGCCTTTGAAGACCAAATGTTCTTAGCCCACCATTTTCAGAAATCAGCTAAGGGTGAAAAGACATTGCAGATACAAGTTTTAGAAGCTTGAAAAGAGGTTGACTCCATGGCTTAATCAAGAGTGATGACCAACACAAAAAATGCATGCACACAGGCAAACACACATACACAAGACATTTCTTTATAACATTGGTAACACTGGTAAGATACATACTACTCACAGCACCAAAGTAAGGAGCACACAGGCAAACACACACGCACAGACGTTTCTTTATAACACTGGTAAGATATATCTACTCACAGCACCAAAGTAAGGAGCTTGATGCACCACCCCAGTGCCTTCTTCCTCCCTCACGTAGTTGTCAACAAGCACTGTAAAAGCGCCATGCTCTTTCCACTGGAAAAGAAATGATGGCAGGATTAAAGATGAAACAATACCACATCCTATCTAATAATAGAGTAACATGTAAATTACCATCACTCCGCTATGCCCACGATTGGGCGGCGGGAGGCTGGGGGGCGGGACTCGGGGTGGCCTATCCGGCCATTGAGAGGCACGGATCCGCTGCCACTGAGGGAGGCTACCCTGCTGTTGAGAGGCGCAGGGGGCAGGACTCCCGCCTCCTGTGCCTCTCAATGGCCAGATCCGCGGCCGCTGAGGGGGCCTGCCGCGGACACCCAGCTGCGCCTCTCAATGGCAGGGTAGCCAGGTGTCTGTGGCAGCCCCCCTGGGTAGCCCCCCTCAGCGGCCACGGACCATCAAAAGTGGGGGAGCTGAGTGCCTGTCTGCTCCGGCACCAGGCCTTTCAGAAGCCTCCTCCGAGCCGGAGGCTTCTGAAAGGCCTGGTGCACCAGCGGACAGGCACCCAGCTCCACCACGAAAAGCGAAAGCGTGTAGGGGACCCTACACATGCATGATTCAATCAAGCACTGGGCCTCTAGTCATAATATAATTTGATAACCATTTTTAGAGCCCGAAAAAACTTTTAACCTGAGATTATGTTCAGCGATGGAAATGGCAATAATTCAGACTGGAAAGAAACATGCTAGTTCTATACATCACATTATGAATAATGCATCCCTAATAAATGAAATAATTATCTGAAGTGGCAGGAAAAAATGTCCAACTTTTTTAGTGCAAAAACTGGGGCTTTTCATTATTTCTCCTGGACTGAACCCCTCTCCCCCAGCATGCTGTTTATCATAGTCTCAGAAAACATACTCCTCAAATTATTCCCTTCCTGGTACATAGTTAACCCTTGAACAATGCAGGGGTTAGGGGCACCAATCCCCACACAGTGGAAACCTGAGTGTAACTTTTGACGCTAAAGTTGGCCCTTCCCATCCTTGAATTCAACCAACCATAAAGTGAAAACTATATTTTCAATTTGCATTTCAACAGAATGCAAAAAACTGTTATCTATCCATGGTTGGTTAAATAAAATCCATGTCTAAATGAGCTGGGCCTTATTGAAGGGTCAAGTGTATTTTCAATCACTGCATACACTTTGCTTCTCTTTCTCCTTCCAGTCCAGCTCAAGTGATTCAGCTGTAAAAGGTAAACCTTGAAAGAAATGGGGGGAGGGCCGCGAGCTACAAGTTCTATGTTCTATTTGCAGACATTGTAACCTCAGGGGGGAAATGTTTCCAATGTGACTTCATTTCTAACAACAATAAAACATGTGCCCTTCATCCCTATAGGTTAGTACATATAAAGCTACAGACTTATTTTCCTACCTTCATCTCTTAATATTTCTTTTCAGATGCCCTTTGTTTTAGCCCAACTAAAACCCTTTGCTTTCTTACCTATCTGCGTTTGCAAAAAGTACGTTCAGAAATGATTTTCACAATTAAACCTACACTGTGAAAAATGTATTAGTATTTCCATGTTTTAAAAATATTCTGGTTGCCAGAGAGGGTCGGACCTGCATTACCACTATTTGTCCACCATCCAGAACTGAAATATCATTGCTGACATGTGCACATAAGGAACTGTTTGACATTGAAATTGGGTCTCAAAAGAACTGTTGGCCCAGAAAGAAACTCACTACAGACTGATTCATTTGCCTGTCAGCATAACTATTATTGCTCGTCTCACATTCGGTTCTTATAAGTGTATTTCTAGTAGCACATGACCTCACTCATCTAGGGGAAATGATGAACAACATAGACTGATGAACAAGAACAGACCCAGAAACAAGGAGGAATGGATCAGAATGTCGGGCCTCAGAGGGAGGGTAGGAGAGGGTGGGGATATAGGGGAGAGATCAACCAAAGGACTTGTGTGCACGCATATGAGCCTAACCAGCGGTTAAGGACAATAGGAGGGTGGGGGCATTCGTGGGGAGGGGTGTGGGATGGGAATGGGGGGATGAGGACAAATATGTGACACCTTAATCAATAAAGAAATTTAAATAAATAAATAAATAAATAAAAATATTCTGGTTGCATTTGTATTTCACAGTGAACCCAGAACAAAGTTGATGAAATGGTTTGCCTAAATCACACACCAGCAATGATGAAGCTGGGTCCTGAAAGAAGGCCTTCTGGTTCAAAATACAGCACAACGACCTCACAGCTCTTGAACTGTTGGTACTTGCTTAAAAGTAAACATGACAAGTAACTATAGATTTTCAACTGCTGTAACCTAAATCACCTGTAAATGCTTATGGTGTGGTGTGACAGGTACTGAGAGGTGTGTCTTCAATGATTTAAACATGGAGAGAACATGTGTGTTCTCAGAATCAGATGTAGCAATAGGGAACTCGAAGGTATTTTGCTCCTTATCACTGTACACCAAGAAACCCCAACCTGCATTCCCATCTCTCCGGGCGCAGCTCTGGATCAAGCAAGCCCTGCCACGGCTGGCCAGCAGTCCGCACAGAGGACTACAGTGTGTTCAGATAACACACTCTCACAGCTCCCATTTAATATGTCAGAGCATGTGTATTTTAGATATACATCAGATGATTTTGTCCTAAGTCAAGGAATTTGTAGCTTTTGTCTAAAATTCACAGAAGGTACCAGAAATTTCAGGAAGCTAACTGAATGAATTGGATAGATCTTATTTATCATCTATGTTCTGAGTGCATATTTCAATGACTTAACCCAAAGCTCCTATCGAGAGTGTCCATGTGCATTTTCTGAGAGGGCTCAGCTGTCCTCAGGCTCTCAATAGGGCCTGTAGTTCAGAAAGTTGAGAAGTCATTGACCTAGTGGCAGAGTTTTAAGACAAACAAAAACACATGAAATATGTTAACATACATGAGAAAAGAATGCAATAATGGCATTATTCCAAGGAAGACAACTAAGAGACACTTCAGAAAACACTGTTTTGCAGAAGGCATCCAATACAGGCCATTCCAGAAAGGTGAAGCAAATTTAAAAAGAAGGAGAATGTAATGAAAAGAAAGGCAGAAAGGGGAGGGAAAAGAGGGCAATTTGACTGAGGCAAAAGATAGGTTAGGGGATGTGACTAGGAAGCAGGTCTGCCTCATGCCAAGTGGAGAGCACCTGGCGAGGAACGTGTTGGCAAACGAAACGACTACAGGCTCACAGGAAGGGACCAGGCCAGGCAAAGCGTAGGGATAACCACCAGCAGCAACATGTAATGAGGAAAAGGGCCCCTAGTTAGGAGACAAAAAACATGGGGAAGCACTCAAGGAAAGAAACATGTGAGCTGTGAGCAATATTGTGGAAAAAGTCCACATGGCTGAGGTCATCTGCACTAACCAAACTCACCCCTGCACTGAAAACAGAGATAAGCACATGTTTCGTCCTGTGCTGCAATGCCAGTTTTTTATGGCTAATGCTATGCCAAGCTGAATATGTTTCCTACACAATATACAAAGCTAGGTCAGTTCTGAGGCCGTTGCTCATCATTTGACTCTAAGACAAGCATGTCAAATCATTCACTGGATGACCAGCAGCCAGTGGGCCACAGGCCTCCTTTCAATAAAAGACATGCTTGCTCTAAGACCTATAAATAAGTATCAATTCCTGCTGACCTTGTTGTTTTGTTGGTGGTTAGGTTTGCAACTATAGCTGCAAATTCTCTGTTGTCAGAAAATGAAAACCACATAAAACAGCTTTATGAGCCCTAACCAGTTTGGCTCAGTAGATAGAGCATCAGCCTGCGGACTGAAAGGTCCCAGGTTCGATTCCGGTCAAGGGCATGTACCTTGGTTGCGGGCACATCCCCAGTGGGGGGTGTGCAGGAGGCAGCTGATCTATGTTTCTAACTCTCTATCCCTCTCCATACCTCTCTGTAAAAAATCAATAAAATATATTAAAAACAAAACAAACAAACAAACAAAAAAAAAACAACAGCTTTATGATTCCTATGAGAACGAAGTTCCTAATTGTGTGAGCTTTGCTGTGGTGCCTAGATTTAAAGGACTCACCTAATCCACTTATTGGAAATAAATTGTTTACTTTTACAGTTTTATTCTGAGCACTATCCTAAACAATCCCTCATATTCCTTGGCAATAAGCATACCATAAACAATAAATATATACACAATGAATCTTACGAAATGTAAGTGACTTCTTACGCAATTTGAGAAAAGTATTTTTTAAATTATTAGTACAAGAAGGCAATACAAACAGAATTGAATCCTGTTAACACTAAAGTAGACTCTGCTTCAGGCACATTCAGGGAAACAGCAGACCAATCAGTTCATGTGAAGCCCACGCCGGCTACCATTACATTGGTCCAGGGATCAATACTACAGAGCGTGGTGGAGAGCACTGTGGCAGAGCTCCCTGAGCTCACCTTCACAAAATAGTCAAACAGGGGCCTGTATCTCTTGCCTTGGAGAGAGGAACCTGGAAATCTAGGGAAAAAAGGAGGAACGCAAACTCACAATTAGATTCAAATTATCAATGAAATTAGGTTGCAACCACATGAAGTCACCACTGCCTTCTAGTTTACTTGTTCCTTAGTCATTAATGCTGGCACAGGTTACCAAACATACTCTACTTAAAATAGTACTGAAGTACTTAGTATTTAAAATGGTAATATACTTAAAGCTAAACTTGAATAATATAACTTTGGGGGAATAAAGTGTCTTCTTTTTTTTAAACTAAAGACACACATGCATAAATCAATGACTTGCATACTTACCTTTCAAGGATCTCATAGTCACTCTCCAATTTGTAGAGGGCCGGTAATCTGGCTTCCATCAAAATGAATGATTTTCCTCTGACAACATCTACAAGAGCAACAGGAAAAGAGGACTTCAGTGACAGCCAGATTGTGGCTTACTCTAAAGGCTCAGCTCAGCTCTACCGCAGGCCCCCGAGCCAGCGTGCCCAGCACTCAGAGCAGCACTGCCAATAGGGCCAGGACACACTGCCTTCTACATACATGACAAAGCATAAAAAGCAGCATGCAGCTCAATTGTCGTTAATTGCACCTCTATCCATTTAAAGTGAATTAATCTTTATTTTCTCCTACCAAAGTTAATATACGTGAATGATTCCAAGTTCTAACATTAACACACTGAGAAGCTCACAAATACAAGCCCCTATAATCACATCTATCCTCAGGCACTATCATTTGAGTGCCTATTCCTCCAGGGACTTTCCTATGCATATAGTAATGTATATATTGTATGAATGGGTACTTTTTAAAATATTCTCATCCAAGGATATGTTAATTGATTTTAGAAAGAGAGAGAGTAATGGAGAGAAACATCTATGCGAGAAACATCTATTGGTGGCCTCCCGCTTTTCCCTCGTACTGGGGATTGAACCCACAATCTAGGGATGTGCCCTGACAGGAATGGAACCCAATCTACTGGTGTACAGGTTGAAACTCCAGCCAACTGATCAACCCAGCCAGGCTGAATGAAAATATTTTTTAAAATAATTGTGGGATAAGACTCAATATAGTTTTACATTTGTGTTCAGATAATACATTGTGCACATCTCAGATATTAGCATACATATCTTTCTTACTCTTTAAGATAGCTCAATAGTACTTCACTTTACTGGAGTACAAGTTATTTTTACCACATCAACTAATAAGAGACTCTAAGTTGATTTCAAATCATTGCTACTATGAACATTGAGAAAATAGTATCCTGTTCACACTTTTGCAACCTTATTGAAAATGAATTATATAACCTGAGAAATAGAAAAGCTGAACAATTACGTAAATATTTAAAATTTAATAGATACTAGCAAATTGCCTTACAAAAGCTTAGGCTAACTTAAACTCCCATCTATGAAGTATGACATATCCAAGAATTTACTAGAGCCGTGGTCCGAAAACTGCGGCTCGCGAACCACATGTGGCTCTTTGGCCCCTGGAGTGTGGCTCTTCCACAAAATACCACGGCCTGGGTGAGTCTATTTTGAAGAAGTGACCTTAGAAGAAGTTTAAGTTTAAAAAATTTGGCTCTCAAAAGAAATTTCAATCATTGTACTGTTGATATTTGGCTCTGTTGACTAATGAGTTTGCTGACCACTGTACTAGAGCATAACGTACATACAGTACAGTTCACTGTAAGAAAAATGAGAATCTGTGAATCATTGTGAAGGCCCCTGCAATTCATTAAATAACTGCTATAATTAGCCCCCCAGTGGTCGGCAAACCGCGGCTCGCGAGCCACATGCGGCTCTTTGGCCCCTTGAGTGTTCTAACACAACTTCTTCAAAACAGACTCGCCCAGGCCGAAAACCGACTTCTGCGCATGGGCCATGAAGTTTCAATTGCACTGTACGTGTGCCCACACGTGGTATTTTGTGGAAGAGCCACACTCAAGGGGCCAAAGAGCCACAGTTTGCCGACCACTGCCCTAGCTGGTTTGGCTTAGAGGACAGAGCATAGCCTGCAGACTGAAGGGTCCTGGGTTTGATCTGCTCAAGGCCATATCCCCGGGGTTGTGGGCTTGATCCACAGTGTGGGACATGCAGAAGACAACCAATCAATGATTCTCTCTCATCATCAATGTTTCTATCTGAAATCAATAAAAAAAAATGTTATACATATATATTCAAAAACTGCTGTAATTAATTCTGACACTCACCAGCTCTGACATCACAGGAATTTCAATGTAAGTGGAGTATACATTTCTGAAGAAAACTCAGGACCACATGTTCCACCAAGTACAAGAGGCGTATAAAGGCAGAGGAGTGACATGATTGAACTCTTGGCCAGATGGCCCCTAAGGCTGTCAGGCTCACTACAGAATGGCCATTATCACAGGTACACCGGAGAAGCATCCCCTTACACCTGAGCCAGGCTCTGCACCAACAACAGCTCTTTTCCAGCAGGTATCCTAGGAAACAACACTAGGTCCTATCCACTCCCAAGGCACAGCTAAGTAATAATAAAAAACCAGCTGTTTTCTGACCAACAACCTCTCCTGTTCTTTATCAAAATGTTTTTCTTGCCAGCAAAAGCTATTTAAAAAAATCTTTATTGCTGCCCTGACCGGTTTGGCTCAGTGGATAGAGCATCGGCCTGCGGACTCAAGGGTCCCAGGTTCAATTCCGGTCAAGGGCATGTACCTTGGTTGCGGGCACATCCCCAGTGGGGGGTGTGTAGGAGGCAGCTGATCGATGTTTCTTTCTCATTGATGTTTCTAACTATCTATCCTCTCCCTTTCTCTCTGTAAAAAATTAATAAAATATATAAAAAAATCTTTATTGCTGAGTATTAGAGGTGATCTCTTTTCCCCTCACTGCTCCCAACTCGGCTGACACCACACCACCCTACTATCTGTTGCCATAGGTAATGCGTATCTATATATATAAAAGGCTAATATGCAGTGTCCCCTCGGAAGTTCAATTGCTCACTTAGACGTATGCCGTCAACCAGGGGCAGTGTGGAATGAAGGAAGGCTCCAGCTGCTGGGGAAGGGAGGCCCCGGCTGCAAGGCAGAAGGCCCTGATCAGCCCTGATCACCAGCCAGGCCTAGAGACCCATATAAGATCTTTGGTTAATCTCTCCCCTCCCCCTCTCCCCCCTTCCCTAAGATTCATCAGTCTATTCCATAACTATGGTTCTAATGTATTCATTAGTTTATTTTGTTCATTAGATTCCTTGTTCATTTATTTTTATTTTTAGATTCAATTTTCAAGAAATAAGTATTCATTACCATTATTCATGTTTTTTATTTTTTCCTCCTTCATTTAACTCATCTTAAAGAATATTCTTCAACATTTCATGTAACAGTGGTTTGGCTTTTTCTTGTCTGTGAAGCTCTTTATCTGACCTTCAATTCTAAATGATAGTTTTGCTGGGTAACCTTGGTTATAGGTCCTTGCTATTCATCACCTTAAATATTTCTTGCCACTCCCTCCTGGCCTGCCAAGTTGCTGTTGAGAAATCAGCTGACAGTCATATGGGCATTCCCTTGTAGGTAACTAACTGCTTTTCTCTTACTGCCTTTTTTTTTTTTTTTAAATATATTTTATTGATTTTTTGCAGAGAGGAAGGGAGAGGGATAGAGAGCTAGAAACATCGATGAGAGAGAATCATTGACCAGCTGCCTCCTGCACACCCCCCTACCAGGGATGTGCCCACAGCCAAGGTACATGCCCATGACCGGAATCGAACCTGGGACCTTTAAGTCCGCAGACCGACGCTCTATCCATTGAGCCAAACCGGTTTCGGCTCTCTTACTGCTTTTAAGATTCTCTTTGTCTTTAGCCCCTGGCATTTTAATTATGATGTGTCTTGGTGTGGGCCTCTTTGGGTTCCTCTTGTTTGGGACTCTGTGCTTCCTGGATTTGTAAGTCTACTTCTTTCACCAGGTAGGGGAGGTTTTGTCATTATTTTTATTTTTTAATATATTTTTATTGATTTTTTAGAGAGGAAGGGAGAGGGATAGAGTTAGAAACATCAATCAGCTGCCTCCTGCACACCCCTTACTGGGTGCCCACAACCAAGGTACATGCCCTTGACCAGAATCAAACTTGGGACCCTTCAGTCCACAGACTGATGCTCTATCCACTGAGCCACACCAGTTAGGGCTTGTCGTTATTTTTTCAAATAGGTTTTCAATATCTTGCTCGCTCTCTTCTCCTTCTGGCACCCCCAAGCGAATGTTGGTATGCTTGAAGTTGTCCCACAGACTCCTTACATTTTCTTCATATTTTTGGATTATTTTTTCTTTTTGATCTTCTAATTGGGTCTTTTTGGATTCCTCATATTCTAAATTGCTGATTTCATTCTAGGCATCTTCTATTCTACTGTTGAATCCCTGTAAATTACCGTATTTTCCGGCCATATAAGACGACTTTTTAATCCAGGAAAATCTTCTCAAAAGTCAGGGGTCGTCTTATACGCCGGGTGTCATCTTATAGGGCAGGTATATCCCAAACTCTATATTTTAACTGGAAAAGGTGGGGGTCGTCTTATATGCCGGAAAATACAGTATTCTTTACTTCAGTGAGTGTATGCTTCATTTCTGACTGGTCCTTTTTCATGTCTTTGAAATTCTCACCAAGATCCTTGAAAAGTCTCACTACGTCCCTTGATGCTTAATATTCTTGAACAACCTTATAACCATTGTTTTGCACTTTGTATTTAGTAGTTTATTTGCTTCCATTTTACTTAGGTGTTTTTCTGGAGGTTTTTTTTCTTTTCCTTCATTTGTGACAAGTTTCTTTGTCTCCACATTGTGGCTGCTTCCCTGTGTTTGTTTCTATGTATTAGGTAGAGCTGCTATGTCTCCTGGAGTTGGTAGAGTGGCCGTGTGTAGGAGGTGTCCTGTAGGGCCCAGTGGCTCAGCCTCCCCAGTCACCTGAGCTGGACACCCGAGCTGTGCCCCTGTGTGAGCTGTGTGCACAGTCATGTAGTTGAGCGTAGTCCCTTACACCAAAAGAGTGTTGGCTCCATCCCCAGTCGGGTGCATATGGGAGGCAACTACATATGAATTTCTCTCTATTTCTCTCTCTCTCTTCTGCTCTCTAAACACGTCCTCAGTGAAGATTAAAAAACAAACACACATCAGAGATTCCTACGAATGATGAGATGCCAGCTCTCTGAACCTTTAATACTTCATCTATAATGGGGGCACGATGTGCAAAAGTATGGCTAAAATCAAAAAATTATAAAGGAATATTTACTTTTATATCTGCACTATTTTACTTTTTGGTATGCTATATTTTTAATCTGCCAAAGAGAAAAGCACAGAGCCAAATTGTCTTCATTCATGCGAAAAGCCCATGATACCAAACCCAGGTTTATTATTTGATCTAATTGTTGTCTCAACCTCTCCCAAAAACCATCTTAATCAACAAGTCTGGAATTTTCTGGTCAACCCAATGAGGTAATCTGTGGCATAGACTCTGACCATATCCACCCCAAAGGAAAAGGAGGCAATCTGAATAACAAAAAAATAAACAAAAATTAGCTTCCTCAAAAAATACTCACATACCAAACAGATGTCCCAGTCTAAAAATAATCCTTTTTTTTCTTTCCCTAGTAGCTCTCCTTGCCCCACCCCTCTTCCTATAAAAATGCATCATTTTGTACTATCCTTAGCAGCAACCTTCTACTTACTAGATGGGATGTTGCCCACTTATCAAAGCCAATTAGACCTTCAAATTTAGTTGGCTGAATATTGTTCTTTAACAGATTAGAAATGAAAACAAAACTTTTACAGATTACTGTTTACTCCACAAAAAAATGTAATGTTTACTCTTTCCCAAAATGTTAACAATTACCGTATCCATATTAATCAAAAGTCATCAGGCTCACACTTACCTTTAATCTTTACATACTGCATATCCGGATTAACACAGAGGGCAAGGTTACTAGGCAGAGTCCAGGGAGTAGTTGTCCAAGCAACCAAAGATATATTTTCATCTTCCACCAAAGGAAAGGTAATAAATATTGAAGGATCTTGAACATCCTCAAATAAAATGAGACAAAGTATTTTTTTTACAAAATCCATAACAACGGACATTGAAGAAAAAGAAAATAATCCTGAAGAAGAAATAGATTGTCAGTGTAAATTGAGCTTTTAAAAAACCATTTGCCACATTTATAAAAAAATACAAATCAAGAAATTACAAATATATTTTTTAGTATACTTTAAAAGTTTTAACAATTATACACTGAAGATATGGTGATGACCCTTAAGATTACAATGGAGCTGAAAAATTGCTATAAGACTAGGCTAATGATGCCATAGGTTTCCTAAGGTCATAAGGCAATGTATTACACAAGTACTTACGTTAGGGGCAAAAATATAATATTGGGGACTAGCTCTGGTTATGGGAAATATTAATCATGCTCTGTTAACCATGACTGCCTAGTGTTGGTTAAAGAAAGGACTTTCTGACCTGGCTGGGAGTTGGATGCCCCCAGGCCCAGGGAGTCAACCTTGGAACCATTCTTATTCAAGAACTGCCTATCATCATGGAAAGATTAACGGCCTCGTTGCCCAAACAATGGAGTCCCACCCCAGCTTCCTACTTCCCCAGGCCTGTACTCCCTACTTCCCCATGTAATCCTAGTCCTACCCTATATAAGAAGCTGGCTTATTGGAGGGAGGGGGGGCCTCTACAGAGCAGATGTTTGTGGCTGACCTGCTGCTCTCCCATACTGCTGGCAGTATTGGAATAAACGCTCATATATGATTCAACCCTGTCTCTGCTTAATTGGCTCAAATAGTGACAGGCTGCATGGACCCACTGATTGCCGGTTACACTTAGTAGCATTGCCTTACAATTGTCGACAATGTTTAGTATAGTAACATGCTGTGTATATAGCATGTAGCCTAGGAAGTGTAGGGAAACAGAATATGTCAATTAACATAGGAAACAGCAGATATGGGAGAAGCTCTGAAAACCAAGAAGTTAGCCTTTTTTAAAAGACATTTACATTTGTAAGAGAAAACTCCACTTGCAAGGGTGTCTACTCCATATACCAAGAGGAGGAAGACCTTATCATTGGAAACTTTCATCAATGCAGGAAACTATGTAAATCCACTTAGCAACCTTACTTTTGTTTGCTGTGATTTTCCTAGTAACCTCCCACAACTGATCCGCCCGCAACATCTCTTGCCTTCAGCTGAATTTTGGCAAGTTACTCAGTTTTCCTAGGTATCTACCATGTATATAGGAGGTATATATGCTACTTAACTCTTTTGTTTTTCTCCTGTTAATCTGTCTTTTATCACAGAGTATTTGAGCCAAGAACCCAGGAGGGTAGAGGGAAATTATTTTTCTACCCCCAAAGAGCAATAAGCTATACCATGTAGCCTAGATGTGTAGTAGGTTGTACCATGTAGGTTTGTGTGCATGCACCCTGATCTTCTTGCAAGGACAAATGGACCTAACGGAGCCTTAAGCAGAGCATGATTGTAGTCACAGATCAAACATTTTAAGTGTATCAGTATCCTATATAATAAAGAGGTAATATGCAAATTGACCATCACTCCAACACACAAGATGGCCGCCCCCATGTGGTCAAAGATGGCCACCACAAGATGGCCAGCAGGGGAGGGCAGTTGTGGGCGATCAGGCAAGCAGGGGAAGGCAGTTGGGAGGCCTGCAGGGGAGGGCAGTTGGGAGGAACCAGGCCTGCATGGGAGGGCAGTTGGGAGGGACCAGACCTGCAAGGGAGGGAAGTTGGGAGGGACCAGACTTGCAGGGAAGGACAGTTGGGGGGGACCCAGGCCTGCAGGGGAGGGCAGTAGGGGGGACCAGGCCGGCAGGAAGTAGTTAGGCATCGATCAGACTGGCAGGGGAGTGGTTAGGGGGTGATCAGGCTGGCAGGCAGAAGCGGTTAGAGGCAATCAGGCAGGCAGGCAGGCGAGCGGTTGGGAGCCAGCAGTCCTGGATTGTGAGAGAGATGTCTGACTGCCCGTTTAGGCCCAGGGGGATCGGGCCTAAACGGGCAGTCAGACATCTCTCGAGGGGTCCCAGATTGGAGAGGGTGCAAGCTGGGCTGAGGGACAAACACACACACACACACACACCCCATGCATGAATTTCATGCACTGAGCCTCTAGTGGATATGTAATGCAGGTTTCACTATTATAATGATCTATTTCATAACAAGTTCATAAAGTGGCACACAACAAAATAACTGTTTAGGAAAAGTTATTCTTTATTCAAAAATCTAAGTATGAGTCCTTCTGAAACACCATATACATGAACTTATAACACACCAAAATTTTAACAGAGTGAAATGCTTGGTCTCTCTGACTCCATCTTGTTTAAGCCTGCTTTGTTCCCAGGGCCTTACAGCTTCTACTTAGTTTTGCAAATAGACATGCTAGTCATTGGAAAATTCTGCTCCGGGCTCCCAAGGAGATAAAGGAAGTATATACAAAAATGATTATCTAAGATTTGAATGGACTCACATAAATTAGAGTAAACACCTCAGAACAAGTAAGCTTTACAAGCTTCCTTGGACCCCTGCTGGCATTCGAATGCCTGCAGCTGTTAATCACCTCTTTGCCTTCTGTCTTCCTCTTCCCTTGACACAAGAGGCTGAATTCTGTACTTCTAGCCTGTCATCTTGTTGGCTGTGGCTATCTGAATAAAGTCACTTACCTTGCTCTATCACCTTATCACTCAACTCACTGGCTGGAGTGCAGCAAGGAGTAGGAGCTTGGACTCATTTACAATAATTCAGTTCATCCAAGAAAAACAATACAAAACAAACCTAGAGGCAACCAACACACAATCCTAATATGGCGAAAGTGAAAACATAAAATGCTAAGTGTTGGCAGGATGCAGAGTAATCAGACCTGTCTAGTGGGAGTACACATCAGTAGAACCACTTTGAAGCACTCTATTCAAGTATCAATTAGAATGGAAGACAGCAAACCAGAGCTCACAAGCCAAATTTGGTGGTGTCCTGTTTTCATACAGCCCAAGAGCTAAGAATGGTTTTGACAGAGTTGAGTACTTGATTCAGAGACCATTTGGCTCACAAAGCCTAAAATAATATGTGGCCCTTTACAGAGTTTGCCAACCTGTATATTGGAGCTAAATGTAACAATTGACTCAACCATTCCAGTCCAACAAAAATGTGTACAGTATATGCCCAGACAAGTTCTAGAAAGTTCACAGAAGCACTACTGATAAGAAACAAACTGAAAATTAGTGAAATGCCCATCAACAGTAGTAGAAATAAATTAAATATCAGGTAGTAATGAAAATAGTGACCTACAGACACACAAAATGGACGACTCTAAACGTAATCTTGAGCAAGAGAAGTCAGACACAAAAAAGAACACATTGTAAAATTCCATTTATACGTAACTTAGAATCAGCAAACAACTCAATGCAGTTGAAAGTAGGGGTGAGGTGTGTGTTTAACCTGAAGGGACCATTACATGGGAGAGCTACTGACAGGTTGATAAGGTTCTTTAATCTGGGTGCTGGCTTCAGAGATGTATTCATTTTGTGTAACTACATGGAGTAGCGCAAGAAAAGGAGCAAAAAAAGCCTTATCATTAAAACAGGGAATAGGCATTAAGATGTAAAACATTAATTTGGTATGTATAGAAATGACGGTTCAAAAATAAGCTTAAAAAACCCCTCTAAATGGGAACCTAAATAAAACACTAACTAGTGTTGTTTTCTCTCCTTCTATATATCTTCTAATGGTTTCCATGTATCTCACAATGAAGATGACGTTCCTAACAAGTATTTTTCTATCCCAAAGCTGGTCTTCCCTTTGGAACAGTTGGAGGGACTTTCTCCTGAAACTCAATTTACTTCTGCACAGCTTGCTCTTTCCAAAAAATAAAAGGTATTTGTTTACTTATGGAAGAGAATGACTTTTGAAAATTCTAGGCACTCACAAGCTATTATGGAGATCTAACATGTAAAAATTTAGTTGCCAAAGGAAACTCAGCATTTACATTTTCATAGTAACATTGTTACGATGAAAAAGGAAGTTACACCTTTCAAAACCACTCAAATATCTATTAAAAGAATGACACCGTAACCCATTTGCTGTACGGAACACTATATAACAGTTAAAGTAAATTTAGCCCAGCCATTGTGACCCAGTGGTTGTGTGAACCAGGTCACGGTTTAATTCACCATCGGGGCACATGCCCAGGTTGTAGGCTCAATCCCAACGTGGGCATGCAGGAAGCAGGTGACCAACGATTCTCTCGCATCATTGATGTTTCTATCTTATCTCTCTCCATCTCCCTTCCTCACTGAAATCAATTAAAAATTTTTTTAAAAATAAATAAACAGAAAATTCCAGGATGGCTGCAGAGTAGCTGGAAGCTGTAGTTCCCACCCCCAAAATGGGTTTACAGCTAAATTATAGAACAATCAACCTGAAAAATCTAATAGGACCCTAGCTGTTCTGAAATACTATAACCAAGGAGTACAGAGACTGGTTAAGAGACTGGTAAGAAGGGTGGAGAAGAGGCAAACCAGAGGGATACTGCGGTTGTGGAACTTCCTCCTCCTAGGATTGTGGGTTATCAACCCCACGTGGGGATCCCAAACCCAGAGAAAAAGAGGGGGAAGAGGAGCCCGAATGATGTCTGGTGGTGGGAGTGTGTGGGGATTCCATCTGCCTGCGAGGCTTGGACAGCACCATCTCAAGGAAAGAGCACTCTTAAAGTTACAGCACCAGTCTGGGGAGTTCACCAGACTCCTACTGCTGGAGAGGCTGTGGAGGGTTCTGCCGACCACACCCATCAGAGACTTAGTGGCAGCAGGGGTAGGTGGGTGGGTGTCCAGGAAGCCGTGCAGAGCTGGGATTTCTGGACCGTATCGCCCCGGGTCCAGATGGGCGAGTGCTGGGCTGGGCATTGTGGGGAGACAAGCCCAGGCTCCCCTGCAAGGTGAGCACCGTACTAGCCTGGAAGGATCAGTGCCCACCCCCAACAGGAGACTGACGGGATCAGCCTGCCAAGTCCCAGATAACCTTGTTGGGCGCAGGCTCTTTGGGGGAGGGGAGAGTAGCTCAGAGCAGGGACATTCAAAGCATGAGACCCTCGGAGGCTATTGGCTTGGGCTGGGAAGGAGAGCTTAGCCACCAGTGAGCTGGACCAACATCCTCCTCAATGAAGACTCTTCATCTATCCTCCTGACCTCAATGGAGCTCAGCTTAGTCCCACAGTGGGGATGGCTGGTTGTACCCAACCTGAACCAGCAACAAGGCTCCTTAGGGGAACTAGAGTTGAAGACTCTGGCAGAGAAAGGGGTTTGGTGCCTTACAGTGTGGTCCCCAAGTAGGGGACCTACTAGCCCTATCTTGGTTAGCCTGGACTCACCCTACAGTCTCTCCTGGGAAGGTTCTGGAGGCAGACCTTGCAATCTCGTGGGGCAGCAGAGTAGCTGACAAGTAAAGGTGGACCTGGGGGAGCCTTAGTACTTTTACACATGTGTGATCAACTCTGAGCTGGAAGAAGCCAACCCTTTCACATGGACTGGCCCCTCCCATGCACACTCAGGTCCAGGAGACACACAAAAATTGATCAGCGTGGTAACTTCAGACAGGTAGCCCAAAGCTGGTTACACACAATGTCTGAAAGCAACCTGCACCTGAATCCCACCCAAGTGGACCCAAAAACCAACAGAACCAATGGTAGGCTTCAGACCTCACCAAAACTCAACCCTACTAGCCACAGGGAGATGATACGGGAAGGCACGAGACCCTGCCAGAAAAACCCCACTTTGGACACAGTGTCTCATACAAGGTGATTGAGGTTTATCCTTATACTCGAGGCCTGGTGCACGATATAAATGCACTGGTAGGGTCCCTAGGCCTGGCCGGTGATCAGGGCCTTCCGGCTGCCGGCCAGGGTCTTCCTGCGTTCCACGCTGCCCCTGGTGGTCAGCGCATGTCATAGCGAGCAATCGGTCTCCCGGTCAAACTCCTGTGGGGATAATTTGCATATTAGGCTTTTATATATATATATACTAGAGGCCCAGTACACGAAATTCATGCACGGGGGGCAAGGGGTATTGTGCCCCTCAGCCCAGCCTGCACCCTCTCCAATCTGGGACATCCCTCTCACAATCCAGGACTGCTGGCTCCAAACTGCTTGCCTGCCTGCCTTCCTGATTGCCCCTAACTGCTTGCCTGCCTGCCTTCCTGATTGCCCCTGATTGCTTCTGCCTGCCAGCCTGATCACCCCCTAACCACTCCCTTGCCAGCCTGATTGCTGCCTAACTGCTCCCCTAACAGCCTGTTTGCCCCTAATGCCCTCCCCTGCAGGCCTGGTCCCCCCCAACTGCTCTCCCCAGCAGGCCTGGTCCCCTCGAACTGCCCTTCCCTGCAGGCCTGGTCCCCCCCAACTGCCCTTCCCTGCAAGCCTGGTCACCCCCAACTTCCTTCCTCTACCGGCCTGGTCACCCCCAACTTCCTTCCTCTACCGGCCTGGTCACTCCTAACTGCCCTCCTCTGCCGGCCTGGTCACTCCTAACTGTCCTCCCCTGCAGGCTTGATCGCCCACAACCAAGGCACATGCCCTTGACTGGAATCGAACCTGGGACCCTTCAGTCTGCAGGCCGACACTCTATCCACTGAGCCAAACCAGTTAGGGCCAGAATGAAAGTTTTAATAATATTTTCAAATTTGAGCTATAAAGTAAGAATTCCCCCCTAAAATCAATGTCCTTTAAAAACAAAGAGGGTTAAATAAATTTTTAGAAATGAATAAGAGCCTAATATGCTATGCAACCAATCGAAGGGTAATATGCTAAGGCTGCTCAACCACGCGCTATGACATGCACTGACCACCAGGGGGCAGACAGCTGACTGGTCAACCAGTCCCTATGGCATGCACCAACCACCGGAGGGCAGAGTCAACCAGTTGCGATGACGTGCACTGACCACCAGGGGACAGATGCTCCAACTTGTAGGTTAGCTTGCTGCTAGGGTCCAGCAGAGATGGGCTGGACATGCCCTGGAGCCCTCCCACAGTCCCTCCATGGTTGGTCAACCTCCCGCGTCCCTCCCCGGCCCCGATCGTGCACCAGGCCTCTAGTACTTTATAAACGCCAGGCATGTCTAAACTCTTCTATCATACCAATGACAGAAAATTCCATTCATTACAGAAAAGCTCATAATACTGTGCTCCAATCCCCAATCAGAATTTTTCTCAAATAAATGAACTATGAGATCCCAGATGAGGGATAAAAACCACTAAAACCAACAACCCTTGTGAAACAGTGATTGGAGGGAAACAGGGCAGAGATGAACTTGTAAACCTAAGAGAAGCACAAACATGGTCCAAACAAGCAAAACCTATGCCAGTAAGACACATCAGTAACAAACCTCCGGGAGGGAGAGCCTTGGTTCAGTGACTGACAACATTACCAACAGGCAGGACGAATGACCAAATTCACAAGCCTCCCGAGGCTGACACTCCACATTGGGACTATTACTGTGCTCACACCATTTACCTTCCATGTACGTAACTTAATGCCCAAGGATCTTTTACATACCTTGTAATTCTGGTGAGATTCGAAGTTGGAAAGTGGAGTGTTGCATGCAGTGGAAAAAGGCATGACTTTCATACCTCTATACACAAGGCCTTTATCATAAAGTTGTTTGAAGACCCACCTATCAAGCAAAGAGACATTTTAGAATCCTATCTAATAAAGAGGGAATGTGCAAATTGATCATCACACTGTCAGAAAGATGGCGGCGGCCAGTCCCCTCAGCTCCACTGGAGTCCTCCAATCCTTTCAGCCCCACCATGGGGGTGGCAGGCATCCAGTGTGGCCGGATGCACCACTCCTTGTGCGTTCCGTGGAGTCCCACAGTCCTTTCAGCCCAGCTGGGAGGGCGGGGGGTGGGGGGGTGGTGGCGGGGAGAGTGGCAGGCACATGTTGTGGCCGGACCCGGCCTCAGCCGTCCAGGGCGGCCTGAGGCACAGGCAAGCCTTGGATGTCAGCTGCCCAGCCGATGCCTGAGGCACAGGCAAGCCTCAGATGGTGGCTGCCCAGACACCTAGGTTCGCCTGAGGCTTGCGTTGCCGGCAGTTGGCAGCAGAAGAGGTGTGATGGGGGCACTGCCTTCCTCTGATTGCCGGGTCCCCTCCCACCCGAGGGCTCCCTGACTGTGAGAGAGGGCAGGCCGGGCTGAAGGCCCCTCCATCCCCCAGTGCACCAATGTTGTGCACTAGGCTTCTAGTAATTATATAACCAAAATTCTATATCCCCAAAGACAAATATTTATGCCAGGTTTTATTTATACACTTTGACATGAAAACACAATGTCTCTCAACTGAAGATTCACTGGTAAATTACAACAGATCAGAATGAGACTTTATATAGACATGAAAGTGCTAATATCTGTTGACATGGAAACATGTGCATAACTTCAAGTTGACTGAAAAAAGTTACTGACACCATAATGTACAGTAAGATACCAATTACGCAAAACTGCACATTCAGTACAGGCAGTCCTCAGGTTACATCAGATTCAATGTATGTCGTTTCATGGTTACATCGCCATCTTCCATTTAAAAAACAACGTTCCATCATTTCGACGTATGTATACATGTGCTTTATGCTTTTTATTATTTATTTACCACAAGTAAACGTCAGGAATTATCTTTCTTTTAAGTTTTTTTTCTTTTTACTGTTTCACTTCATTACTGCTGTGTATGTGCTCCATGTGAGTGACGTAGGTGCTTATGTAGGTGGGTTCCAACTTACGGCAAAAATCACGTTATGTCACATCGTAGGAACAGATCTCTGACGTAACGCGAGGACCTACCGTATACATATTTACATTTTTCAGGAGTGCTGAAAAAATAGATTTCCAATAATATCTTAACTATGGCTGGCATTTCATTTTTTGTTTTTTAATAGTTTTCTGGTGTATTTCTTAAATTTCACTATAATGGGCAGTTTTACTCCACTGGGATTAAAATTACTATCTCCCCTACAACTAGACAAAAACTTTTATTGAACACTTAATCATGTTGTTTTAAGTTAAATGTACTAATAGGACTGCAAACATCCATAAGAGTCATCCTAGACCAGTGATGGGCAACCTTTGGAGCTTGGTGTGTCAAACTTCGCCAAAAAACTGAGCATAACTCAGGTAGTGTGTCACTTTGAGGAAAAAACTAACTCCAAGACTCTAGTCGCAAATGTTTCATCCTCGGCATGCGGCCGCGTGTCATCAGAAATGGCTACGTGTGTCAGTGCTGACACGCGTGTCATAGGTTCGCCATCACTGTCCTAGATTTTCCCATGGCCTGGGGTTATCGGGCCCAAACCAGCAGTCCAACATCCCCCGAGGGATGCAGTAGTGCGCAAAGCGGCAGGTGGCCAGGGAGGAGCCCAAGCCCGGCCGGATGACCTCCCGCTCATCCCGGCCCCACTGCGTCTGCAGACACCACTGCTTGGTAGGCTTGGTGCCACTCTGCTGAGGTCTCTGCACACCTGTCCTAGGGTGACACTGGCAAGCCCATGACTGAGAAGCAGCCGTGGGCTCGCACCCAGTCAGTCCTGAGACCAATCCTGATCCGGATGGGGGAGGGGCGCGCAGGGGGAGTGTCTGCGGGAGAGGCCCTCGCTGTCGCAGCAGCGCTTGCCAGCTAAGCCAGCTGAGTGGCACTGGGTCCCAACAGTCAGCTGAGTGGCACTCCCACAGTGGGAATGCACTGACCACCAGGGGGCAGCTCCTGTGTTGAGCGCCTGCCTCCTGGTGGCCAGTGAGCATCATAGCGACCAGTTGAACCATCACTTAGGATTTTATATAGATAGACTAGAGGCCCGGTGCACGAAATTCGTGCATGGGGGGGGGGTGTCCCTCAGCCCAGCCTGCACCCTCTCCAATCTGGGACCCCTCGAGGGATGTCCCTCTCACAATCCAGGACTGCTGGCTCCCAACTGCTCGCCTGCCTGCCTTCCTGATTGGCCCTAACCACTTTTGCCTGCCAGCCTGATCACCCCCTAACGACTGTCCTGCCAGCCTGATTGATGTCTAACTGCTCCCCTGACAGCCTATTTACCCCCAATTTCCCTCCTCTGCTGACCTGGTCACCCCTAACTGCCCTCCCCTGCAGGCTTGATTGCCCCCAACTGCCCTCCCTTGCAGGCCTGGTCCCTCCCAAATGCCCTCCCCTGCTGGCCATCTTGTGGTGGCCATCTTGTGTCCACATGGGGGCAGGATCTTTGACCACATGGGGACAGCTATCTTGATCTTGTGTGTTGCAGTGATGATCAATCTGCATAGTACTCTTTTATTAGATAGGATAGAGGCCTGGTGCATGGGTGGGGGCCAGCTGGTTTGCCCTGAAGGGTGTCCTGGATCAGGGTGGGGGTTCCCTTGGAGCATGGGGCGGCCTGGGCGAGGGGCCTGTGGTGTTTGCAGGCCGGCAATGCCCCCCAGTGACCCAAGCGGAGGCCCTGGTATCTGGGATTTATTTATCTTCTATAATTGAAACTTTGTAGCCTGGAGCAAAGCCAAGCATGCTCGCACCGTGGCTGCTGCCATTTCTGTTTGGATTAGTTTACCTTCTATAATTGAAACTTTGTAGCCTTAAGCGGAGGCCTGGGCTGGCCAGGGCAGGTTGAAAGCTTGGCTTCCTTGGTTGCCAGGGGCAACCCTAGCCTGCTCTCTCCAGCTCCATGGCTGCCGCCATTTTTCTTGGGATTTATCTTCTATAATTCAAACTTTGTATTCTTGAGTGGAGGCCTGGGCCCGCCAGGGTGTGTGGAAAGCTTGGCTCCCTCTATTGCTGGGGAAACACATGCCTCCCTCTTGTTCTCTGTGGCGGCAGCCATCTTGGTTGGGGTTAATTTGCATACTCCACTGATTGGATGGTGGGCGTGGATGGTGGGTGTAGCGGAGTGATGGTTAATTTGCATATTACTCTTTTATTAGGTAGGATAAGTAAAACCCATTTTGAAACAATTATTTGCACCAGGCCTCTAGTTGCAAGTAATGCTGTAATGAACATAGAACTACACTCAACTTTTCTCTCAGTATAAAACTCAAGTATATAGTCTCTTAGACTTAATTCCTTAAAAAAAAACACAAAAAACAAACTTCTGAAACTAGTTTCCCTAAATGTTATACCAATAAATTTGGCAAATATCTTTAACTGATATTTCTTTTGAATTTATTTTCAATTACAGTTGACATATTATTTTATTAGCATAAGGTGTACAGCATGGTGATAAGACATTTCTATAATTTATGAAGTGACCTCCCACCCCAAGTTTAGTGCCCATTCTGCACTAGTTATTGTAATATTATTGCCTATATTCCCTCTACTGTACTTTAGACTGCTATTTTGTTAACTACCAAATAATCTCTTCACTCTTTCACCCAGCCTCCTATTCACCTTCCCATCTATCAACCACCAGTTTGCTCTGTTTATCTATGAGTTTGTTGACTAACTTTGTCCTTTAAATTCCACATATAAGTGAAATCATATGATATATTTCTTTCTCTGATTTATTTCACTTAGCATAATGTCTTCTAGGTCCATCCATGTTGTCACAATGGTAAGATCTTACTTGTTTTTCTCAGTGGCTGAGAAATATGTCATTGCACATACGGATCACATCTCCTATGCCCACTTGTCTATTAATGGACAGTTAGGTTGCTTCTATACTTTCACTATCATACTTAATAAACCCTAATACATAAATTGACTGAACAGCGGAATGACGGTCACTATGACGTGCACTGACCACCAGGGAGCAGATGCTCAATGCAGGAGCTGTCTCCTGGTGGTCAGTGCGCTCCCACAGGGGGAGCGTCGCTCAGCCAGAAGCTGGGCTCATGGGTGGCAAGTGCGGCGGTGGCAGACCTGAGGCAGCGCTAAGGAGGAGCGAGCTCAGCTTCTGGATGAGCTGTGCTCCGCTCAGCCAGAAACTGGGCTCACAGCTGGCGAGTGCAGCAGTGGTGGCAGGAGCCTCTCCCACCTCTGCTGCAGGCGGGCGGTAAGGAGAGAGGGGTCCCGGACTACAAGAGGGCGCAGGCCGAGCTGAGGGAACCCTCCCCCCATCCAGTGCACAAAATCTCATGCACCAGGCCTCTAGTTGCAAATAATGCTGTAATGAACAGAGGCATGCATGTATCTTCTAAAATTAGTATTTTGGATTTCTTCAGCTAAATATCCACAAGCGGAATTGCTGGGTCATAAGATAGTAATATCTTCAATTTTTTAGGAACCTCCATACTGTTTTCCAGTGGTTGCACCAATGTCCAATCCCACCAACAATACATAAGGCTTCCCTTTCTCTACATCTTTACCCAAAGTCCATAGTTTACTTTAGCATTTACTCTTTTTGAATATTCTATGCTTTGGAGTAAATGTATAATGACATGCATCTATTATTCTAGTGTCCTTTAGAGGTTAGTTTCGAATTTAGTTAATTTTGGATTCTTGATAGTAAGATATCTATGTATTTTGTCATATACAATGGCCACAGAAGATTGTCCATCAAGCAGTAATCAAATACACTGGTATTTCTGCATCAGTGCATGCAACTGCTCACACTAAGTAGAATGAAAAATATAAATGGTCTGTTATCAAACTGGAGCTCAAAGACAAATCTCTACAGGATACTAAAATGATACATACATGTCACTATACATTTATACCAAACCATAGAATGTTCAAAAAGAGTGAAAGCTAAAGTACATTATGGACTTTGGGTGATTATTATGTGTCAATGAAGGTTCAATTGTAATAAACTGTTCTATAATAACAAACGTAATAATGGGTAGGCAATGTGTGTGGGGACACAGGGCATACGGGAAATGTCTGTACCGTGCTATTAGTTTTGTTATGAACCTAAAAATGCTATAAAAAAATTAAAAGTTTTAAATCTTTAAACACCAAAACAAACCTATCATTACTCTACTATGTAATACAGGGGTGGGCAAAAGTAGTTTTATAGTTACAAGTATGCAAAATATAGTTCATTCTTATATTATTTAATTATTGTATTTCCTTTTTTCCTATTTTCTAAAATTTATTGAATTGAGAGAGAGAGATTGATCAATCTGTTGCTTCACTCATTCAGGCATTCATTGGTTAATACTTGTATGTGCCCTGACCAAGATCAAACCTGAAACTGTGGCACATTAGGACAACGCTCTAACCAACTAACCTACGCAGCCAAGGCTAATTACTGTATTTTCTATATGAAAAACTGGAAAGCTATTTTTGTCCACCCCTGAATGACAAGAATATTCATTATATTTACAATTTCAAATAAACTTACCAGACAGATTCCATGAATTCTGGATAGAGTGTTTTATAGTCATTGTCAAAGTCAATCCATCGGCCAAGTCTGGTAACAGTAGACTTAAAAATATAAATATTAGTTGTTAGAGAATATTTGTTATTGTAAATCAATGTGTTTTACTTTTTTATCAGCACATGCAATGATTCTGGGAAAACAGAACAATCAATGATTGAGGTAAATCTATATTGCTATCAACATACTATGTAAGATTAAGCACCAGATTATTCTGACATTCATCCCATATAAAAATCTTATTTGTAAGTTATTAACATGCCATTAAAGTCTAGCAAAGTTACCATTTGACAAAAGCTATAGCTATAACTGTTGCTGGTAAGAATCATTAATGGATACTAAAACTACTGAGTTAAAATATGAGATACAGGATATTTGCAAAGAATCTCCCCACAGAATATTAATGAGAAAGGAAAAACTCCAATTTTATAATAAAGAAACCTGACACAGATCACCTTAGTAACCAAAGTTAACATAATTAACGAGACTTATCAGTATCACAGGCCTCCTGATGACAGACTAAGAGTATGATGTCACTTCTGAGACATTTTTTCCAAAAATGTAAATCCTAAACTGAATCATGAAAAAACAGTAGATATTGAGGGAATTTCTTAAAAATAACTGGTTTGTACTATTTGAAAGTGACAAGGGCAAGCCCTGGCTGGGTATTTCATTTGGTTAGAGCATCATCATCAACTTACACAAAGGTTTTGCGTTCAGAACACATTCAAAAACCAACCAATGGCCCTAACCGGTTTGGCTCAGTGGATAGAGCGTGGGCCTGTGGACTGAAGGGTCCCAGGTTCGATTCCGGTCAAGGGCATGTACCTTGGATGCGGGCACATCCCCAGTAGGGGGTGTGCAGGAGGCAGCTGATTGATGTTTCTCTCTCATTGATGTTTCTAACTCTCTATCCCTCTCCTTTCCTCTCTGTAAAAAAAAAACACACAATGAATGTATGAATAAGTGGTTAAGAAAACTGCTGTTCCCCCCTTTCTAAAATATAAATTTAAAACTTTTTAAAAGATTTTAAAAAAGTGACAAGGTCATAAATGACAAAAAGATTGAGGTCATGTTCCAGATTAAAGGAGACTACGGAGGTATGAAACTAAATGCAGTGTCTGCTTCTAAACTGTATTTTGGATCAGAAATAAAAATTAGTGGAATTGGTTAAATTTGAAAAAGGTCTAATGTAATGTATCAATGTTCATTTCATTTTGACAATTTGCTTTTGTTAATTGTTCTATAATTATTGAAGGTGTTAGCTAATAAGTAAAGGATAAAAGAAAACTCTTGATACAACTTCACAATTTTTAACAAACTACAATTATTTCACAATGAACAATTTAAAAATAAGGGGGGTGGGGGAAGACCTACATACATATTAAAATCAGGATTTTTCCCTACTGGTAACCAGGCAAGGAAAGTTAGGAGAAAGTTTAAAAGCTTTGCTATTTTAGGTCCATGATATAAAATTTTATTCACCAATGAAGAGAAGTTACTCAATGCTTTGAGCAGAGAAGAGCAAGATGAGCAGAGTCCTGTGGGAGAGGAGAGAGAACTTCACAGGCTGAGGGGCAAGAGCACGAGGAAGAGACTAATTAGAAGATGGTTACCGAAATGAAGAGGCAAGAAACTAGGGAAAGGTTGCTGGAATGAAAATAAATGACTAGCCCTAACCAGTTTGGCTCAGTGGATAGAGCGTCGGCCTGCCGACTGAAGGGTCCCAGGTTCGATTCTGTCCAAGGGCATGTACCTTGGCTGTGGGCACATCCCCAGTAGGGGGTGTGCAGGAGGCAGCTGATCGATGTTTCTCTCTCAATGATGTTTCTAACTCTCTATCCCTCTCTCTTCCACTCTGTAAAAAAACGCAATAAAAATGTTTTTAAAAAAGAAAGAAAATAAATGACTAAATAAGAGATGCTAAGACGTGATAGAATTTGACTGTAGATTTGATTAATGTTTAAAGCCTGAGTCCACTGGCAGAATAGTGAGTTCTGAAGAATAGCAAGTTTAGGAAATCAAAGTGGTAAGATGGAGAAGATAAAAAAAATAAAACAAAGCTGTTAAGTGGCACAAGCTAATTAATGAAAAGGCCCGGGAGAAAACGAGGAGCCGAGGACCTGTGTTCCTGAGCCCCGAGGAGGGCGGAGCTCTGACAGCTCGACAGGCAGGTCAGGCGCCAGCTGTGGGAGCTCCCCCGCTGGTTCAGGTAACAGTGAGTCCAAACTAGAACTGTTTTAACATTTTATTTTCTTTTTCTTTTGACAATATTCAAGCTCACCTATCTGCTAGGTCAGCCTGATTCCTGTCCAACACTGTGGGCAGGTAAGAGATTAAATATGGAAGGTTAACCAAGCACACAGAAATGACAGGGGCTTCAGTTTAACCTAGTCTCTGCACTAGGGTTGGAGGTGGAAGCAAAACACCCCTTTAAAAAGGAAGAGCTGACACCTGAAGTTCCAACTTCACATGGACACCCATCCTTCGGGGAGCATCATAAAACGCACAAAGGACCATAAGCCACTTCAACATCCATTTAAACTAGAAGTTTTTGTCAATTCTACTGAAAATAGCTGAACATACCTTCCACTCAGTAGAATATCTCATCACAATTGCTCGGCACTGATTGTTGTACTCCACAATCCCCATTTTGGCTACATCCTCTGGTCCTCTGATTCCTAGTATCTTATCTATTTCATATTCCTGAAAATTTACAATAACATTGTTAACAACCCTGCCCTATGAAATAAAATGCAATTGAACTCTAGAAAATAAACATTTAAAAATAAGTTCTCAAAAAATCTAGAGAAAATAAACTATAAATATTACAGAAATGAAGAAAAAGTCTGATTACAGTAAATATTCCATCATACTAATATAGGTTATATGATGAAATCTAATGCTCACTGAAAAATCAAAACATAAGGCTGGTGACTCAAACATACCACAGGTAAGCCATGACAATCCCATCCAAATCTTCTGTCAACATGAAACCCACTCTGGTGAGCATATCTTGTAACTATATCTTTAATTGTCCCTGCAAGTATATGTCCATAGTGAGGCAGTCCAGTTGCAAAAGGAGGTCCATCATAGAAAGTAAATCTAACAAAAAGAATAAAAATATGTGATTACTTTAAAATAAACAACAAAAATGTAGGACATTTTTTTAATAGATGGCAACTGTCTCAGTGGAGTGTTCAGGAAGAAAAGTGGGGAATGCCTGGCTGGCATGGCTCAGCTGTTGAGCGTGGACCTATGAATCAGGAGGGCACGGTTTAATTCCCGGTCAGGGCACAGGCCCGGGTTGCGGGCTCCATACTCCGTGAGGGGCATGCACGAGGCAGCCCATCAAAGATTCTCTCATCACTGATGTTTCTATCTCTCCCTCACCCTTTCTCTCTGAAATCAATAAAAATATATTTAAATATATATATTAAAAAAATAAAGTGTTACTAAAATCTATTATGTTTTCTTAAAATTTTTATTGATTTCAGATAAATACATGAAATTGGCAATGTAGCAGAATACAAAATCAAAACCAAACATCTATGGCTTTTTATTTATTTATTTTTTAAAATATATTTTGTTGATTTTTTACAGAGAGGAAGAGAGAGGGATAGAGTTAGAAACACCGATGAGAGAGAAACATCGATCAGCTGCCTCCTGTACACCCCCTACTGGGGATGTGCCCGCAACCAAGTACATGCCCTTGACCGGAATCAAACCTGGGACCCCTGAGTCTGCAGGCCAACGCTCTATCCACTGAGCCAAACCAGTTTCAGCCATCTATGGCTTTCTTATACACCAATAATGAATTCTCAGAAAGAGGAACTAAACAAAACAATCCCATTTACCACTACAACAAAAAAATTAAGAAAACTAAAGAATAGCCGAAACCGGATTCCAGGGTCCCAGGTTCGATTCCGGTCAAGGGCATGTACCTTGGTTGCGGGCACATCCCCAGTAGGGGGTGTACAGGAGGCAGCTGATCCATGTTTCTCTCTCATCGGTGTTTCTAACTCTCTATCCCTCTCTCTTCCTCTCTGTAAAAAATCAATAAAATATATATTTAAAAAAAAAAAAAAAAAAGAATAAACCAAGGAGGCAAAAGACTTGTAATTGGAAAGATACAGAACATTGAAAAAAAAAAGATAAAAGAAAATATAAACAAGTGGAAGAGTATTCCATGTTCATGGATTGGTAGAATTAACATTAAAATGTCCATATTACCCACGGCAATCTGCAGATTCCATGCAATCCCTATTAAAATACAAACTGCGTATTTCACAGATCTAGAATAAATACTCCAAAAATTTATATGGAACCAAAAAGACCCCAAATATTCGCAGCAATCTTGAGAAAAAGTCACTGTAATCAAAACAGCCGGGTACTGGCACAAGAACAGGCATGTAGCTCAATGGAACAGAAAAGAGAATCCAGAAATCAACCCAAGCCAATTACGCTCAATTAATATCTGACAAAGGAGGCAAGAGCATACAATGGAGTCAAGACAAGTCTCTTCAAGAAATGGTGTTAGGAAACAGATACATGCAAAATAATGAAACTAGACCACCAACTTATACCATACTCGAGTAAACTCAAAATGGAAAAAAAGACTTAAATGAATTTAGTGAAACCATAAAAATCCTATAAGAAAACATAGGCAGCAAAATCTCTAACATCTCTCGTAGCAATATGGTTAAGGATACATCTCTCGGGCAAAGGAAACTAAGGAGAAAATAAACAAATGAGACTATATAAAAATAAAAAGCTTCTGCCCAGCAAAAGAAACCATCAATAAAATGAAAAGAGAGCCCCCTGTATGGGAGAACATATTTGGCAATGATACATCTGATAAAGGGTTAATCTCCAAAATATATAAGGAACTCACAAAACTAACAAAAGACAAACAATCCAATTAAAAAATGGACAAAGGACCTAAATAGACACTTCTCCAAAGTGGACATACAGATGGCCAAAGAGACATATGAAAAAATGCTCAAAATAACTGATCATCAGAGAAATGCAAATTAAAATGACAATGAGGTACCATCTTACACCTGTCAGAATGGCTACCATCTACAAATAAACAAATGACAAGTGCTGGCGAGGATGTGGAGAAAAGAGAATCCTTTTTCACTGCTGATGGGAATGCAGACTGGTGCAGCCACTGTGGAAAAAAATATGGCCGAAGCCGGTTTGGCTCAGTGGATAGAGCGTCGGCCTGCGGACTGAAGGGTCCCAGGTTCGATTCCGGTCAAGGGCATGTACCTTGGTTGCGGGCACATCCCCAATAGGGGGTGTGCAGGAGGCAGCTGATCGATGTTTCTCTCTCATCGATGTTTCTAGCTCTCTATCCCTCTCTCTCTTCCTCTCTGTAAAAAATCAATAAAATATATTTAAAAAAAAAAAAAAGAAAAAATATGGAGTTTCCTCAAAAAATTAAAATATGGAACTCCCATTTGACCCAGTGACCCCACTTCTAGGAATATATCCTAAGAAACCTGAAGCACCAATCAGAAAGAATGGATACACCCATATGTTCATAGCAGCACAATGTACAATAGCTAAGATCTGGAAACTGGCTAAGTGCCCATCAGTAGATGAGTGGATAAATTCAGATAAATGATTAGATATTTATTGCAGGTCCTGCCTTCAAAAAAGCTAGTTATGTGGGAGCTGGAGAGGCCTCCATTGGGCCATCCATTCTTCATTGGTTATTCATCCTGATGCTAAACGATAAAGCTATTCATCAGTAAAATAGGACACCAAACGCCTATCTCATAAAGTTTTTGAGCAGGAGACACATGATTAAAAACACAACAAAACTGGTCGTTAGGTGAAGGGAAGACTATAGGCAGGAGGCACCCTAACAGAAGGCTAGTCTAAGTAATTAATGAGGTGGTAATGAGAAAAGTAGAAAGATATGTGAACGCTATTCAATAGTGGTCCAAATTTAAATATTGTTTCACATCTGAATTTCATTAGATCATTCAAGTTAATCTATTCAGAACTCTTAAACTGAATCTAATCTAATAATTAAGAACTCATTCATTCAATGTATATTTACAACTGAGAGTACCTACTATATAGAGCTAGGAGTCTCTGGTACTACAAGGTGAATAAAAAGTTCCTGCCTTAATTGAACATAGTCTAAGAAATGACCAGTCTTAAGGACTCTATCTTTTCCAAGAAATTCACATACTTTGGCCTATGTTTTGACTGCTTTAGGCATTCTTGAAAACAATTAAATTTGGACCAGAACTGCAAGATTTTCTCTTCTTCAGCAGGAAAATTGATGTTTTCTGGAACTTGTTGAACCATTTTGTTGCTGCAAGAGAAATCAAATTTATTATTCTCAAAGAGAAGTCTAGCCTAGAAATAAATACCATACATTAACACACGTGTACATATTACTACCCATGATACTATATGATACACATTAGCAGTTACTCTTCATTCCCTTTTTTCCAGCCCCCTGACAACCGTAATTCTGCTGCTTCTATAGATTTTCCTGATCTGGACATTTCATATAAATGGAATCATATATGTACAGCCTATTTTGTCTGGCTTCTTTTATTTAGAATTGTGTGTTCAAGGTTCATCCATGTTGTAATATACATATCATTTTTTATACTGAAGATTTCATTCTATCAACATGCCATGTTTGTTTACCCACTCATTAGGACTCTTTCCACTTTCTGGCTATTATGAAGAATGCTATGAATATGAATGTATGTTCTTGTGTGGACCTAATGTTTTCAGTTCTCTGGGGTATATATCTAGGAGTGGAACTGCCAGGTCCTATCGTAATTGTGTTCAACTTTTTGAGAAACTGCCTAAATTTTTTCCATAGCTGTTGCCTCATTTTCTGTTATTCCAGCAGTGAATGAGGATTCCAGTTTCTCTAAGCCCTCACTCCTTATTACTATTATTAGATTATAGGAAATCCTAGTGGTTAGGAAGTAGTAACTCATTGTGGTTTCATTTGCATTTTCCTAATGATTAGTTATGTTAAGCGTGTGCTTAATGGGCATTTTTTGTATTTCCTTAGAGAGCTGTCTATCTTTTGCCCAATGTATAATTGTCTTTTTTATTGTTGAGTTGAAAGATATTCTTTATATATTCCACATACAAGCTCCTTCTGTTATATAATTTGCAAAAATTTCTCCCATTCTGTGTACTTTTTATTTTCTTCATGTTATCCGAAACGCACATACTTTCAATTCTAGTGAAGTCCAGTTTTTTTGTTGTTACTTGAGCTTTAGATGTCATGTCTAAGAAACCACTACCTTCCTGCCAGTGTGGTTTAGTAGTTGAGATCCTTAGACCTATTCATGCACCCAGAGGTCCCAGGTTCAATTCCCAGTAGGGGGCCATGGAGGAGGCAGCCCATCAGTGTTTCTCTCTCATCCATATTCCTATCTCTCTCTCCATCTCCCTTCCTCTCTCTCTGAAAATCAATAAAAATATATTAATAGAAAAATAAAAAAAGAAAGAAACCACTACCTTAAACAAGGTTGTGAATTTTTAGCTCCTATATTTAGGTCATTGATCCAGTTGAGTTATTTGTATATACAGTGTAGAATAGGGATACATGGTCTTTTTATTTTTATTTATTTATTAGAGGCCCAGTCCATGAAATTCATGCCCTCTCACAGTCCAGGAGCCCGCAGGGGATGTCCGACTGATGGCTTAGGCCCGCTCCCCCCAGTCAGACATCCTTAGCACAGATGTGGAGGTGGGAGAGGCTCCTGCAAAGGCTGCTGTGCTCACCCAGCTGCTCCTGCAGTGAGCATCTGGCCCCTGGTGGTCAGTGTGCATCATAGCAACCAGTCATTAAGCCGTTCAGTCAATTTGCCTATTAGCCTTTTATTATACAGGATTTTTTAAAAAGAGTTAGAGTCAAGTTTTATTTTGGAGAATAAATAAATATGACTGAGGGTAGGATAAGAATGATGAGTTTGTTATTTCCATTTCTTGGGGATGGTGATATATGTTATTTTTAAATTATTGCAAAACTTGTGTCCAAATCACATTCTTCACCAATTTTTCATCTACAATGTAACCTTTAGTAATTGTAGACAATATGCTTCTAAAAGTAAACAAAAAAATCTTGGGAGATCCTTAGACCTAACCCTAACCCTAGCCCTAACCCTAACCATAACTCTAGCTTTAACCCTAGCCCTAGCCCTAAAAAAAAAAAAAAAGAGAGAAAAAAAAATCTTGGGAATTCTATCTAATGATAATACAAATTCAATAATTTTAAAAATATCAAAATAGGTAAGAATTAGCCTTAGCAGGTTTGGCTCAGGGATAGAGCATCAGCCTGTGGACTGAAGGGTTCCAGGTTTGATTCTGTTCAAGGGCACATGCCCGGGTTGCGGTCCCCAGCAGGCGGAGCAGATCAACGATTCTCTCTCATTGATGCTTCATTCTCTCTCTTCCTTCCTCTCTAAAATCAATAAAAAAATATTTTCTTAAAAAAATAGTAAGAAAGATGGCGGCATAGTTAAACGGCTGGTCTGCTGCCTCGCACAACAATTTCAAGGGTACAACTAAAAGACAAAACATCTACCACCCAGAACCACGGGAAAGCTGGCTGAGTGGAAGATTTATACCTAAGAAGAGAAAGGAGCACAAACGCTGAAAAGCTGAGGTACGGAGGCACGCGAATCGGGCTGGCGGCGGGCGGCTGGGTGCACGGTTTTTCTTCAACCCGCAGGGAGACAAGCTCCCAATCACTCGGAAATCCAGTTTCTGGGGACACGCGGGGGACCCAGGCACCTACGGGGAGAGGCTGGACTCTCGGCCATCCGGTCGGAAAGTGAGAGTGACTTTTGCAGAGGTGCGCCCAGCAATCATTGTTTACTGCGCTGGAGCGCGGGGCACAGGGACTTGGAAACGTGGAAAGGCAGAGACGGCTGATGGCAGCCATTGCCGTTGGCCACGCCCCAGCCTAGTGACGCCCTGAGACCCCGCCCCGCCCTGAGGCTCCGCCCCGCACATTCTACAAACCCTCCCAGGCTCCACACAGCGGCTTTTGCATATAAATGGCCTGTTCTGTGGCAGCTTAACCAAATAAATTGCAGCTCCAGTCAGACTGCTCCAAATCCGCCCAAGCAAAGGAGAAGAAAACTAGCCCTTGCTGTAGCTCCTGCTGGGGGACACACAGTACACAAGGGTACACCAAGAGTGTCCACCTCAAGTAACTGGGAGGCTGACCCGTTGAACCAATAGGACACCTAGTACACAAAGCTACCCTACCAACTTAGGGAAGCAGAGAATATGAGAAGGCAAGGAAACAGATCACAAACCAAAGAAATGGAGGAGAACAAGCGACTGGACATAGAGTTCAAAACCACAGTTATAAGGTTTTTCAAGAATTTCATGGAAAAGGCCGATAAATTCAATGAGACCCTCGAGGATATGAAAAAGGACCAACTAGAAATTAAACATACACTGACTGAGATAAAAAATATTATACAGAGACCCAAAAGCAGGCTAGAGAATTGCAAGAATCAACTCAAAGATTTGGAATACAAAGAGGCCAAGGACACTCCTCCAGAGAAGCATGAAGAGAAGAGAATTCAGAAAGTTGAAGATAGTGTAAGAAGCCTCTGGGACAACTTCAAGCGAACCAACATCAGAATTATGGGGGTGCCAGAAGAAGAGAGAGAGCAAGATGCTGAAAACTTATTTGAAGAAATAATGAACGAAAACTTCCCCCACCTGAGGAAAGAAATAGACTTACAAGTCCAGGAAGCGCACAGAACCCCAAACAAAAGGAATCCAAAGAGGACCACACCAAGACACATCATAATTAAAATGCCAAGAGCAAAAGACAAAGAGAGAATCTTACGAGCAGCAAGAGAAAAACAGTTAGTTACCTACAAGGGAGCTCCCATACGATTATCAGCTAATTTCTCAACAGAAACTATGCAGGCCAGACGGGAGTGGCAAGAAATATTCAAAGTGATGAATAGCAGGAACCTACAACCAAGACTACTCTACCCAGCAAAGTTATCATTCAGAATTGAAGGTCAGATAAAGAGCTTCCCAGATAAGAACAAGCTAAAGGAGTTCATCACCACCAAACCAGCATTATATGAAATGCTGAAAGGTATTCTTTAAAAAGAGGAAAAAAGAAGAAAGATAAAAATTATGGACAACAAATACATATCTATCAACAAGTGAATCTAAAAGTCAAGTGAATTAAAAATCTGAGGAACAGAATAAACTGGTGAATTTAATAGAATCAGAGGCATAGAATGGGAGTGGATTGATAATTCTCAGGGGGAAAGGGGTGTCTGTGTGGGGAGTATGGGAAGAGACTGGACAAAAATCATACACCTATGGATAAGGACAGTGGGGGGGAGAGGGGGGAGATAAGGGCAGAGGGGGGTGGGAACTGGGTGGCGGGGAGATATGTGGGGAAAAAGGAGAAACAATTGTAATCTGAACAATAAAGATTCATTAAAAAAATAAAAATAAAATAAAATAAAAATAGTAAGAATCAGTACCTACAATCACAAGACAAAAAGCACCTCTTTTGAAATAACCTCATCTCTTTAACCTCATTTGTTATACTTCAATCACAGTAACTTGCTATTGAGGAATGAGACCTAAAAATTTTTAAAGCTAAAAAGACGAGAATCTCACATTCAAATAATTACCAGCTCATTCCAATTTACTATTTTGTCCTTTTTATTGCTTATTTGTGGTTTTCAGATAGGACAAACCTTATAGTTATCTGATTCAGTCTCTAGTGAGAGGTCTTACAAGTGTCCTTATAAGAATTTTGCTAATAATCTCATGTAGAAACACTCGACTATATGGTTGAGTATCCTCACGTCCATTCCCCCTCAAGGCCCATGTAGTCTTACTTTATAATCCTAACTAGGTTGGTGACCAGGTTTCCAAGCCAACAGCAGATTAGAAGGGGACAGGATAGCTGATAATGAGAAAACAGAGAAGATGGAAAACCTTAACAACTCAATAACTATAGAAGTCTGGGGTTTCTGACTAGAAATTCTGAAAACATCAAAGCCTAATCACAGAGATTGAGCCATGTAATCAAAACAAAAAGTTTGTTACAAGAGATTTTTTTCCTTGCCATTATTTTTAAGATGCAACAGTTTTATATAGGGGAAAAAGAAGAGAGGTACAAGCGGCCTTTAATTTACTATCCATTTCTGAGTAGAGTGTGCCATTGAACGGTTTTCAACAGAAGTTAAAGGCATTTTGGATCTTCCGCTCTGGTTACAACCTCGTCTTTCCGGGTCCTACTTGTTCAGTACCTTATCTCAGGACAAGTTAGGGGATCGCACTGGAAGCCTAGATTTAGCTACCAACACGTTTATTTCGGTCACTTCCAATGCCCCAAGGCTGGTCCTGACTGCCAGGCAGGTCTGTGGGCGCTATCAGAGCAGCCTGGCCGCCCCGCTCTGAGCGGGGAGTCAGCACCTACATTTCCACAAGCCGCAGGGGATTCGCATGTACAGGAACGTGGGAGCTCAATGCTCTGCAGCTGTTCTGACCATTCAGGCAGAGGTAGCTGAACTTTCTCTTTTTTTTTTAAATCCTCGCCCGAGGGTATTTTTCCATTGATTTCTAGAGAAAGTGGAAGGGAGGGAAAGAGAGGGGGGGGGGGGGAACATGGGCACCCCAGCCTGGGGCGGGGTAGGAACTGCAACCAACCGAGGTAAGTCTGGACCAGGAGTGTCAACGCGCCACCCGTGGTCCCCGGGCTGATGCTGTAACCATTGGCCCACCGGCCAGGGCTTTTCTTTCTCTTTCTTCCTTTTTTCTGAGAAAATGAGACTTATGAAGATGGCTCATAACTCTGATAACATTTTTTAGGGAGCTACTACCGCTCAAAAGATGAAAAATCACTGCATTATGCCAAACACCAAGACCTCAACTCCTACCGATTAGCTCAAGGCCCCAACCCCACCGCAGCCGGAGAAGCCGCCTCCTCCCGCCTCCGAACGCCGCCAGGGCGCCGTCAGCGCCGAGGAGAAGCGGGCTCACTCCCCGCTTCTAACGGAGACCTCGACTTCCCAGTAACTTCCGAGCCCGCCGCCTCCGCTCCTCTGCGGCCGGTCCCATCCCACCACGGCGGGCCCTGCCCAGCCCGCGCCACGGGTTCCCGCCGCGCCGCGGGGAACGGGAGCTCCCAGGCTGCAGCCTCGGCCCGGCTCCGTCCTTCAGCCCCGCTGACCCCTCCCGACCTTCTCCTTGGAACTAGACACGCGCGCACCAAGCGGCACCCGGGAGACATTTACAAACCCACCCGGCCGCGCTCCCTGCGCCCCCGACGCGCCGAACCTGAGGGCCCGCCGGGAGCCCGGGAAGAACCGCACGCGAGGCGCCCGGAGTCCGAAGTGATGCAAGGCGGCTCCGCGAGCTGAGACGTCACCGCACCGGCCAATCAGCGCGTGACGGCGGGCACCAGGCAACAAACCCAACGCCGATTGGACGCTCTGGGCGCTCGGTCAGGCCCCGCGGTGCGTGCTGGGAAGACAGCTGGGCGATTCCGGAGAGGGGGCCGGTGACGGTCACGCCGAGGAGCCGTCCCTCCGGTGTCCGCGGCTGTCACTGCTCACTCCCCGTGAGGGCCAGTGAAGCCCCGACGGGGGCCTCGGTGACTGCACTTGGGGCTGTGAGCACGGTCCCCAAAGCCTGGGCCCCTGGGCTGTTTGGCAGCGCAGTGCAGACCGTCACCCATTACCCAGGAGTGGGCGGGAGTGCGGAGGCCCGCTGGAACCGGCTCCGCGCGGCTCAGAAAAAGCATTTTTGCGCCGTCCGGGTACTCGGTTTGATTAGAGTCTCATCCCTAAGGTGACCAGATGTTAACACTGGTAAAGCGGGACACCATTGACTTGGCGGGGGGGTAGGGGGGTGTTCTTTCTTTTTTAAAAATATATTTTATTGATTTTTTACAGAGAGGAAGAGAGAGGGACAGAGAGCTAGAAACATCGATGAGAGAGAAACATCGATCAGCTGCCTCTTGCACACCCCCTACTGGGGATGTGCCCACAACCAAGGTACATGCCCTTGACCGGAATCGAACCTTGGACCCTTGAGTCTGCAGGCCGACGCTCTATCCACTGAGCCAAACTGACTAGGGAAGGACATGACATTTCTTAGCCCTCCAGCAGCAGACCTTCGTGTTTTCCTCCAGGAGCGAGGTGGAAAAACTCTAGATCACCTCTTATTACCCAAGTTACCAGGAACAGTGTGAATGGCGGCATACAGGGAGCTTAGCCAATGAGCGGTCAGAAAAGGTTTTTCCTCTGCAGCTCATGTGGAGAGGAACCCCTGTGTTGTGTCCACTGGGGTGGGGGCGTGCCCCAAGCTGTGCGGTGGTGGCTCAGAGCATGTCCCTAGCCTGTGTTCTGTCTGCTGGGCTGGGGGTGTGCCCCGAGTCGTGTGGCAGCGGCCTGGGGTACACCCCCTGAACAGCAACCCCACATTGTGTCCGCTGGGCTGGGGGAGTGCCCCAAGCTGCGTGGCGGCAGCCCAGGGCACGCCCACAGCCCGGCAGCCCCATGATGTGTCTGCTGGGCTTCTGTCCATTGGCCCCGCGTTGTGTCTGCAGCCCTCCCTCTCTCTGCGGACGGGGCGCTATGGGCGCCACCATCTTTGTTGCGGAGTGATGGTTAGTTTGCATATTACCCTTTTATTAGATTAGACTAGAGGCCCGGTGCACGAAATTCGTGCACAGGGGGGTTGTCCCTCAGCCTAGCCTGCACCCTCTCCAATCTGGGACCCCTCGAGGGATGTCCGACTGCCCATTTAGGCCCGATCCCACTAAACGGGCAATCGGACATCCCTCTCACAATCCAGGACTGCTGGCTCCCAACTGCACGCCTGCCTGCCTTCCTGATTGCCCCTAACCACTTCTGCCTGCCAGCCTGATCACCTCCTAACCTCTCTCCTGCCAGCCTGATTGATGCCTAACTGCTCCCCTGCCAGCCTGTTTGCCCCTAACTGCCCTCCCCTGCAGGCCTGGTCCCCCCCAACTACTCTACACTGCAGACCTGGGTCCCCCCAGCTGCCTTTCCCTGCAGGCCCAGTCACCCCCAACTTCCCTCCTCTGCCGGCCTGGTCCCTCCCAACTTCCCTCCCCTGCAGGACTGGTCCCCCCCAGCTGCTCTCCACTGCAGGCCTGGTCACCCCTAACTGCTCTCCACTGTAGGCCTGGTCCCCCCCAACTGCTCTCCACTGCAGACCTGGGTCCCCCCCAACTGCCCTTCCCTGCAGGCCCAGTCACCCCCAACTTCCCTCCTCTGCCGGCCTGGTCCCTCCCAACTGCCCTCCCCTGCTGGCCATCTTGTGTCCACATGGGGGCAGCAATCTTGTGTGTTGGAGTGATGGTCAATCTGCATATTACTCTTTTATTAGATAGGATAGAGGCCTGGTGCATGTGTGTGGGCCAGCTGGTTTGCCCTGAAATGTGTCCTGGATCAGGGTGGGGGTTCCCTTGGGGCGTGGGGCAGCCTGGGCGAGGGGCCTGTGGTGGTTTGCAGGCCGGCCACACCCCCTGGTGACCCAAGTGGAGGCCCTAGTATCTGGGGTTTATGTATCTTCTACAATTGAAACTTTGTAGCCTGGAGCGGAGCCAAGCCTTCTGCTTGCTCCATGGCTGCTGCCATTTCTGTTAGGATTTGTTTACCTTCTATAATTGAAACTTTGTAGCCTTGAGTGGAGGCCTAGGCCAGCAAGTGCAGGAGGAAAGCTTGGCTTCCTCCATCGCCTGGGAAACCCAAGCCTCCCTCCTGCTCTCTGTGGCTGTAGCCATCTTGGTCGGGTTTATTTGCATATTTGATCCTGATTGGCTTGTGAGAGTAGTGTAGGTATGGTCAATTTGCATATTACTCTTATTAGATAGGATATGCCTTTTGACCCTATTCCATAAAACAATAAAGCTGGAATGTTAGGTTTGATCAAATAATTGAATGGATACCCCTACCCTAGCAACTGACCTTCACAACCAACATTCCCTTTTGCTCAGCACTTACTAAGATCACAGTTCACTTGCTAAGACCATTATCTTTCTCCTTAGTACTCACACAGAGAATTCTCTTCCCAGAAAAAGCTGCCTAGAGTCCTTTAAAATCTCCGACTCCCTGTCCCTGGGTGCTAGCACCATTTTGGCTCAACCAATTTGGTTTCCAGATGACCTAATATCGTCATAATTCTTTACCCCTTTTGGCCTTGGGCATTCCTCCTTTAGTGACCCTAACACAGAGTGCATAAATTATGGCAAATGGCTATATGGAGAGATAAAAAGAAATGTCTGATAACCAGCCTTAAGAACTTTTCCCATTATGAAAAAAAAAATTATTTGCTTATTTATCTGCTCACCTATTGGTTGTGCTGCATGTTTCTCTGGCACCTTTAGATCTGCTGATTTGCATTGTGGCCTCAACCTCCAATAGAAGGCGTGCAGGAGGCAGCCAATCAATGATTCTGATCATTGATGTTTCTCTCTCCCCCTCTCTAAAATCAATAAAACATACATTTAAAATATAGGAGAGAATCTGGATCCATGCAAAAGTTAGTAGACCTCAGGCTTTGGCACCAGAGGCTATAAAGGAAATTCTAGGCCTTGACAAATTAAGAATAATTTTGCAAGTAACTGCTTAGTGTACACATTAACAGTGACAAAAAAACAAATTGATCTGGCCAAGAATATGTAGAAAGCACAACCTTCAATTTAAGAACATTTTGATAATCTCTGTAACATTCATTCAAGTCAATTAGGGTCTAAGAAAACCCTACAAAGTGTCAGGGATTAGAGTACGGCAGGATTCATGTCCTTCCTCAAAGGGGTCACTTGCGACTCAATAACTTAACTTGCTTGAAAACACACATTTAATAGTTGTGTGTCTTCAGCTTATTAACTAGAAGAACTTGGGTGTGTATTTTAAGTATTTGCATTCCTTAAGTTGCTACCTTGTCCAGTTCATTTTTATCATCCGTCTAGACAGTCCGGATTAGAACGGGCAGAGGGCTCTTAGACTGATGAGACCAGGGAAAAGGGGGAGGAGGATGAGTCTGATTACTTAAAAATTATACTGAGACACATTTTATGGTATTGTTGGGAAACATGAGAGGACTAAATATAGAAAAAGTTGAGAAAGTGAAAAAAAGATTCTAGGACAAGGTTAAATGTGGTCAAAATATACTACTTGAATTACAGTTAAATCCTTATTAAACTTTTTTATTTTATAGTAATATTTAAAAAAGATATTTTATTGATTTTTTACAGAGAGGAAGGGAGAGGGATAGAGAGCTAGAAACATTGATGAGAGAAACATCGATCAGCTGCCTCCTGCACACCCCCTACTGGGTATGTGTCCGCAACTAAGGTACATGCCCTTGACTGGAATTGAACCTGGGACCCCTGAGTCCGCAGGCCGACGCTCTATCCACTGAGCCAAACCGGTTAGGGCTAAACTTTTTTTTTCTCATTTAAAAATTTTATTTTAGAGAGAGGAAGAGAAACATCAAGAGGCTGCCTCCTGCACGCTCCCTACTGGGGATTGAGCCCACAACCTGGGCATGTGCCCTGACCAGGAAATGAAACGGCAACTTTTGTTGCACAGGACGATGCTCAACAAACTGAGCCGCACCGGCCGGGGTAAACCTTCATTTTCCAGAGTAGGACGTCAATAGGTCATGTCTAAAATGGAAGTATCACAGCACACGCATATTAGGTAGAAATATGGAGATAAATTCAGAGGAAACATCAAACTGTTTAAGGTGGTTGTATCTGGGGAGCAGGAATTGGGGGTGGGCAAAGCTACTTGATATGGAGACATGCAGCACAACCAATTAGTGAGCAGATAAATAAGCAATTTTTTTTTTCATAATGGGAAAAGTTTTTAAGGCTGGTTATCAGACATTTCTTTTAAAACATGGTCACAAACGAAAACTCCTCCCACTGAGGTGAGGGTGTATGTGAACAGCCATTGAGCCCAGGTGGGTTCAGTGTTCTGTTCCTAGTGGAAATGACTCAGCCATTTCTGAGCGAGGCCTTAAGAGACCGCTGGCATGTTTCCTGATCCTAAAACATAGCTGCCGTGCTAGGAGGAAACTCATGACAGGCACTGAGTGGGCCACACCAATGACACCACAAGGAGATGAACAGTCCCCAAGGAGTCTGACCAAACTGGTCTCTGTAAGAATAAATGACTGTAGGGAGATGACTTGTTCTGCAGCAATAAATAGTGTGTAAACGAAATACACATCAACACAAGGTGGACGTCGGGATTCTTTATCCTGCGGAGGGGTTGTTTCCATTCTGTGAAGTTTGAAGTATTGGAAACACAGGACTGACTCTTAGGCTACTTAGTTCCTTGGACCCTGCTTATTAAAAAATCATGTGCCGAGCACCCACTATGTGCTAGACATGATTCTAGGCAGTGGGGACATAACGAACAAAGACAACATTTCATCCCTCATTAAGCTTATATTCAATCAAGATGTAAATCAATAAATGCTTAATTTCAGATATACACTGTTTCAATGATAACCCCTTGGGATTTATACAACACAATTTTTTTAATGTTTTGTTTTTAACTGATTTTGAGAGACAGAAAGGGAGAGGGAGAAACATTGGTGTGAGAGAGACATCAATTGGTTGCCTCCTTCATAGATCCTGACTGAGGATCGAACCTGCAACCTGGGTATGTGCCCGGACAGGGAATCAAATGGAGACCTTTTGGTGCATGAGACCACGTTCAATCAACTAAGCCAAGGCTAAATACTTTTGTACAGAGCCAAGTTTGATAGGATTGTCTTCATTCCAGCCCAGTTGATTTAATAAGGTATTAAATCTGCCTCCCTATAGGGACTTAGGGTCCTACTGTGATTACATACCTTTCAAACACTTGGATTTTCCATAAGCCTCTGCTCTAACTAGAATTGTGGGATTGATGGGCTTGCCTCTATCAATTACTGGAGGCGAAGGATAGGAAAACTCTATTTGCTGTCCTTTTCTGGTCTTCCCAGAACTCTCCTAGAATGTTGGTCTGGAATGTCCTGCATTTCAGTTCACTACTTACCAGAAAGCAAGTACAAAACTCAAATTTGACTTGTGTTCAATCTCTTAAAACAAAAAACATAGAATGGAGGTAAAGTGTACTTGGCACAATCAGAAATAATCAAGTAGCCAAAATTCACACAAAACTTAACGTGAAAAACACAAGTGCCCCGACCCATATATTTTTATCATTAAAAAAAAATATTTTTATTGATTTTACAGAGGAAGGGAGAGGGAGAGACAGAACCATCAATGATGAGAGGGAATCATCGATTGGCCGACTCCTGCACACCCCACACTGGGGATTGAGTCCGCATGTGCCCTTACCGGGAATCCAAACTGTGATCTCCTGGTGCACAGGTTGACGCTCAACCACTGAGCCACGATGGCCAGGCTGACCCATACATATTATAAAAGACTTTATGTAAACCTTGCATCAGAAGATGCCCATTCGTCATTGAGGATGGAGGGCAACAAGATTACATACAAAGTTTTCTTCTTTTTGAGGGACTATCTTGTGCTTCATTAAAGAAAAAGTTCAGTTTAATTTTTTTGAAGTACTTAGGTAGAAATAGAGAAAATCCACAGAAAAACATAGCAATAACAAACAGAAGGGTATCCATTAGCCAGATTTTGAATATTCCTTCACTCTTGTTAGCTAAAATTATTTTCTAGGTCACCCAATTTCCACAGGTGAATCTTGTTCACAATCAGTATCAAAACCCATAACGACACTTCTATTTTGGTTTCACTCTCCTTTTGGCATCCTTATGTTTCTTCCGACAATCCTATAAAAACATAAAAACATAAAAGCCTTTGTTAAAAGTAAATGTAAGTTATTTTCAGGGAGTTCAGTAACCATAAAGTAAAAGTTAGGGTCATGGTTGTGGAGACCACTGTGGAAGTGCTCACCTGGAATGAACAAGGACGATTCAAATTGTGGGTGCTAAGTGTTTATAACGGAAACTCACACGGTCTTTCAGAAGTCTCCTGACTTCCTGTTATTTAATGAAGCATGCCTAGAACTCGGACCAGTGACTGGATTAGGACGGTCTTGTCTCTTCACTTGTACCACGTGTGTTGCATCAAACAACCTCAAAGTTCCCTTCCAACATTGTAATTCTAAGTGTTTAAATCATGTTCTCAGTTATCATTCCTTCTGTCTTAAGTTTCATACCTTATGCTATTCTTTTTAAAAAAATATATATATTTTAGCCCTAGCTGATTTGGCTCAATGGATAGAGCATCAGTCTGCAGACTGAAGGGTCCCAGGTTCGATTCTGGCCTAGGGCACATGCCTGAGTTGCAGGCTTGATCAATAGTAGGGGGAATGCAGGAGGCAGCCGATCAATGATTCTTTCTCATCATTGATGTTTCTATCCCTCTCTCCCTCTCCCTTCCTCTCTAAAATCAATAAAATACATTAAAAAAACATATATTTTATTGATTTTTTACAGAGGAAGGGAGAGGGATATAGAGTTAGAAACATCAATCAGCTGCCTCCTACACACCACCTATTGGGGATGTGCCCGAAACCAAGGTACATGCCCTTGACTGGAATCGAACCTGGGACCTTCAGTCCGCAGGCCGACGTTCTCTTCACTGAGCCAAACCGGTTATGGCATGCCAGTATTCTTACAAAAGGCATATATTAATACAAAGATAACAAAGTATCTATTTATGGAGACAATACGAACATACAAATACTCACCATACGCAGGTTGTTTGTTCTGGCCTCCCAAGAATTCCTACTAATATTACCTCCCATTCCTCTCCAGAATAAGTCAGAACCTACTCGGGGAAGATAAAACAAGGTAAGAAAACAAATTACTATAAAAAAGGATACTATTATACTGCTGACATTATCAAGGTCTTTAATTCTAGTTAGGACCTACAGAAACAACCATCAATTTATGCTAATTTTTCAAGTTTTGTTATTATTTTCAAGTCATTTTTTTTTTTTTATATATTTTATTGATTTTTTACAGAGATGAAGGGAGAGGGATAGAGAGTTAGAAACATTGATGAGAGAGAAACATCGATCAGCTGCCTCCCGCACACTCCCCACTGGGGATGTGCCCGCAACCAAGGTACATGCCCTTGACCGGAATCGAACCTGGGACCCTTGAGTCCGCAGGCTGACGCTCTATCCACTGAGCCAAACCGGTCGGGGCTCAAGTCATTTTTAATTTTTCAATTACATTCACATACATTATATTAGTTTAAGTGTATACTCCGGTGATTAGACCTGTAACTTCTTAAGTGACCATCCTGATAAAACTGGCACCCATTTGGCACCAATGTTATTAGTGTCAAATACATTACATCCCAGTGACTATTTTGTAACACATATTTCACCCATCGCCCCAACATCCATCCCATCTAGCGACAATCAAAATGTTTTCTGCATCTATGAGTCTGTTTCTTTTCTTTTCTGGCCTCTGGTAAAAGCTGGAAGACCTGCTGCACAAATTGAAAGAGTTGTAAGCACTTATGAGCCTGTATCTGTTCTGCTTGTTTGTTTATTTTGTTTTTCAGATTTAATTAATTGTTGGTATGTATTTATTGCATTTTATTGTTCATATTTTTGATTTTTAAGTTTTCTCTTCTTAAAGAAGCCCTTTGACATTTCATGTAATACTGGTCTTGTTTGGGAAGCTCTTTATCTGTCCTTCAAGTCTAAATGATAGTTTTGCTGGATAGAGTATCTTGGTTGTAGGATCTTTTTGGTGTTATGAAGCATATTACAGATGTCCCCCATTTTCTCAACTTTTCCCCCCCTCAAACCTGCCCACACTATCTGTGTCCATGGGCCATCTATATAGTCATATACATTATTTGGTTAAACTCTTCCCTTACCTCCGAGATTCACCACTCTGTTCTATGCTTCCATGTCTCTGGACCTATTTTGTTTGTCAGTATATTTTGTTCATTACATTCCACATATAAGTGAGATCACATGATACTTGTCTTTCTCTGACTGGCTTATTTCGCTTAGCATAATACTCTCCAGGTCCATTCATGTTGTCGCAAAGGATAGGAGATCCGTGTTTATTTACAACTGCTTAATATTCCATTGTGTAAATGGACCACAGCTATTTTACCCACTCATCTACTGATGGGCACTTGGGCTGTTTCCAGGTCTTAGCTAAACAACACTGCTAAGAACATAGGGATGCATATATTCATTGATTCCGGTTTCAGGATTCTTAAGACATAGTCCCAGCAGTGGTTTGCTGGGTCAAATGTGAGTTCCATTTTTTGTTTTTTAAGGAAACTTCATACTGTTTTCCACTATGGCTGTCCCAGTCTGCATTCCCACCAGCAATGGACTGTTTCCCTTTTCCCCACATCCTCCCCAGTACTTGTTACTTTCTGCAACCTGTTACAAGTGTGAGGTGATATCTCCTTGTCATTTTCATTTTCATCTCTGTTGACTAGTGATGTTGAGCATTTTTTCACATTTCTTGGCCATCCATATGTCCACTTTGGAGAGTTTATATTCAGGTTCTTTATCCATTTTTTAACCGTTCCACCTTCCCTTTGCATTTTGAGGATGGTTTCTTTTGCCATGCAGCAGTTTTGTTTTAGTCTATTAACCCTTTGCACTCGCTTGCTTTTTTCTCAATTCCTTTATTCTACTCGGGATTTAATTTTTTAAATAGCCCAGATTTTACAAAGCGCGGCAGTAGAATAAAAAACTGGAGTTTCTTTTCATACAAACTTATTTCAAATTATTGATACATTCAAAGAGTAATTTTAATCTAATTTTTCATGGTGTGATATTTTTTGAAACATTCACCCACATGAAGACCTGGTTTACATTCACATGTTTTGCAAATATAAATCGTCTCTCTTCTTCCTCCTTTGATTTTTCTGTTAGAACAAACAACACAATCTTTGCGTGTTTTGTTAGGGTGAGGTGTGATTATATGGAGCTTTCCATCTAAACGTTGCTCTAAGTTAGTGGATAATAATCTACCCCTGAAAGTTAGTGTACCATCTCTGAATTCTCCAACAAGATCATGTACTAGTTTCCTAATAAATTTCACATGCGTTATCGGTTTTTCATTTTTTCTTTTTTGGCATCAGTTGAGACGGCATTTACATTTTACTTGTCCTTTCCTGCTAATGAAAACAAGAAAAGATACTGGAAAAATAGACAAAAATCCCCCTTCCCCCCCGCGATGAAACTACGTGTCAAGTGTGGATCGACATACGAGCTGCTACTGATGCTAACCCTGTCGAGTCACACTCGACATTCGAGTGCAAAAGGTTAATTTTTTCCTTTGTTTCTCTTGCCTGAGAAGATGTACCAGTGAAAATTCTGGTACATGAGATGTCTGAGATTTTACTGCCTATGTTTGCTTCTAAGACTCTTGGGGTTTTGTGTCTTACATTTCAGTGTTTCACCCATTATGAGTTTATATTCTTGTGTATGGTTTAAGTTGGTGGTGTCTTATTTTTTTGTGTTGTTGCATGTACCTGTCCGATTTTCCAACACCATTTATTAAACAGATAATCTGCCGAAACCGGTTTGGCTCAGTGGCTAGAGCGTCGGCCTGCGGACTCAAGGGTCCCAGGTTCGATTCTAGTCAAGGGCATGTACCTTGGTTGCGGGCACATCCCCAGTAGGGGGTGTGCAGGAGGCAGCTGATGGATGTTTCTCTCTCATCGATGTTTCTAACTCTCTATCCCTCTCTCTTCCTCTCTGTAAAAAATCAATAAAATATATTTAAAAAACATAAAAACAAACAAAAAAAGATAATCTTTACTCCATTGTATGCTCTTGCCTCCTTTGTCCAATATAACTAGACCAAAAAGACATGGGTTTAGCCCTAGCCATGTTGGCCTAGGGACTGAATGGTCCTGGGTTTAATTCCAGCCAAGGGCACATGCCAGGGTTGCAGGTTCAATCCCCAGTAGGGGGCTTTGCAAGAGGCAGCTGATCAGTGAATCAGTAATTCTCCCACATCATTAATGTTTCTCTCTCTTCCTCTCTGAAATCAATTTAAAAAAATATAAAAAAAGACATGGGTTTATTTCTAGGCTCTCTGTTCGCAGTCATTGATCTATGTTTGTTCTTGTGCCGGTACCAGCTGTTTTGATCACAATGACTCTGTAGTATAGTTTGATTGCTGGGTCTTCTTTGGTTCCATATAAATTTTTGGAATACTTGATCCATACCTGTGATATACGCCAATGGTATTTAAATAGGAATTGCATTGAATCTAGATTCCTTTGGGTAATATGGACATTTTAATGATGTTCATTCTTCCAATTCATGAACACAGTGTATGCTTCAACTCATTTGTATCTTCCTCTATTTCTTTCTTTAATGTCCTATAGTTTTCCAAGTATAGGTCTTTTGCCTCCTTGGTTAAGTTTATTCCTAGGTATCTTATTTTTGTTGTAATAATAAATGTGATTAAAAAAATATATATATTTTATTGATTTTTTTTTTTTTTTACAGAGAGGAAGGGAGAGGGATAGAGAGTTACAAACATCAATCAGCTGCCTCCTATACCCCCCTACTGGGGATGTGTCCGGTCAACATGCTCTTTTTTTTTTTTTTAAAGGTTTAATTTGTGCAGAAACTTTTAGATTTTATTGATTTTTTACAGAGAGGAAGAGAGAGGGATAGAGAGCTAGAAACATCGATGAGAGAGAATCATCGATCAGCTGCCTCTTGCACACCCCCCACTGGGGACGTGCCCGCAACCAAGGTACATGCCCTTGACCGGAATCGAACCCGGGACCCTTGAGTCCGCAGGCCGACGCTCTATCCACTGAGCCAAACCGGTTTCGGCTCAACATGCTCTTGACCGGAATCGAACGTGGGAACCTTCAGTCCGCAGGCTGATGCTCTATCCATTGAGCCAAACCCGTTAGGGCTGGGATTTTTTTTTAGTTTATCTTTTTTTGTTAGTTCATTATTGGTGTATAAAAATGCCCTAGACCCCAACCATTGTGTCTAGTGGTTGAGCATGGACCTAGGAACTAGAAGTCGTGGTTCGATTCCTGGTCAGGGCACAATAAAAAAAAAAAAAAAGAGAGGGATAGAGTTAGAAATATCGATCAGCTGCCTCCTGCACACCTCCCACTGGGAATGTGCCCACAATCAAGGTACATGCCCTTGACCGGAATTAAACCTGGGACCTTTCAGTCCACAGGCCGACGCTCTATCCACTGAGCCACACTGGTTAGGGCTCTCTTGCTGCTTTTAAGATTCTTTCTCTCCGATCTTTTGCATTTTAATTATGTGTCTTGGTGTGGGCCACTTTAGGTTCATTTTGTTTGGGACTCTCTGCACTTCATGGACTTCTATTTCCTTCTCCAGGTGAGGCAAGTTTTCTGTCATTTTTTAAAAATAGTTTTACAATTTCTTTCTCTCCTTCTGGCACCTCCATGATGCAAATGTTGGTGGACTTGAAATTGTCTTTGAGGCTTATACTATCCTCATTTTAAAATTTGTTTTCTTTAAATTATTATGCACAATTAAGAATATTACAGACAACAGAGTTCTTCCCACCACAAAATTATTTATACTCATTTATTCAGCTAAAAACACCAGCTTGAAGAGGTAGTGGTATATTCCATATGTAATAATTTGCTTACAACAAACAATTGTCTTATAATGGGACATATTGAAGAAAACATTGTCTCATAAGTCTTTTTTGTTCTTTTTAGTCTCAATCACTACAAGTTCAAGGTACTTTTGACAGGATCCTAGTGTGCTGAATGGCCTGATGAATGCATTAAATCAAACAGTGTGTTTGTATTTGGGAAATACTCTTAGATCCACACAAATGTTGGTTGGGTTGTGGATTTCATATTTCTCCCACTGACACGATGACATTTGAAGAACATGTTATGAAAGTTTCACACCAATTTTGTTTTGCTCCTTTTTCATTAGCCACTGTGCCTCCTCCTCTCTTTTCTTTGCTGTTCCACTGCTATCTTTTCTCTGTTTGCCATCTTCTGCTGCCTCAGAACTTCTTCTGCTTGCCAGGCTGCATCTTCCTCTTCTTCCATGCATTGGTATTTTCCTGCCAGGTATCCAGGTCACCTAATTCAGGTGATTGATGAATAAATGGTATATCTTGTGTAGCTGCTAATCTACTCGAGAAACCTGTGCTACCATCTGGGATGCCAAAATTTAATGGTTCTCTCCTCTTCGTAATGATTTTCTGAGTTTTCCAAAGCATTTTGTTGTGTTGCCACATTCACATTCCCTCCTTCAATCTTTATACTGGTGGGAGCATCTTCATCCCAGGAAGTCCACTCTTCAACATCTGTCTGTTTGGGAACTGATGAATAATCAACTGTAGTTGGCAAAGATTTGGTCTCCACTTAATTTCCAACCTCTGTCAGATCCGAATATTAATCTCTTTAGGAATGAGAATAATGTCACTAAGCAGGTACAAACCTTAAATAACCGAAACTGTGTGATAGCCATGATGGGAATTAAAACCTGCCCCATCTCCAACCCGGTGGAGGCTCTGAGCTGCTATGGGCCGCACATGAGACAGACAGACAGACAGACAGACACACACAGACACACACACACACACACACACACACGGTGCATGCTCACTGCTGGTCTCCTCTTCATTTGAGCATGTGCTCTGCCGGCTCAGTCCCAGCCTTGCTCATGCTCATTCAAAACCGGGTGTCGTTGCTACCGCGCAGCTGCCATGGCCACCGCCTCCTCCCTCTACCTAAATTTTTTTTTGCTGTTTTGATTGGATAGTTTTTGCTTCCTTACAGTACAAATTGCTGTTTTGATTCTCAGCTTCATGTACTTTACTGCTATTATTGTTATTTCAGTTCATGTCTCCTTCATCTCTGGCTGGTTCCTTTCTATGGTTGGCGTTTTTTTGTTTCATGCTGTTGAAGTTCTAAGTTCATCTACTCTTCCACTAAGTTCCAGGAGCATCCTTATAATCAGTGTTTTGAACTTTACATTTCATAGTCCCAGTGGCACTGCCTCCCCATTCACCTGAGCTGGGCACTCCAGGTATGCTCCCCATGAGGGCTGTGGATACTCTTCTGTTGTAGTTGACCCTCGAGTGCTGTTGGCACATCAAAGGGAGGGATTTATTGCCAGGCCAATCAGCTACAATGTGTGGCTGTAACCAACATGGGGGATAGGTTGTGCAGGGCCCACTCCATCCACCCCTTGAGTGTGTTACTTGTGGAAGGTGGTTGAGTAGTGCTTCCATGTGGTCTGAAGCTGGCTCTGGGGCCTCTTGCAGCACCCAGGCCAAAGTCAATTGCTGCCTGGGCGAGGGATTAGCTCATACTTCAGAATTTCCTAAAATTTGTGGTATGAGCTATAAGGCGATCTGCAGATGGCTGCTCTTTGTGCTGGTGCCCAGGTGAGGCCAAGCTGTGAACCAAGGCCGATTGTGGCTAGTGCCAGGACAGGGGCCACTTAATAAGAGAGCCAGGGCACCCTGGGGCCAGATGCTGTTTGTTTGAGGGATTTTAGGAAATTCTGAAGCATGAGCTAAGACAGGCCATTGGTATGCAAAAGCCACTGGAAATAGCTTGGGTGGACCTATAAGTTAGGTTGTGTGGGATTTCAGGCTGGGCAAACAGTGATAGCCAGCTTGACGGAAACTCAGATGTAGTGCCAACTTTCGGTCTGTGTGTGGGAGGGCTCATCAAAGGAACAATGGCCTCTGCCAGCACTTGTGTTTGTGAGAAAGGTGCCCCTCCAGGTCTTGCCCCGATGCCAGCAGTCCGGCTCCTCCACATATGTCCGTGGTGCCTTTCAAGCGGCAGCCTCAGAGGAGGGTGAGTAAGTCTGAGAATGGGCCTACCTGGAACTCCGGCAGCCTCTGTCTGCCTCAGCCTCAATCCCCACTGGTTCTTAAAGGCTGAAGTTATGGTGACTTCTCTTCCGAGCACTGGAACCCTGGGCTGAGGGTCTGACGCAGGGCTGTGACCCCTTGCTCCACAGGTAGGACCTCCGCAGCTACAATATTCCTCCAGATTTTTATCCACAAGTGGGTGTGGGACCAGCCGATTCTATGTCCCCACCCCTCCCACCAGTATTGACGTGGCTTCTTTATATCCTTAGTTGTAGGACTTCTGTTCAGCTAAATTCCAGGTGGTTCTGAATGATGGCTATTCTGCAGTACAGCTGTATTTGTAATGTGGCTATCAGAAGATGTGAGTACCTATGCCACTAACTAGATCAAAATAATAGGTGTGATTCAGGTCTCCCTTCAGGGCAGCTCCTGCACTCCCAGTGGTGCCTGGAGTCCCAGGGCACAGACTTCCCTGCTGTAGCCGGAAGAATTTGAGCTATTAAAACAAATATTTTGTTCTTTGTTTTACAAAATGAAAATGTAGAATTGTAAGGATTTTATTGTTTGTATACCAATTACTATTATGTAACTTTTATGGTTTACGTTTGTGCTAGGTTTTAAGAAATGAGGTTTCACATGAACTTTTAGGTAATAAAATCATAGGAGTGCTGTGTCGAGCATCTTCCCAAGTCCTTGAAACTAAAAAAAGCTCTTGTTGACGATAATAAATGAGGGAGGTGGTAAAAGGATACGCTCAGCCCTGTAGAACTTTAATGTCAACATGCATCAGTCTAACAGAGAGGGCTAAGCCACATGGCACTGCAGAGGGTCAGGATTTGTGCCGAAGAATTCTTACCTGGATGCATGTGATTGTATCAGAATGTGCAGTGGTGATTTTAAAAAAATGGACTTACCGAGAAGTCTTTCATCACTATTAGAGAAAAAAAAAAATCTAGTGGTCTCATTCGCAGGTAATGATACTTCTCTGGAGAGAGAGAGAGAGAGAGAGAGAGAGAGAGAGAGAGAGAGATAGACATATATTGGTTAATTTCTATATTTAAGAAGAAATATTTACACTGAAAACATAAATTAACTGTTCCTTAAATATATTTGCTTTGTGTTTTGCTTATTTTGCTGAGGTAAAGTAACCCGATGCTCTTTCTAGTCAACATTCTTCTCTTCTACTGAACGTTTTGATGATGAAGACTGTGTAAGCATACCACGCTCCACCTTCCCCACGCTGGATGCTGATCCTTTCACCCTACCACTGCTACCCCATTTATCAATGTTTCCATGGGTTGGCAGCCAGCCAGCTGTAACATCTTCTTTCCAGACTAGGGACTTCAGTGTTAGGCTCCCTTGTCTGTGCATAGCATAACCCCCACCCAGTACTATCCATATTTCAAGAAAAGGAAATATGCTCATTACAAAAAGGCTACAGAGCTCTCTAAATAAGCTGAGAGGAGAAAATTAAGTTGTCTTGAAACAATAAACTTCTATTTTTCTAAAATATTTCTAAAGCATGTCAAACTCAGGTTTTATGAATTATGAAATATACCTGTTCAGAAACAATTTGCTTACCCGGGGCTGGACTTCCTGTCATTTGTTTCTTCAGTAACATCTTCCTCTTCGGAACTGCTGTCTTGGAAACGAGGGGCTATGTGCCAGGCTGTCTGACCAGGTTTCACTGTCTCAACTCTATAGGTCTCTGTATCGTCATGACCATAAAAGATGACAGGATTGTAATGAATAACCAAGTATTTGTGAACATACTCATTTCATTACTTTCACCATGTTAGTATATGTCTACACTTACAATATCTTAATCATTAATAGGTAGTATCTTTTGAGATATTTAAATACTATCAGAGAAGGTACTATCATTTTGTTGGCATTGCTAGGGTAAACTGATAAGGAACATAGCAATATTATTAAAAGATATAAAAACTATAAGTTTATGAATGGGCATCATAGTTTAAAAAACAAACAAGGTAAGTGTTGTACCTGTGCTAGCACGAGAAGCCTAAAATAGAACCCACTGTAGTGAAACCAGATTTCCTTCCTGTTTATTCATAAACTAGAGGCCTGGTACATGAAATTCGTGCAAGGGTGTGTGTGTGTGTGTGGGTGTGGGGGGGGGGGGGGTCCCCCCTCAGCCCAGCCTGCACCCTTTCCAATCTGGGACCCCTTGGGGGATGTCCAAGTGCCGGTTTAGGCCTGATCCCGGGGATAGGGCCTAAACTGGCAGTCGGACATCCCTCTCACAATCCTGGACTGCTGGCTCCTAATCGCTCACCTGCCTGGTCACCCCTTACTGCCCCCCTCTGCTGGCCTAGTCGCCTCAACTACCACCCCTGCCAGCCTGGTCGCCCCCAACTGTTCCCCAAGCCAGCCTGGTCGCCCCTCCCTGCGCCCCCGTCGGCCTGGTCACCACATGCAGCCTGCTGTTCAGTCGTTTGGTTGTCCCTCACTAACCCCCCTATTGGCCTGGGTGTAGGCAGCCATCTTGTGAGGGTGTGAGGGTTAATTTGCATATTACCTCTTTATTATATAGGACGAGGAAAGAGACATATGTGTACACATTCAACTTCCAAAACCTCTTTCTAGAACTGCTGAAAAAGCTACTGCTATAAGCTGCGAACATTCACTGCATGACCCCAAAACATTCCAAGTACTTAAAGCACATCTCCCAAGTTGCTGAGTTGTCTTAGTACTTATTTTAAGACCTTTTTCTCACAATTGGCTCTCATAAGTAGAATGAGATATGTAGGACATATACAATATTGTGTCTTATTTAGAACAATATTTGAAAAACTACTAGATTGTTGTATCTCCTGTTGGAATACTTCAGAGCTGGCATTTAATATTTAACAGCTAAATACATGGATGCTATTTTAACTGCTGATCTTTAAGTAGAGTCCACTGTAGTTAGGTGTGGATGGATTCTACTCTGTCCTACTTTTCACAATGAAGTTCCAGAAAAGCTGCACTTCCAATCTGAACACTAGGTAAAGAGCAGCCGTAAGGAACAGGGTTGTTTTATTTTATTTTATTTTTTAAATATATATTTTTTATACATTTCAGATAGGGAGGAAGAAGGAGAAAGACTGAAACATCAATGATGAGAGAGAATCATTGATTGGCTGCCTCCTGCACACATCCTACTAGGGATCGAGCCCGCAACCCAGGCATGTGCCCTTGACCAGAATCGAACCTGGGACCTTTAGTTCCAAGGTGGACAGTCTAAACACTAAGCCAAACCGGCTAGGGCAAAGGAATAGGGGTTTTAACTTTTGTACCATGTTGGCCTTCAGCAGTAACCTCCTGAAATGGAATAACAATACTGGTACTGGTATTTTTCTCTAGGTTCTGGCAAATCTTCAAGGATAAAGTTTGAAACAACTGGGATATTCATGAAATAGCACATTTACATAAACCAAGGTTACCTATTTCTTCCTTTCTCCTACCATATAGTAGGCTTCTGTAAATAAATCATGGCTTTTCCAACTGCAATTAAGATATGAAACTATTAAAAAAATTTTTTTAATTGATTTCAGGGAGAAAGGGAGAGGTAGATAAAAACATTGATGATGAGAGGGGATCACTGATCCACTGCCTACTGCATGCCCCACACTGGGGATCGAACTCACAACCCGGGCATGTGCCCTTAACAGGAATTGAACCTGGGACCCTTCAGTATGCAGGCCGATGCTCTATCCATTGAGCCAAACCGGCTAGGTCAAGATACGAAATTATTTAAATATATGAGCCTTCAACAGAAGGTATGCTGCACACTATTCTTTAGCTTCCCTTCATATGCTAGAAGTCTGCTCCCTTAGAGCAGAAACAATGTGCTGCTGTGTTAAACACAGCTCCAGGAACACTGATGGTCATGTGATACCTAGAACCTATTGTTTATCTAGGTGCAAGAAAGAAGTTTCTACATTACACTTAATGTAGACTCAGTGAGTTAAGTTTACACTGCCTAGAATGAAATAGTAAAAAAGAAAAAAAATACCTTCTTTTACATCTTTTGTGTCTGAATCAAAAAAGGAAAATGTGAACCCGCTGGGCTGCTCGGCCCCCGTCACTGGAGCTGCAGGGACATGGACTTCCTTTGCTTTCTCTTCATCACAGTCCACATAGGGCACGTCTTTCTTTTCATTGTTATCTTTTGTGGTTTGGAATATTTCCTTTAAGTCCATAGTGATGTTATAATACATCTCTTTCGACACTGTAGGTAGCTTCTCAGCTTCCTCTCTTTTCTTCTTTCGCTTTGCTTTACTGCATTGACATAGACATGTGCACCACAATGAAACAGTCAGTTTTTGGACAGTCTCCAGGAGTCAAGAAAGTAAAACAACATGGATTACTTTACTTCCATCCTTTCAAAAACCAGTAGGACCCACATATATAAAACTCTACTTATAACAGCACAGTCATACTCTACCTCTTAACCTGCGAACTACGATTCAGAGATTACAGCTAAGATATTAGCTTTGAGTAAGAAAACTCACTTAATGTGCTTCAGTTATCTCATCTGTAAAATGAACATGTTAAACCAGGTGACTTCTAAGGCTTTTTCCAGTTCTAAAATTCTGTAACTTTTACAAAACTGGTGTAAAACAATTTAGGTATAATTCTGTTTTAAAAATGAATTATAAATATGCTAAGTCTAGTTTGTTTCGGGATGAAATTTGTATATTACCATAGACCTGCTCTATACTTAGGAATATGCTTTTAATTTGATCTTAGATAAAAAGTTACATGGCAGTTTCCAATATCAACTTCTTAGCTAATAAAAGATTAAATCCCTTCTTCCTATTAGAGCTGACTCGATGTAACAGGAGTAATATCAGGGCAAAAATTTAATTATATTACTAAAATAGTAAGTGAACAAGATGTCTTAAATGATCATCTTATTGGTGGAGATTATCTCATAGTAAGAAATTTTTAATACTTCCAATCTAGCTACAATTTAAGACAGCTATGCCTCCTATGAAAGCAAACTCTTTAAAAAAATGGCATCCTTAAGACAGTCAGCTATGATGGAGTGGTTTTCAAGTGTTCCAATGATCCTTTGATCCTTCTTTCTCTAAGAGGTGGGATGAATTCCCTCATTCCCGAGTGTGGACTGTACTCCACCTCTTTACCTAATGGAATAAGACGGATGTGATGGTGTGTGACTACTGATACTAGGGTCATAGAAGGCTCTTTGATTTCCTCCTTGCTCTTTCCCGTTTCTGGTTCACTGCATTTGGGGAACAGCTGCCATGTTGTGAGGGAACTCAAATAGCTAAGTAGAGAGGCCAGCGAGGCAAGGAAGTGAGGCTTCCTGCCAACAGCCATGTGCCTGACCCATCTTGCAAGCAGATCTCAAGCCCTCAGATACTATCGCCCTGGCTGACATCTGACTCCAACCTTGAGAACCCTGAGCCAGAACTCCTAGTGGAGCACTCAAATTCCTGGCCAGAGAAATCAGAACCTAACATATGCTTGAGGGCTCAAGCTGTTGAGTTTTTTTTTTTTTTTTAAAATGTTTTATTGATTTTTTTACAGAGAGGAAGGGAGAGGGATAGAGAGTTAGAAACATCGATGAGAGAGAAACACCGATCAGCTGCCTCCTACACACCCCCTACTGGGGATGTGCCCGCAACCCAGGCACAAGCCCCTGACCAGAATCGAACCCGGGACCCCTCAGTCCGCAGGCCGACGCTCCATCCACTGAGCCAAACCGGTTAGGGCAAGCTGTTGAGTTTTGAGGCAATTGTTACTACAGCAATACATAACTGGTACAGATTTGGGGACCTAGAAATAGGGTGCTGCTGTAACATAAAGCTAAAACGTAGAAGTGGCTTCAGAGCCCGAGTAATGGGCAGAAACTGGAAGGTCAGTGAGGGTGTTATCAAAAGCCTGAAGAGCCTTAAGAAGACTTACTAGGAACTACATGGGCACTGACGAGGCTGCAGGAAGGTTGTGCTGAAAGTGAGTCTATTGGAAATGCAGGAAAGGGGATCCTCCTATGCAGCGACAGAAAGGTTAGTAACACTGTCACCTTTATTAACACGGGAAGTAGAAATGTACCTAATGAACAGGTGATCTAGCTAAGGAGATGTCCAGGAAGGTGATGAAGTCATTTGCTGGTTTCTGCTTGCTGTTTACCATAAAAGCTGAGCAGAGACAGTGAAACTAGAGAAAAAAAATTTGTCAGGAACCAGCATCTCATGGTTTTGAATACTCTTGATCTCAAGAAAATGACATGAAATTTAATAAATGGCTTCTAAGCAAAGATCAAATCTAAGACTCTCAGAAAAAGATAGTCTAAAGCAGGTGTTGGCAAACTATGGCGCACGGGCTAAATCCAGGTTGCTGTCTATTTATAAAAGTACCACAAATTAAGAATATTTTTTATAGTTTAAAATGGTTGGAAAAAGAACTAAAAGACGATTCTGTGACATTCATAAATTATATGTAACAGATGTGTCTTTCTCATATTTTACTGAAACACAGGCACCCTCATTTGCTACAGAGGCAGAGTGATTTACTGCAGCAGACCATCTACTGGAAAAAAGAAAAGCATGTACACTCCATTCTACATATAAGACATTGTCTTACAGCCCACGAACTTCAACTTCACACAGCCCAGACACTGTTCTGATATAAGCCTTGAAAGGAGTTTAAAGATGATGTCTCTTAGCAGAAGACCACAGTAAAGAAAAGAAGCTGACCTCAAAATGATTTCTAATGTGGCTTTTGTCTAACGAATGAACCCCAAGAATATTCACAGGAGACTCATGAATATTTTAAGAGGATTATATTAAAATACACTCTTCTAGCTAGAACGGCTAAGTACAAAGACAGTCAACAACAAAGAGGCTTTCAGACTCCCATATTTCTACAAGCACCATTTAGGCTGAGACAATTACTCAGCCGTGGCCATGTAGTTCTGTTGGTTAGGATGTTGTCTGGATAGGCCAAGGTTGCGGGTTCAATGTCCAGTCAGGGCACATACAAAAATCAACCATGAAAGCATAAATAAGTGGAACAATAAACTGATGTCTCTCTCTCAAATCAATATATATAAAAGGATGACACAAAAGGCAGAGTTAAGAACTATGGAGAATTATTCTAATAAAAGATCTCGCAACATTTGGCTGCCTAGATTTCAGAGCTCCTATGGACCAGTGACTCTTTCTGCCTCCTGTTTTCTCCGCTGAATAGTAGGGCTTCTATTAGACTGGTTAACCTATGCTCATCCCACCATGCCATGTTCCCAGGTCTTCTAGTCAAAAGGCCTCACTCAAGATGTTGTACTAACAACAGGTAAGCCTGATCTGCACTTAGATCTTATTTGGAGGACAACATCCTGGATTTTAAACTAATAATGTAAAGAGCTGAGACTTCTGGAAGAGTCTAGAGAGAAGGAGAAAATATTATGCATGTGGTAGGAATGTAAACAATTTGTGGCCAGAGGGTGGATTGTCCTGGTTTTAAATATGTCTACAAATTCCTCAATACTTCTCTCTTCAAGAGATGGCACTTAAACTCCCCATGAAAGTATCGGTTGACAGTGATTTAGTTCAAGAAAATTAAATAAGCCCTAGCCGGTGTGGCTCAGTGGATAGAGCGTCAGCCTGCAGACTGAAGGGTCCCAGGTTCGATTTCGATAAAGGGCATATGCCCAGGTTGCGGGCTCGATCCCAAGTATAGGGCTTGCAGGAGGCAGCCGATCAATGATTCTCTCTCATCATCAATGTTTCTATCTCTCTCTCCTTCTCCCTCCCTCTCTGAGATCGCGTGTGTGTGTGTATATATATATATATATATATATATGTTTAAAAAAAAGATTAAATAAGACTGATGTCAGTGTGTGACTCTAAGACTAGGTAATAAAATACACGATGGCTTCCTCCTCTGTTTTCAGTCACGTGGTCTGGGGAAGCCAGCTGTCATGTTATGAGGGCACTTAAGCTGTCTAATAGAGAGGCCAACAAAGTAAGGAACTGGCCAAAAGCCATGTGAATGAGCCATCTTGGAAGCAGACCCTACGGGCAGTTAGACCTTCAGAGACCGAAGCCTCAGGCAATGTTTTGACTGTAACCTCCTTTTAAAAATGTTTTTATTAATTTTTAGAGCAAGAGGAAGGGAAAAGGAGAGAAATATGGATGTGAGAAAAAAATGTCGATTGGCTGCCTCGCACATGTACCCTGACCAGAGATTAAGCCTGCAACCTGGACATGTGCCCTGGCCAGAAACCGAACTGGCAACCTTTGGTGTATGGGATGACGCTACAACAACTGAGTGACACCAGCCAGGTCTTGACTGCAACCTCTTGAGAAACCCTGGCCAGAACCACTTAGAGAAGCTGCTCCCAAATTTTGGACATAGAGAAACTCTGAGATAATAAATGTTTCTGGTGTAAAGGTGCCAAGTTTTGGCCACTTTGTTATGCATCAATAGATAAGCCTATCTAATCTAATAATAGACAAATATGCAAATTGGAGAAGGGCGGGGCGGAGGCGGGGCCGGGGAAGGAGAAGGGCGGGGCGGAGGTGGGGCCGGGGGTGAAGGGAAACAAGGGAGGGCTGGAAGAGAAGGCGGGGCGGGCGGAGCGGAGGCGGGGCCGGGGGCGAAGGGAAACGCGGGAGGGCTGGAGGAGAAGGCGAGGGGGGTGATAAAGGCGGAGTGGAGGCGGGGCCGGGGGTAAAGGGAAACGCGGGCGGGCTGGAGGAGAAGGTGAGGTGGGGGACAAGGGCGGGGCAGAGGCGGGGCGGAGGAGAAGGGAAACGCGGGCGGACTGGAGGAGAAGGTGAGGCGGGCGAACAAGGGAGGAACGGAGGCGGGGTAGAGTGCAGCAGGAAATCCTATTGCAGGATTTTTTCCTGCAACGGGAAAGCTAGTATGTAAATAAACACTAATATATTATACAAAATATCCCCTACTTATGTACCACTGTGATAACCTTAAATAACATACCAAATTTTTATATTGCAGGGAATATTTATATTGGTTCTACTTTGGTCTGATATGTGATTCTTTTTAAAAGTAACCTTTAATTTTAGAATAATTTTAGATTTACAAAACAGCTGAAAAGAAAGTAGTGTTCACCTAGTTTCTTCTCATAGTATCACCTTATATAACTATAGTACAATTACCAAAACTAAAAGGTTAACCTTGTTGCATTATCATCATTTCACCAGTTTCTCTACAAATGTCCTTTTTGTTCCAGGATTTAATTCAGGATACCACATGTCCTTAGTGGTAAGGCAGGGGAAGTTACTGTTTGCCTCATGTATTTGGCACATTTAACAAACTGACAGCCTATTTAGAGGAAAGCGAAGCTCCTACCACACTAGAGTAGTGGACTGAATGGTTGTTCCCCAGGAGACATGTCCAGGCCCTAAACCCTGGAAACTGTATTACCTTCATTGGAAAAAGGACTTGGTAGAGTAGTTAAGGACCATGTAACAAAGAGACTACCCAGGACTATCCAGGTCGGCCCTAAATGCAGTCACAGGCATCCGTATAATGAGGCACAAAGATGACACACACACAGAAAAGAGGAGGAGGCCATGTGAGGGTGGAGGCAAAGGAGGAAGCAATGTAACCACAAGCCAAGGCATACCATGGACTGCTGGCAGGCACCTGAGGCTGAGAAAGAGATGTGAAACGATTTCAACCTGAATCTTCAGAAGGAATGCAGCCCTGCCAATAACCGTGATTTCAGAATCCTAGCCTTCAGAACTGTGAGGAAATACTTTCTGTGGTTGTCAGCTACGAAGTTTGCGGTAATCTGTTATAGCAGCTACAAGAAACTAACGTGCATAGGAGGCACCATGCTAGAGCAGGAGACACATGATCCTTCACATGCATGACATTCCTGTGTCCGAGGTAAGGCTCTTTCCACCACACCCAGAACTCCACTCCTTTCTCTCCCCTGGTTTTAAACAAAACACAGTGGAGACCAATGGGTGGGATATTGATTACCATTGACTTTTCTCATTGTTTGCAGTGAGATTAATTCACATAATCCTGCTACTAAAAGAAGGAGCTTGACTTACCTTTCTTTTGGTTTATCATCTCTCTTTTTTTCATAATTGGCATGGTCATGCCTTGTTGGATCATAGTGTATGATGTCCCTACGTAAAATAAAAAAGGAGTGATAAATTGGAAGAGATCACTTAGAAAACAAACACAAAAAGTTAATAGCAAATTATAATTCAACACCAGAGCCATTCCAACTTTTGAGCAAGACAATGCTACACAATATCAAAGAAAAATCTCACTAGAATATTTTAAATTATTTACTTTTAAGTTTCCCTGGACCTTTTTGTTAATATTAAAAATTATTTTAAACATACTAAAATATATAGAGATAAAATGATACACTATTGGAGTCTGCATAAAATATTTCAGTGGGTAAAGCAAGGGAAAGTGAGTAAAGGTAGAGAAAAGAAAGCTGGTCATATGTTGGTAATATAGAGGCTGGTGTACTAGGATTTCATTACACTAGTTACTCTAAATTACATGTTTAAAACTGTCCATAATAAAGAATTGTATTGATAACACTTAATGGAAGCAATGCTGCTATGCTATCTAAGAGCATAGGCATAGAAATTATTTGAGATTAATTTCTTAACCTTTTGCACTCGGATGTCGAGTGTGACTCGACACGGTTAGCATCGGTAGCAGCTAGTATGTCGAACTGTATAGAATGTATCAATAATTTGAAATATAAAAAAATCCAAATAAATAAGTTTGTATGAAAAGAAACTCCAGTTTTTTATTCTACTGCCGCGCTTTGTAAAATCTGGGGTATTTAAAAAATTAAGTCCCGAGTAGAATAAAGGAATCGAGAAAAAAGCGAGTGCAAAGGGTTAAAATTAAATCACTGGGTCAAAGGCAGGTGTGTGTGTGTATATTTTTTTAAAAAATATTTTTACTGATTTTTTATAGAAAGGAAGGGAGAAGGACAGAGAGTTAGAAACATTGATGAGAAACATCAATCAGCTGCCTCCTGCACGCCCCCCACTGGGGATCAAGCCTGCAACCAAAGTACATGCCCTTGACCGGAATCGAACCTGGGACCTTTCAGTCCACAGCCCTATGCTCTGTCCAGTGAGCCAAACAGGTCAGGGGAGGCAGGTATATTTTTAAGGGTCTGATACGTACTGCCATAAGGCCACCTCAGCAAGTTTAAAATGGCCTAGTTTTAAACTGAGTTCAGGAAGGCATTTATGGCAAAGAAAAAAAAGGTGGAATGGGACAGGACATAAACCATACTTAAATTTCTTAGCAGCTACTGATCCTTTGCTTGCAGAATTGCTAAAGTTGGTTTGCAAAATACTCTGCACAATATTCAAGGCTTTCAACTTTTCTGCAGTGAGCTCTTCTTTCTCAGTCGTTTTCTTTTCGTTTACCTCTTAAAGGGAAAAGGATAATTAGTGATCTCTTGGCAAATATAACTTGAGGAGTCTCAATCATCATACTTATCAATCACCTACACACATTTAGATATGCAGAAAGAAAGTGAAACCTCATTTTGCTAATGATCTCCCTATCCCCAAGACCCTCAACACCACAGTGTACCCAGAGCTGCATGGCCAACAAACAAAAATTCTCACTTTTATTTGTAATTATAAAAACTGAATCTGGATTTAATAGTTTTCATTGGCACATTTAACAGTTTTTAAGGTAAAAACTGACAAATGTGTAGGAAGATACCAATTACAAAACTAAAGTTATTAACATTTTAAAATGTAATCTAAATGACATCTAGAAGTGAGAGATGGCACTGTACTGGCGAATATACGTTAGCAGACAGCTGTGCCAGCTTTGACACGGCCATCGATACTGCAGGAAGAGCGCCCACGGTCCACAGCACAGGGCGTCACGGAAGGAGATGGCGGTCACCCTCGCCTACAGAAAAAGACCAGGCAGGAAAGTTAAACAGCTACTGTGGATGACAGATACAAGCCTGAGAGACCCTTTGAACTTTTTACAGGATATAAACCAAAAAACAGAATCTAAAACAAAACACTGATTTGAAAAAGTTATCAACAGAGATGTCCCAAAACTTTCTAAGGGTTCCACGGAGGTATAGATCATGTTAAAATAAATCAAGAAATGCTTTATAAACCAGGCAAAGTGTAAGAAGGACAGACACAGTGATGGGAGGAGCACGTGGCAGGTAGGGGAAGACAAAATAAACACATATTTTTAAAAGTACAAAGAGTTTTATGCTGCATTAGATTGAACCATATGAACTACTAATTCAACAACTTTTTTTTTTCTTTTTTAAAAATACATTTTTATTTATTTCAAAGAGGAAGGGAGAGGGAGAGAGAGAGAAACATCAATGATGAGAGAGAATCATTGGTTGGCTGCCTCCTGCACACCCCCCACTGGGGATCGAGCCCACAACCCAGGCACATGCCCTTTACCGCAATCGAACCTGCGGCCCTTCAGTCCGCAGGCTGACGCTCTATCCACTGAGCCAAGCCGGCGAGGGCTTCAACAACTTTTGACTTGGAAAATGGCAATTTCAATTTTAACCTAATAATGACCACTAGACAGTAGAACACAAAAAGGTGTTTGCAGGCTGTCCGTGCTGCCTACTTGCAAACAGTATTTGCAATTCACTTGAAATGAGCCTCAAAAGCAGGGAAGAAAAAAAAAAAAAAGGACATGTGTCTGCATGCCTTAAGAATGGAAGTGCCATCAACAGAAACAGAAGGGTCTGGAGGAGCTGAGAGAGAAACTGAAGTTGGGACTTTAATTTTAACACGGGCCCAGGAATGCCTGTGAGAACTATCCATCAGGCACCGAGAAAAGAAGGAATAGGACTCCGTTGAGCAGTCAGAATCAAAGATGACCCAAATTTGGAAATTACCCGAATAAGAGAAGGCTAAAGCAACAAGAACTCACAGGAACCTGGGAAGAGCCTCCACCTGGAGGTGAAGGGAAAATTAGACACCCAGGAAGAAGAACACCAGAGTTGTGGTATAATGGAGAGCAAAGCAAAGAGAACATTTCACCAGTGACAAATGCTGTAGGTTGGCTGAAGAGGCTGAAGCTAGAAAAAATGACACTACATTTGGTGAACTGGTAATTCACAGCGTTTGAGGGAGCACTTAACAGAAGAGCTGTAAAGAGACAGACCAAAGTGGCGGAAGTTAAGGAAGTAACCCCTCTGTGCAGCTTCTAAATGTAGGCTACTCGCAAGGTTCTGTCCATTCCTGTGTTCAACATGGGATTTTGAGTGAGAAGCTCTGAAGCATAACTGGTGTGGACCCCGGAGAATTTAATCCTTGAACTCTGGTTCCTGGTAATGTACATCATGTAACAATCACCTCAAAGAATTGAAGTGTTATTCAAATCAGACTGTTTTTTTTCAGTAGTCAACTGGTTCTACATCAGATGTAATTTATTTTTTTCAAGTTTAGAACTAAAATCTTGGGAGTGGCAGCTCGAAAATTGGCAGGGTTGAAGGAATGGCTTCTTGGACCTATGAGAGCTTTTTCTGTAGAAAGAGGAATGGAGCTACAAGAAAGGGAAGATGAAGAAGTCTGTGAGAAAGGGGGTGGCGGGATGTATGAGTGAGGGATTAAGATGCAGTTTAGGTTAACTCAAGAAGGAAAGAAAAAGGGAAGGTGTAAAGAAAGAAGTTCTGTGACTACAGAGGGAGCAGGGAGCTCACTCGAGGACAGGAGTAGGTCTAGAGAAAGCTTAGAACCACTGCTATGGAAGACACTAAAAAAGTAAAAGAGTAGAATTTGGGTGCTTCTGATAGCATCATTACGGTTAGATATACCCAAATAAAGACACATCTAAGTAGAATGGCATTCAATAGCACATTCCTTTTTAAAATACCTGCACCCAGCATACACAGCAGGGAAGACGAATACTCTCTTTCAGAGTCAAGTGTGACTTAACTGTCTTTCATGGCCTCCCCTGGACCTCCAATTCTACTGCCACACAGGGACCTCACCCCTTCTCTTGTGCCAGAGATGGCACAGGGAAAGACGGTGCCTCTGGTGGATGCCATCTTTTCCTCTCTTTTCTGTCAGCTTCAAGGAATTTAAATTTTCTAAGTAACTAATATGCGCCCACGAACTCAAGGACCACTGAGCAAGCTGTGCACTGGAGAGTAAGCTTCCGGAGTCAGTGTCTCGAGATGCAGAGCTTCTCCAGGGTTAAGCAAGAGCTGACGTCAGCATGGTTTGGACAACGAGGCATTTACCTTCCCGCTCTTCTTCACTGTCACTTTCTAGAAATCGGGCGTCCATGCGGAATCTGTCATCAGTGCCAAAGTGAGACTGCAAATTCATGAGCTACAAGACAAAGCACACACACAACTATGGCCACAGTCCCGAGAAATCGCTTCTAAAGCAGACTCTGCAGGTGCCCTCCCTCACCCTGAAATGACTGTATGTTTCATAGCCTCACCTACCCAGGAGCCAGTTGGAATGGCTGTGGGGGATTTACTCCCAAAACAAAGCTAAAAACTGGAGTGTGGGTCAAAGTCTTCCTGCATTTGCCTAGATTTAAGGACTATGTCAAAAAATAAGGACATGTTGCAAGTTTTAGCATTTTCATTCTTTACTAACCTTCTGCCCAGCTCTGCCCTCGAACTGAGGCTTAATTCTGAACCTATTCCTGTCCTCTTCAGGGTCCGACTCCTCCTCACTGCTGCCAAACAGTGTCCCGGATGCTCGGCTCAGGAACTCCTGTGACACGGATGACGGCAGAAACATGCATTAAAAGCGAAGGCAATCAGTGCTTCCTTCATTATGCAATTGTCCCTCACATTTAAGAACCAACAACCCAGATGGCTCTCCCAGGAAAGGGTGGCGATGGTTAGAATGAGAACTCCTGACTCAGGCCAAGCAGAGGCTCCCCATGCAGCCCAAATGGGGGGTGAGGGCAGGGAAGGGGGGAGGACGGCAGCTGTTATAAATGTGATGGTCTTAGGCTCTACAGCAGCGGTTCTCAACCTGTGGATCGTGACCCACAGGTTGAGAACCGCTAGCAGGGTCGCCTAAGACCATTGGAAAACACAGATATTTACATTACGATTATTAACAGTAGCAAAATTACAGTTATGAAGTAGCAACGAAAATAATTTTATGGTTGGGGTCACCACAGCATGAGGCACTGTATTAAAGGGCCGCGGCATTAGGAAGGTTGAGAACCACTGCTGTAGTCTGTGTGGTGACTAGGGAGCCCTGGCTTTCACTGTAGCTCCCAGAGGACTTTATGTTGAGCCTGGCAGTTGTTTGCAGGTCTTGGTGTGCAAATGGATCTGCAGAAATAGAGGAGTGCCCACAATGACACCCTGAACTCTTACTTTTATTGGTTTCTCTACCAGCTGGCTCTGCTCCCGAATGGACGTCTCTTCTGTTTCAATCTCACTGTCAGAACCAAAGATGATGTGTGTTGGCTTGTCCTCCGGAGGACCATCCTAGAGTGGTCATCAAAGGCATTATAAGACAAGCCCTCATTTCCATTCCTGGCCAAGTCTACTTCCCATCCCTTTTTCTTGTCTAGTGAATGCCATCATCCAATTATTTTCCCAGGAGGGACACTTCTGACTTCTCTCTGCATATCCAGCTGATCCAAGTCCCATCCATTGGACCTTGTTGGTGTCTTTTAAATCTATTCCCATTGTTCCTGTCTTGGCTCTGGCTCATGACCTTCCCAAAGGCTGTCCCTGGTTCCAGATTTGCCATTTGATTTCTTGATCATTATGGCCTGAATAACTTTCTCCAAACTGAGTTTGGCAAACTATTTCTGTAAAGGGTCACAAAGGATCTGTGGTCTGTCCTGTATTCTTTTCAAAAAAATGCTTGAAAAATGTAAAAACCTTTCTTAGCTTGGAAGCTGTACCAAGATAGGCTGTGGGCTGCATAGCCTGCGAGCTATAGTTTGCCAATTCCTGCTCCAATATAGACACAATGAATCTTCATCTCTTTGTTTAAAGTTATTCAGTCTTTTCACAGCCTTAAGAATAAAGTCCAGCCGAAACCGGTTTGGCTCAGTGGATAGAGCTTCGGCCTGCAGACTCAAGGGTCCCAGGTTCGATTCCGGTCAAGGGCATGTGCCTTGGTTGCGGGCACATCCCTGGTGGGGGGGTGTGCAGGAGGCAGCTGATCGATGTTTCTCTCTCATCGATGTTTTTAACTCTCTATTCCTCTCTGTAAAAAATCAATAAAATATATTAAAAAAATAAAATAAAAAGAATAAAGTCCAGCCCGGCCGGCTTGTCTCAGTGATTGAGCGTCGACCTATGAACCAGGAGGTCACTGTTTGATTCCCGGTCAGGGCACATGCCCAGATTGCAGGATTGATCCCCCGTGTGGGGGTGTGCAGGAGGCAGCCGATCCATGATTCTCTCTCATCATTGATGTTTCTACCTCTCTCCCCTTTCCTCTCTGAAATCAATAAAAAAAAAAAAAAAAAGAAAGCCCAAGCCCTGTAGACTCTTCACTGTCCCTATTTACCGCTCTAGTCGTATTTCTTGCCACTTCATACTTTAAACATTTCAGTCACACACATTCCCTTTTGTATAAATTGCTCCCTCTTCATGAAATGCCTTTCCTCTCCCTTCCCACCTTTACCTCAGCCCAATCAGAGTATACTGTTCTCACTAGCCTCAGTCTAGGCTGAGGAAACCCCCTATTCCCATTCCCCTGACCCACCTGCTGCCTCCCAGTGCTGCCAGGGCACATGGGCATACTCTCTCTGCACCGTGGAGCGCAAACGTCACCTTCTGCATACCACACTAAGAGCCAATACCTGAGGCAGGAACCATGTTTCTTGGCCTCATTTTACAAATCTAGTACTTCCAGTGAAGGCCTAGAACGTCAGAGGTACTTAACACATGTTGGAAGAATGAATATAGGTTCATTACAGTAAATCTTGGCAAGATAAAAATCACTTGGGAGGTGATTCATATGTAAATTCGAATATATTAGGATATCTTACCAGTTCTAATTTCATAGGAAACTACGAAAATAGATAAAAACAAATTAAAAGGGGTTTTCATAAATAGATTAACCTCACTTCTGTTGGAATATACTAAATATACATGGTGATAAAAGCTTCCAACTCAAGGACAAAAAAAATGAAACTGGTGAGTGCCAAGATACTGACCTCTAAAGGGGCATGCCTACCTTCTTGGGAAGAAAAGGATGCAATTTTAGAGTTCTTGTTAAACCAGACTCACCAAATTGGCCAGGGCATTATGAACCAGCTTCTTTTGTACTTCTTTTGCTTTCTGCCTTGCCTCTAAGGCTGACAAACGCTTCTGATTATCTTCAGCATGCTTATTCTTAGCAAAAACATCGGGTGAACTATTAAGAGAAAGTGGGAAGTCAGTTTTGCTTCCCTGAGTGTTCATCCTGGAGACCTCTGGGGAATTCTCAGGAACCACGTGGCTGGGTAGATCAGGCTTCTTTTCAGAGTCCTCTCCTGTCTTTGTCGTCTCGTGGCAACAGTCTTCATCAAAGCCTCTCAGGGAGGTTTCTGCACCAAGCCTTACTGCATTATGTTTTAATGGCAACAGACTGGGAACAGGATTTCTACTTCCCTTTTCTGAACTGCTAGGGGACCCCACTTTGTGATTCTGGGTCTTAAAAGTAAACCGTCTCTTCTGAGGTTGGATATAGTTTGGGTCATCTGCTTTCTTTGAACCTTGGAAAGGAGTCAGTTTGCTTGACGAGCCATTCGAATTTGGGAAGCCCTTCTCCATGGACATGCTAGTGGGATCCTCAGGTTTCAAGGAGTGCTCATTTTTATGAACATTGCCAGAGGCAACATTCTCTTTCAAGGATTTTTTCACTGGCTGCTTTCCATAGAGACAGCCTACTCCCTTGAATGCCTGGAATTTTAGCTTTGAGTTGTTTGCCTTTGGTTTCTGCTTTCCAGGGGTGTTCTCTTCTTCTAAAAGGGAAGCCACAATCTCTTCAGGATAAACACATCCTCGACTTCTGTGGAGGCCACAAGTCCCGTGGCTCTTGGAGGCTCTGTCACACTTGGAGGTGGTTTCCCAGCCATGGCTCTCGGGATCTTCTCTTGGAGCCTTCAGGTCACTGCCAGCCAAACGTGCCAAGTCAGCGAGAGAGAGAGTCACCTGGAGACAGTTGTCCATCATGGCGTTATACTCCCCTTCCTCAGACTCGGCTGATTCCGACCGAGAAGCAGCATCTTCACTGCCACTGGAGTTACACAGAGACTCAACTCCATGACTTATGGCTAGCTCCACATTGGTTTGGCTTTTTTGTACTTTGGTACAATGATCAGAAAGCTCACACGTTTTTCTATTTTTCGAAGAACTTTTCTTGAATACAGACTTTTCCATTTGTGAAAATTCTGTACTCTTTTTTACCTTACCAACATTTTTATTCACTGCAGTGTCATCTGCATCTCCTGAATCATAGTCGCAATCACCTCCCACATTATCTTCACTATCAAAAGAGACGTTATTTTTGTTGCCTAAACCTGTTAAAGAACCAAGTTTGTGAACATCCGATTTGAAATCATCCCTTACAATTTCAAAGGAATCATAGTCATTCATGGAGGACCCTGCAGTTCTCTCTAAGTTTTCCTCTCTTGCGATCATTAGTCTTAATTCATCTTCAGAATCGATATCATCCTTAGACATGCTATTTTTGTTCCCAGTGTTTTCCAAGCCAGAATTCTGAAAAAGACTTGTAAGTTTCTGACTATCAGCATCAGGTCCATGGGGTGATGTAAGAGTAACAGGATCATTAGGTATTTCTTGTGTGGTCTGTGGCTGTGATAAGTGTGGATTCTCCATTTTTACCCTGCTGGGTCTTGGTCTCATAGTCAGAGACAAAGTGGAACTCTGATTCTTCTGCACTTTTATTATCTTCTTGGGAGGGCTGAAAATGTCAGGAAATTTCCCTTGCCGTTTCTTACTCATAGGATCGTTCCCTCCTTCCAATTCCCAAGTGAGATTGGATACAGGAATGGCTTTTGTAAAATCCTCCCCTATTTTTTTTAAGTTGTGGCAGTATTTTGATGGGTCATACTTTATGTTTCCATAAGTCAAGGAACAAAACAAAGGCCTAGGTTTTAGGAAAACCTGTCAATCTGGTGAAGCAAAAGGAATAATGTTCAATCTTTTTTAAAAATTATTTTTATTGTTGAGGATATTACAGATGTCCCCCGTTTCTCCCCCACCCTTTGATCCCCTCCACCCAGCTCCTGCCCCATCCCTGGCCTTCACCACACAATACTGTTTAATCTTACCCTCAGTTCCCTATCCAACAAAATGAGGATTTCACTAGGCGACCTCAGGTTCCCTGAAATGGAGAGTTCTATACAGAATTATAAAAAGCACAGTCAATATTAATCAGCAGAATATATACTTGTATGTAGACACCACAGCAAAGTCATTCAAATTAGATTCTAGATACAGAGTCCCAAAGACTGTTTTCTGTAAATGTCAGAAGCCCATCTACGGAGCTGATGCTGTAAAGCAGAGAACAGAGGAGCACCCTGAGGGGCACAGCTAGACACCACGTGTCCTCGGGTCTCAAGTCCCTTTGGCTCTCCTGCCTCCGCAGGACTAGCTCTGATTCTAGCTATCCGAGCTCTGACTCTCAGCTCAATAATCCCCACTTACACCTCTTTTCTCCGCAGGGCATTTTGTAGGTCTTTATCAGAAAGATAATACCAGGATGTGTTTTGTGGCTAACATTATCAAGAAGGATCTAGTTCAGTGATGGCGAACCTATGACACGCATGTCAGCACTGACACGCGTAGCCATTTCTGATGACATGCAGCCGCTGAGGCGGCCGCATGCCGAGGATGAAACATTTGCTGCTCCTGAGGATGAAACATTTGCGAAATAATGTTTTTTCCTCAAAGTGACACACTACCCACGTTATGCTCAGTTTTTTGGCGAAGTTTGACACACCAAGCTCAAAAGATTGCCCATCACTGACCTAGTTAATGTCAACATGCTGTGATGACTCGGCATTTGCCAATTTCCTAAAACATATGAACAGGCAGTAAGAAGTTGCTTTAAGTTATTACCCCTGAAGTTTCTTTGTTCATCTCATAACTAATGAACACATACCAAGTATGTGAGGCCTTCCACAGCGCCCACGGTCTCTCCGCTTCAGTTCCCGTCAAGATCTCCCTCTTCGCTGTCAGTGGCTACCGTTGGTAGGAAGCAAGAAGGGGAAGAGGAAGGAAGTGCCCCCCATTTCTCCGGGTTTAGTGCCACTGGCAGGGGAGGCTCCGGGGCCTCAGGAGCACAGCAGCCTCAAACAATGAGGACATGCTTGCTGCTCTCTAACCCCAGGTGGCAGCGGTTTCATAGTTAGTAATCTCTGGGCAATGTGTTAGTTCCCAGCTCCTCCAGCACGTTTTAAGGCACTGGCTGAATTACATCCCCTCTGAATGAAAGACGTGGAACTGCTTCTGCTTCTCTGACTCACATTATAACAGGTAACGATACACAAGTGCACCTCTGCCCAGCAGTTCTTAACACTAGAAATTCAGTTTCAACAATCTGACCTTATTTCCTCAAAGGAACAGGCGCATCTGAATTTGCGCATTCTGGGCCCACACTCCTTCTCCACCCACCATTCTCATACTTAGCTATGTATTTCCATAAACTACTTTCCTCTTTCTTGGACTCTCCTTCCCATCACGTTTCCAGGAATGTGAAGCCGCCTGCACTTCCTCTAAAACCTTCTTTCCCAATGGCCCCCTGTCCACTGCCCCACTTTAGATCTTCAGCAATGGCTGAGTCCATGTCACGTGAGAGAAAGGCATATACATTAATAAGTGAAAAGGCTTCTTTGACAATCATCATTTGTATCACTTACTCATATAAAACCTCATTATATTCTCTAATTATTATCTTAATTATTCCATTCATGCAGGTAGTAAGGTCTTACCTTGCCTAGAAGTTGGGAACATAAAACTGTTAAACATCTAAAGATTTCTTGACAGAGGTAGTGAAATTCTAAAGATAGGAAGTAAACTTTGGTAATTAGCCAAAACTGTGCTAAATAATAATTACTCTGGAAACCCAATTGCAAAGGATATTTTACGTTTATGTTGATTCTTTAGATGAAGAACAGGTAAGACTCTTCCAAATTTACTTACAACCCAATTCTGAAAAAATAAAAAAAACACGTATTTATTATATATGTCACATATGAAAAAGATTAACCACATTTCACAAATATAACTTTTTAAAATTTTATTTTATTGTTTAAAGTATTACATATAGTAGTACATGTCTCCTTTCGCCCCCCCCATTGACCTTCCTCCAGTCTCCCCTATCCCCTGTCGCATGCCCTCATCCCATCCCCCCAGTATCTTGTGTCCATTGGTTGTACTTATATGCATGCATACAAGTCCTTTGGTTGACAAATATAACTTTTTAAAAATCCTCACATGAAGATATGTTCATTGATTTTAGAGAGAGGGGGAGGGAGAAAGGAAAAGAATGAGAAAGAGGGGGAAAGAGAAACATGGATCGGTTGTCTCCGGTATGTGCCCTGACTAGGAATCAAATCTGCAACCTTTTGATGTACGGGATGACACTCCAACCAACTGAGCCACCCAACTAGGGCCACAAATATAACTTTAAACAAAATTAAAGTCACAGTCTGCCATGATTACCGTTGGGTTTAGTTTTCTGATAATGAAACGAGTTCACACACACACACACACACACACACACACACACACACACACACACACAAGTATGTGAAGAGAGAAAAACAAAAGGACAACTGGGGCATGTAGTATGCTACACCAAATACACCAGTTGTTAGTGACACCAGCAGCATGGCAACATGAGAGGACTTCTCCATGAAGTTACAAGAAGTTGGACAGCCATAATTCAAAACAGGATTCCCTGTTTAACACACAAACAGCTCCCAGGGTTCCATGCACTGAGACATCTAAAGGTGGGCATGTCAGAGTGAGTAGGGAAAGAGGGAAGAGGGGTGAAGGATAGCACAATGCACATGACAGCCGTGAAGGGTTGGGGTAAATATAGAGGCATGGGAGAAGGTAGGCAAACAACTTCGAGATCATTATATAGCTGAAGGTCCAGAGGAAATACCTGCCTCTACTTTCAGTCTGTGGTCCCTGACTCGGGACTGCCTAGAGCTCGCTCCAGAAAGGGAGTGGATGAATGTGGCAGGGGAATCAAGACAGATGGGGGAAGGCTGCCAGAGACTTCCAACTCCACTATCGGCGCCTCCGCTGCCTCCTCCAGTCCCTGGGGCTACAGCTCCTGTGGGAGAGAGTCCTCCAGACGATGCGCTTCCTCACAAATATAAGTGAGTTTGGAGGAAGCAAGGGAACAGAACCGGTGGGTCTGGGATGATGGGGGTCTGATGCAAATATTTAAAGAGCTTATTGTTGCTCATAAGCCTCTCTTTTTACCCCCTAAACAAGCAGAAAAAAGAATGGTGCCTTTGTCTCTACTCCAGCAGACTCTGTATGAGGCCAGGCAGGCTGGGGAAGATACATCAGGATTCAGTTTATATCCTAAATTTGAGCAGCCTGATCCTCAGAATCCAGGTCAGATGCTCCGTGGTCATCAGTCTATTCCTTTTAAAACTTTGAAGTAGTTGAAGACTTCTTGTTCTATGTATGGACCGACTTCCCCCTATGGGCTGGGGTCACTATATACAATATCTGAGGAAGCTATGGCTCCTAGTGACTGGAATACCGTCTCGAAGGCTTGTCTCCCACCTGGAGATTACTTATTTTGGAAATCTAATTGGGCAGAGCTTAGTGAGGAGCAGGCTAACAGAAACCAAGCTCATGGGGTACCCATTACAATTAATATGCTCACCGGACCTCATGGGGCTTTGCAGGCTCAGTTAGTATACCCCACGCAAGCCTATCAGCAAATAAATGTATGTGCCACCAAAGCCTGGAGGCAGCTGCCAACAAAAGGGGAAAAGTCTTTAGACATAAGCAAAATTAAATTACCATCAACACCAACCCACTGGGGTCAGTTGGCAAGCTCCTGGAGTTGTTGAATGGCTATATTTGGCTCATTCTCCAACTAAGGTATTAACTCCCTTCCATGATTCGGTTTCCCAGCTAATAGCTCAAGCCCGCCTTCGATCAGGCCAGTTAGTGGCCGAGACCCTGACCTCATTGTAGTGCCATTTACTGCTATTCAGCAAGACCGGCTCTGGCAGCGATCAACAAGTTGGCAAGTTGCACTTGCTAATTTCTCCGGAAAGGTTGGTAACCATTACCCAGCAAATAAGGTTTTACAATTTCTCTCAGTTACTACCTTTACCTTCCCAAAGACAGTGAAGTCACAACCTATATCTCAGGCACTAACCATTTTTACAGGTGGATCCAGTTCTGGAAAGGCTGGATCTACTGCAGCAGGGGAGCAAGGGTCCTTCAAACCCCTTATATTTTAGCACAATGGGTAGAAATACAAGCTCTTATTTATGCCTTGACAAACTCTGCTACGGAGCCCATCAACCCATATAGTGATAGTGCCTATGTGGTAAGTATGGCCAAACTAATTGAAACGGCTACTATAGGGCACACTAATTCAGAGGAACTCTTTCATTTATTTTTCAACCTTCAAAAAGTCATTAGAGAACGACAGTTTCCCTGCTTTATTGGTCATATCCAGTCTCATTCAGGTCTCCCTGGTCCATTAGCTATTGATCGCCTCCTTGCTGTGATGCAAGAGGCTACCCCATTTTCTCTTGCCCAGTCCTCCCATGCTTTGCATCATCAAAATGCTGCTGCCTTACCCAAACAATTCCGTATTTCTTGGAAGCAAGCTCGTCAAATTGTTAAGCAGTGCCCTCAGTGTGTAATTAATTCATTGCCCTGTGCAATCGTTGGGGGTTAATCCTAATCAAGGTCTTAAACCTAATCAAATCTGGCAAATGGATGTCACCCATGTCCCGGAGTTTGGTGACCATAGATGGGTGCATGTTAATGTAGATACCTGCTCCCGCTTTATCTTTGCGACTCCGCAAATGGGCGAGAGTGCCAAGCATGTAATTAATCACTGCCTAGCTGCCTTTGTGGTACTAGATCCTCCCTTAGAGCTAAAGACAGACAATGGACCTGCATACACTACTAGTTCTGCTTTTCAACATTTTTGCCAGCAATATTAAATTTGTCCTAAAACTGGTATCCCTTACAACCCTCAAGGTCAAGCAATAGTGGAAAGAGCAAATCGTACTCTTAAAATGCAATTACTAAAACAGAAAGGGGGAGACGGATGTTATGTGTCACCTCAAAACAAACTCAGTCAAGTTCTCTATGCTTTAAATTTTTGAATTGCGATGCAGAGGGTCGTACAGCAGCCAAAAGGCATCGGGCCTCCTGTACAATAGCCTCCGTGGGGTTAGCCCGATGGAAGGATGCACAAACTGGACAGTGGTTTGGACCAGATCCAATAATGATATGGGGAAGAGGCTGTGTTTGTACCTTTCCAGAGGAGCAGCGCAGCCAATTTGGGTGCCAGAGCTTTACGTGCGTCACCACAATGGACCCAGAGAAGCTCCTTGTCCCTTCATTCAAAAGACTGAGAGTTGCCCCGATGACAGTAAAGCGGAAAAGGAAGACGATGAAGGCTACACAAGAGACCGAGGTGCCAACATGGGGTCAGCTGAAGACGTTAACAACTGAGGCCCAGCAGAGGGCAGAAAGCAGGAGGTGGAAGCTACTCCCTCAATCATGTTTCTGGCCATGCTAGCATTGGCTAGCTGCCAATCTTCTGTAAAGTCTTCCGCAGCCAAGCCCGAGGACTCTGAGTAAATTAGCAAAAGAAACTTTCCTTTAGTAGAAAAATGTTACTGTAGTTTGATTTCTCTATTATTGTTGTGTTGCACTGGCACTGTTTTGTCAATAGCCAGAGTTTTGTTCTTTTTATTTTTTTTAATTCTTTTTATTTTTTTTATTTTATTGATTTTTTACAGAGAGGAAGGGAGAGGGATAGAGAGTTAGAAACATCGATGAGAGAGAAACATCGATCAGCTGCCTCCTGCACCCTGTCCATTGGAGATGTGCCCGCAACCAAGGTACTTGCCCTTGACCGGAATCGAACCCAGGACCTTTCAGCCCGCAGCCCGATGCTCTATCTTCTGAGTCAAACCGGTTAGGGCCAGAGTTTTGTTCTTGATGCTTAAGTTTTACTTTCATAATAGTAGCTTAAAAATAAAAGAAAGGCGAGATGTAGGAAGCGGCTATAGGGTTAAGCCTCGGACTGACCTGTTGGCAAAGCCACAAACAACAAGTCCCAGCTTGGAGGGCACAGTCCTCTAAGCATAGTTAAGCTTGATCTTGTGACTGCTCCCTAGATCTTTCCTGGGTACCTAATGGGCTGTGGGAGGTGCAGCAAGTGCTGCCAAAACAAGTGAAACTCACAAGAACTTTATAAATTACCTTGTTTACCTCTGACTATAAATAAAGGCTCAGCTTGCCATCTGGATCTGTTCTGTGGCCTCAGCCAGGCACGGAAGATCCACCTAGACCCAGCTTATTCTCTTTGTCTGTCTTTTCTTCATCCTTCGCCAGCCCCCCTCAGGCTCGCCAAACCCTTGGCTGTGTTGGCGCAGCACAAAAAGTATTCACTCAGATATAAGCAAATTCAAAAAAACAATGCAACTAGCTTAGGAATAGAATCAATGAATAAAAGGAGTACTTTATAAAAAAAAAATTAAAACTTTAAACAAGAACCAAACAGAAATTTTGGATTTGAAGAAATCAATAGAAGAGATGAAGAATGAACTAGCAAACATAGGAAAGAGAGCAGACTAGATGGTATAAAGAATTAGTGATATCGAAGACAGAAATTTAGGAATGACTCTGGTGGAAGAATAGAGAATTGCGAGTAGAAAGATTAAAGACTCCATGAAAAGTATCTGACTCCACTAGAGCAATGTAAGAATAATGGGTTTGCCTGGCTGGTGTGGCTCAGTGGTTGAACCAGGAGGTTATAGTTCTATTACCAGTCAGGGCACATGCCCAGATTGCAGGCTTGATCCCCAATGCAGGACGTGCAGGAGGAAGTTGATCAATAATTCTCTCACATCATTGATGTTTCTATTTCTCCCTGTCCCTTCCTCTCAAAGCTAACAGAGAGCTTACTCAAACAAAATGTTGATGAGACGTTTTCACACATAAGGAAAGAGCTGGACACTTGATCTAAGAAGCTTACACCTAGAGATAACACCTACTTATTTATATCAACCCAAAAAGTTCTTCTGAAAGGCATATTATATTAAAGCTGTCAAAAATTGCCCTGGCCCATGTGGAGTGTTGTCCCGTACACTCTGAAAAGTGGTGGGTTCATTTCCAAGTCACGGCACATGCCCAGGTTGTGGTTTTGATGCTGTTGGGGTATGTACAGGAGACAACCAATTGATATCAATGTTCTCTCTCTCTCTCTCCCTCCCTCCCTCTCTCAAATCAATAATAAAAAAACCCTCAAAAATTAATGAAAAAGGAAAAATCCTCAAGGTTGTCAGGGTAAAGAAGACAGTAACCTATGAAATGAAGCCCATTAGATTACCATCATATTTTTCAACAGGAACACTATAAGCCAAGAGAGTGGAATCAAATATTTAAAAAATGTAAAAAGAGACATCACTATTAAGAACAATACATCCAGCTTATTATAGTGTTCCTGCTGAAAAATCAATCAAAACATGTCGTCCTTGTGTGAGGATTAAAAAGAAAGTTAATAAGCAAGTCAAATTGGAAATTGCAATTGGAAATGAACACACAGCATAAAATGGGATAATGTGTGACAACAAAAACATAAAGCGGGAGGGGGGAAGGACCGAACTTGTACAGGTGAATGAAGATAAGGTGCAATCACAAGAAGAAAAAAAAAACAACAACAACACGAAAAATGACTTTTTTTTTTTGCATAAACCTAATGGTACCCACAAAACAAAAATCTGGAACTGACACACACACACACAAAACCAAAGGGAAACTATAGAATACCAACAAAATAAAATAACAGACAGAAACACAAAGGAAAAGCAATAGTGAAGACACAGAGCTACCAAAACAAAAGAAACAAAACAACAACAACAAAAAACACACAGAAAGGCTATAGGAAATCCTCATACATCAATAATCATCCTAACTGTATCTAGGACTGAACTCACTAATAAAATGACAGAGGAACTAGATAAATTTACAAACAAAACCCAACTGTTTCTGCCTGCAGGAGACAAACACAGTGAGGAGTGAAAGCAGCATCTCCGAGCCATGGGCATCCAGAGAAAGCTATGCAGGCATAGCTAAAAAATAGATTTCAAGATAAAGGTAACAAGAGATAACGATGGACATTTTACAGTGATAAAGGAGGCACTACATCAAGAAGACATAACACTTATCAACATATATGCATCCAACCTAGGAGCATCAAAATGTATACAGCAATCGCCAGGCTGGCATGGCTCAATGGCTGAGTGTTGACCTATAAACCAGGAGATCATGGTTTGATTCCCGGTCAGGGCACATGCCTGGGATGTGGGCTCGATCCCTAGTGTGGTTTGTGCAGGAGTAACCGGTCAATGATTCTCATTACTGATGTTTCTCTTCTCTCTCTCTCTCTCTCTCTCTCTCTCTCTCTCTCTCTCTCTCTTCCTCTCTGAAATAAATATATATTAAGAATATATATATATTTGGCAATTATTAACAGAAATAAAGGGAGAAATTGACAAAAACACAAGTATAGTAGAGAACATAAATACTCATTGTCAGCAATGCATAGATCATCCAAAAAGAAAATCAATAATGAATGACACATTAGATCAAATGGACATGCTCGGTATTGACAGAGCTGTCACATTAAACACCAGATTACACATTCTTCTCTAGTGCACTTGGAACATTCTCAAGGATAGTCCTTATGATGGGGCACAAACCAGCCTCATCAAATCAACTTTATAGCATTCCACCCACTTCAATATACAAGAAAAATCTCCGGTAAATTACCTAACATTTCTCCTTAAAGAACTAGGAAAAAAAAAAAGTCAGTAGAAGAAAAGAAAAAATAAAATTGGAGCAGAATTAAATAAAATAGAGAACAATAACAACAAACAAAAACCAGAAAAAATTAATACAAGAAAGAGCTGGTTGTTAGAAAAGATAAAGTTGACAAAACTCTTGCCAGATGCACTAAAATAAAAATAGAGAAAACTCAAAACAAAATCAGAAATGAAAGTGGATAAGTTACAATGGACACAAAGAAGTACAATGGATAAGTTATGTCACCAAATTCGATAACCTAGAAGAAATGAACAAGTTCTTAGAAATATATATAACCACCCTAGACTGAACAAGAAGGATTGAAAGAAACCTAAATAGTGAGATCAATAGAAAGGAAATTGAAAACCTCCCAAAAAATAGAGTCCAGGACCAGATGTCTTTAGTGAATTCTACCAAATATTCAAATATTTAATACCTATCCTTCTCAAACTCTTCCAAAAAACTGAGGAAGAGGCAATACTTCCTAACACATTTTCTGTGACCATCATAACGGATACCAAAACCTGGCATGGATAACACAAGAAAAGAAAACTACAGACCAAGATTTCTGATGAATACAGATGCAAAAGTCCTAAACAAGATACCAGAAAACAAGAAGATAGAATACAAATAAAAAGATATCACAATCAAATGGGGTTCACTGCAGGGGCACAAGGATGGTTCAACATATGCAAATTGATCAATGTACTACACCACATTAACAAAATGAAGGATAAAAAACATCGTATTATCATATCAATAGATGCAAAAAAGCATTTGACAAGGCATAACATCCATTTATGAGTAATAACACTATAGAAGGGAAGTAACTCAATAAAATAAAGGCCAAAACCCTCAGCTAATATCATACTGAAGAGTGAAAAACTGAAAGCTTTTCATGTAAGATCAAGAACAAGACCTAACTGGTTTGGCTCAGTGGACAGAGCATTGGACTGAGGGGTTATAGGTTCGATTCCAATCAAGGGCACATGCGCAGGTTGCAGGCTCAATCCCCAGTAGGGGGACATGCAGGAGGCAGCTACTCAGTGATTCTCTCTCATCTCTCTCTCCCTCTCCTTTTCCTCTCTGAAATCAATTAAAAAAAAAAAAAGAAAAGAAAAAAAAAAGAACAAGACAAGGATGCCCACTCTTATTCAACACTGGACTGAGAATCCAAGCCAGAGCAATTGGGCAAGAGAAAGTCATGATTACATATGTAGATAATTCTAAAAACTCCACTGAAAGACTATTAAAAACTTTAAACAAATACTGTAAAGTTGCAGGATATAAAATCAGTGTAGGAAAACCCACTGTGTTCCTATATACTAACAATGAAATATCCTATATAATAAAAGCCTAGGTGGCATCACGCCCTTGCGCGATGTTGCCACAAGATGGCCACCTTCATGTCGTCACAAGATGGACGTCACATGATGGCATGCAGGGGAGGGCAGTTGGGGGCCATCAGGCTGGCAGGGAAGGGCAGTTGGGGAAAATGAGGCCGGCAGGGGAGGGCAGTTGGGGGTTATCGGGCAGCAGGGGAGGGTAGTTGGGGCGATCAGGCCAGCAGGGGAGCAGTTAGGCGTCAATCAGGCCAGCAGGGGAGCGGTTAGGGGGGATTAGGCTGGAAGGCAGAAGCAGTTAGGGGCAATCAGGCAGGTGAGCGGTTAGGAGCCAGCAATCCTGGATTGTGAGAGGGATGTCCGACTGCTCGTTTAAGGGCCTAAACCGGCAGTCAGACATCCCCCAAGGGGTCCCAGATTAGAGAGAGTGCAGGCGGGCTGAGGGACACCCCCTTCCTGTGCATGAATTTCGTGCACCGGGCCTCTAAGTCATTAAAATAAATGAAAAACAAAAAACATGAGAAAAAAAAAATTCCATTTGAATTTACAAAAAGGTAGAATAAAACACTTAGAAATAAACTCAACAAAAGAAATAAAGGAACTATTCACTGAAAACTATAAAACATTGGTGAAAGAAATTAAAGACACAATGCTTGAACTAGCCTTATAAAGCATTATACAAATTTAATGCAATCCCCATCAAAATCCCAAAATCAAATAGGACAAAAAACTCATCAAGGTGTGTTCTCCCTTCTGTCTCTTCTTCCCCCACAGGCATCTCTTCAAGTCCAAGGAACTCCACAAGACTTGCAACCAGGGGAGCAATGGGCAGTGGCAGGTCTTCCAAAGCTAACCTCTTGAACTTGTTTCTAAGGCCCCCTCTTCTCCAATTCCCAGTGAGCTAATGCAGCCCTGCCCTAGCTCATTTTTGTTATAACATTTCTAGGAAGCCACAGCCACCCCACCTAGGCTCTCTCCTGTTGCTTCTTCTATCCTAAGCTCTGCCTTGTTTCCCTGTCCCCAGCTTTCATTAAATGTAATCTCAAAAAACGAACAAACAAACAAAACAATCAAATATTTACGGAACCACAAAAAATTGGGAATAGCGAAAGCAATCCTGAGAAAAAAGAACAAAGTTGGCCCGAACTGGTTTGGCTCAGTGGATAGAGTGTCGGTCTGCGGACTGAAAGGTCCCAGGTTCGATTCCGGTCAAGGGCATGTACCTTGGTTGCGGGCACATCCCCAGTAGGAGGTGTGCAGGAGGCAGCTGATCGATGTTTCTCTCATTGGTGTGTTTCTAACTCTCTATCCCTCTCCCTTCCTCTCTATAAAAAATCAATAAAATACGTTAAAAAAAAAAAAAAAAAAAGAACAAAGCTGGCTGTATCATTCTCACTGACTTCAAATTATACTGTGAAGCTGCTATAATCAAAACAATATGGTATTGGCAAAACTCAGACACAGAAGCTAATGGAACAGAATTGAGAACCCAGAAATTAACCCACATATTTATGAGTAAATAGTTTTTAAAAATATATATATATTTTATTGATTTTTTACAGAGAGGAAGGGAGAGGGATAGAGAGCCAGAAACATCAATCAGCTGCCTCCTACACACCTCCCACTGGAGGTGCCCTTGATCGGAATCGAACCCAGGACCCTTCAGTCTGCAGGCCGATGCTCTATCCACCAAGCCAAACCAGTGAGGGCTATGGGTAAATAGTTTTATGGGTAAATAGTTTTGAAAAAATAGCCAAAAACACACAAGGAGAAAAGAAAGTGTCTTGAATAAATGGTACTGGGAAAATTGGAATGTCATATGCAAATGAATGAAACTAGATTGCTGTTTGTCCGCATACACACTCACTCAAAATGGCTCAAAGGCCTAAATATAAGACCTGAAAAAATAAATTACATTAAAAAAACACACCCAAAAACAAAAAAACACCCCGATAGATATTAAACTTATGGAACTTGGTCTCAGAATTTGACCCCAAAGGCAAGGGAAGTAAAGTACAAGCAAAAAGGAATGAGTGGGACTATATCAAACTGAGACACTTCTGCACAGCAGAAAAACCATCAACAAAAGGCAACCAACAGAATGAGGGAAAATATTCGCAAACAATATATAGAGATAAGGAGCTCATATTTAAAATATAAATGAACTCATACAACTCAACAAAAAACTAACAAACAATCCAATTAAAAAATGGGCAGAGGATCTAAAAGGCACTGTTCTTAAGGCATACAAATGGCCAACAGATTTATGAAAAGATGCTCACCTTCACCAGCTATTAGGGAAATACAAATCACAGCTACAATGAGGTACAACTCCACGCCTGTTAGAATGACAATTATCAATAAAACAAATAACAACAAGCGTTGGAGAGGTTGTGGAGAAAAAGTAATCTACATTTACTGTTGGTAGGAATGTAAACTGGTACAGCCACTATAAAAAACAGCATCACAGTGCCTCAAAACATTAGAAATAGAGCTATCTTTTTTTTTTTTTTTTTTAATAGAGCTATCTTTTGACCCTACAATCCCTCTTCTGGGTTCCTTGTGGAAAAATTGGAAAACGTGTTTATAAATATGTATGTACCCCTATGTTCACTGCAGTATTATTCATGGTTGCCAAGACATGGAAACGATCTAAGTATCCTTCGATGGATGACTAGATAAAGATGATGTATATACACACAATGGAATACTGTTCAGCCAAAAGGAAGAATGAAATACTGCCATTTGGGACAACATGGATATATCAAGAACTGTATGATTTCATTCATAAACAGGGCATAAAAAGCAACAAACATAAACTCACTGGTTATCAGAGGGAAGAAGGGGGGGAGGGTGAAGAGGGTAAAGGGGGTCAATATACGGTGACAGAGGAAAGACTACACTGGGTGGTGAGCACACAATGCCATATATGGACAGTGGGGACCTGTCTCCACTGATTTCAGTTCTTGTTTCTATAAAATGGAGGAGAAATGTGCTTGCCCACGAGTTGTAAAAGCACTTTGAAACCATAAAGTACTATGTTCCAAGTACTGTCTACTAGTATGTTAGAAAGCAACTGCTTTAGACATGATACCCAGCCAAGTGGTCCCAGGATTGGGTTCTCGGCTAGTCAGGCTACAAGAAAAGACTCACTTTGTGCCCTGGTACTTCTGTCCCTGGCACAGCTTTCATATGGAAGTCCACCAGTCCCATCTTTTCTAACAAGTTGGTGTTGCCCATTACTGATTTTTCGTTCTTTGCTTGTGCTTCTTCTCTCTCTCGGGCCAATCTGAATCAAAGAGAAAATATAAATAAATCAACCATGCTATCAATGGAGCTTCTGTTTTATTTTTATAACATAATATAATGCTGTTTAACTTTATAGTGATCATTTAGAGTCCCTCAATTTTCCCTTTCAATTGAAGCACTTTTGCATTTTGTCCCTTCTCAATGCCACCTTCCTCACGAGGAAGAGGTGCCTTTCAGAGCCCAGTCAGCCAAGTCGGGATTATTCCTATCCTAATGAAGAGAATGGAGATTCAAACTCCTCACCTTATTAAGGCCTGAACTACTGCGCAAACCCATCATTACTGGGCTCTCTGCCTCTGGCCTGTTTTCTAACATCCCACCTTCAGGAGCAACTGTCAGATTTGTGCTCCTGAGGCACATCTGCAGGCACTTCAGGACAGCGGGCCCTGAGTGCTTGCCTTGCTCAGGACTGGGGCACCAGGTCCTGTGCACAGTAGGCACTAAAGTGCTATTGAATAAAAGTCTCACCACTACCCTGTTCACAGCTGAAGGTATTCCCAGCTGAAGAACAAAATCAAATTCTCACTGTCCCTTCAGACCACTGCCTCAAAACATGCCTCCGGCCTGCCACTTGCCTTAGACCAATTTTTCCTTGATGAACAAGGTTATCAATAACACTGGTTGCTCCATCTATATATTCCTAAAATTACTTTTTCTTATTAAGGTATTATATGTGTACATACCTTACCATTGCCCCTCCCCCACCCCACTCTCATACATGCCGTCACCCCACAATGTTTTGCATCCGTTGGTTATTCTTGTATGCATGCATACAAGCCCTTCGGTTGATCTCATATCTCTCCCACCTCTCCCTAACCTTCCCGCTGTAATATGACAGTCTGTTTGATGCTTTACTGCCTCTGTATCTATCTTTTTGTTCATCAGTTTATAATGTTCTTTATTATCCACAAATGAGTGAGATCATGTGGTATTTTTCTTTCATTGACTGGCTTCTCCATCTAGTAAGAATTCCTTCTTTTTTATGGCAGCATAGTATTCCACACAGTTTTCTGATCCAGTCATCTGCTGACGGGCACCTAGGCTGTTTCTAAATCTTAGCTATTGTAAATTGTGCTGCTATGAACATAGGGGTGCATATATCCTTTCTGATTGGTGTTTCTAGTTTCTCAGGATATATTCCTAGAAGTGGGATCACTGGGTCAAATGGGAGTTCCATTTTCAGTTTTTTGAGGAAACTCCATACTGTTCTCCACAGTGACTGCACCAGTCTGCATTCCCACCAGCAGCGCACGAGGGTTCCTTTTTCTCCGCATCCTCGCCAACACTTGTCGTTTGTTGATTTGTTGATGATAGCCATTCTGACAGGTGTGAGGCGGTACCGCATTGTCGTTTTGATTTGCATCTCTTGGATAATTAGTGACTTTGAGCATGTTCTCATGTGTCTCTTGGCCTTCTTTCGAAAAGATTGTATTTAGGTCCATTGCCCATTTTTTTATTGGATCACTTATCTTCCTTTTATTAAGTTGTATAAGCTGCCTGTAGATACTGGAGATTAAACCTTTATCAGTGATAACATTTGCAAATATGTTCTCCCATAGAGTGGGCTTTCTTGTTGTTTTATTGATTTTTTTTTTTTTTTTTTGCTGTAAAAAAATTTTTATTTTGATGTAGTCCCATTTGTTTATTTTCTCTTTAGCTTCCATTGCCCCAGGGGCAGTATTAGTGAAGAAGTTCTTTCGGCATATGTCTGAGATTTTGCTGCCTGTGGATTCCTCTAGTATTTTTATGGTTTCCCATCTTATGTTTAAGTCCTGTATCCATTTTGAGTTTATTTTTGTGTATGGCGTAAGTTGGTGATCAAGCTTCATTTTTTTGCATGTATCTGTCCAATTTTCCCAACACCATTTACTGAAGAGACTGTCTTGATTCCATTGAATGTTCATGCCTCCTTTGTCAAATATTAATTGAGCATGGTGGTTTGGGTCGATGTCTGGGTTCTCTATTCTATTCCATTGGTCTATGTCTCTTCTTGTGCCAGTACCAGGCTGTTTTGAGAACAGTGGCTTTGTAATGCAGCTTGAAATCTGGTATTGGGATCCCTCCTACTTTATTCTTCTTTCTCAGGATTGCTGTGGCTATTCGGGGTCTTTTGTTACTCCAGATGAATTTTTGGAGAGTTCTTTCTAGGTCTGTGAAATATGCCGTTGGTATTTTGATGGAGAGTGCATTGAATCTATGTTTTCTCTCTTGAAAGTTCCCAAACTTACATAATCTTTCCTCCCTGAGAATACCTTCGGAATCATAAAATACTCAAATAGCTGTTACAATGCCTTGTACTTAATCACTTACCAAACTAATCCTATGCCTCTCACACAGGAATTTCCTATTACCTTTATCTTTGTATGACACTAGCATTAACAGTCAAAAATAACATAAGCAACTTAGTAGTGTCTATTCAAATTTTAAACTTATGTAACTCCAGCAACTCTTCTGGCTGACACAAACTCCAGAGGAAGCCTTGCATTATGCAGGAGCCATCCATGCAGGGTCTACATGTCCATCAGTGAGGTATAGCCAACTACACTGTGGGTCAGCTATTTGCCGAAACAGTACTAAAAAGTAGTTACAGAAAACTGGGAAGGTCTACATCACCGCAGAAGATTGTATTAAAAAGATAACATAGCTTAAAATACGCACATGTAAATGCATTGCATTATCTTTATTGGGTTGTGAGGAGAAACAGTTGAGAGTGAATTTGCTAAAACCATCTATAATAATAAAAGTGTAACATGCAAATTGACTGAATGGCTGAACAGCAGAACGACGGGACCACCTTCTGGATGAAGCTGGGGAGTGTAACATGCAAATTGACTGAATGGCTGAACAGCAGAACGACGGGACCACCTTCTGGATGAAGCTGGGGCTGCGAGGGCTGAGATCCTTGCACGAATTTTGTGCATCAGGCCTCTAGTCTATATAAATAAAAGCCTAAGCGACCAGCCAACTGTTCAGTAGCTATGATGTGCAATGACCACCAGGGGGCAGATGCTTAACGCAGGAGCTGCCCAGCTGTGGTGACTTGGCAGCTGTGGTTCTTGCACCTGGAACCAGAGAGGAGGGACCCCAATTCTAGGGTGCGTCCCCCGAGAACCATCCTCTCACAATCCGGGTCCCCCTGGGGGGTGTTGGAGAGCCAGTTTCGGCCTGATCCCCTCAGGCCAGGCTGAGGGACCCCCCCGGTGGGCCTCTAGTAATAAATATAATTACTCAATAGTTTTAAATCAATTAAGTGAATATACAAAACCACTTACAAAATAAAAAATACTGTTTAAATTCACATAGAACAAATCTTACCTGTGCAAAAAACTTTCTTTTGCTATTTGAATTTGTAGTGTTCCACCTTTCCATTTTGTGTTATTTAAAACAGACATACCTATAGAGTAAAGAATTATTACCCAATTACATCACAATGCAAAAATACATTTCAGAATGTGCCTCTTCTAATTATTTAATACCAAGAAAAGCAGACTTGTTAATCATGAAGAGATACAGAGAAAACAGAACAAGGAATTTTATTTTATTTTAATCTTTTTTTTTTTTTTTTGCGCCACACTGGCCAGGCGCCAACTCACTTTTAATTCTTTAGTAAGACAAGTTGTTTCTGAAATTCGGGATCTGATTCCTGGTAATTTTTTAAAATCACGCAAATAAAAGTTAATGCCTTAAACAAAAATAAATTCACAAGAGCATATTTTAAGGCTGACACTTCCGAGGGTATGATCTGTCTACCTTTATACAACTATGAGCAATCAACCCCAGCTAATCAACTTTTCGGAACAGTAACCGAAAACTGACCACAAAATTGGTCTTTACCATCCAATGCCACGAAGGCTGATCAACTTTCCAGGTTCCCCAATACCTTTTTTTTTTTTTTACAGAGAGGAGGGGAGAGGGATAGAGTTAGAAACATCGATCAGCTGCCTTCTGCACACTCCCTACTGGGTATGTTCCTGCAACCAAAGTACATGCCCTTGACCGGAATCGAATCTGGGACCCTTGAGTATACAGGCCAACGCTCTATCCACTGAGCCAAAGCGGTTAGGGCTCCCCAATACTTTCTTAAGAGCCACAGTCTCCCTATGAAGCCCCTGATGGGAAGTCACGCTAGGCTTCTGAGCTCGGTCATCGCTCAGCATGCATGTGCGCAGCCCTGGTGCGGGGCTCCACCAGGCTGTGATCCTGAGCCGCCAAACACACCTGAAGACCAGGTCCCCCTTGAGCTGCCTGGAGAGCCCTGAGAGAACAAGCAGTGAAAGGGCTCAGATCCTGGTCTCACCTAGACCACTTACTAGTGCAGCCCTTACGTTCCCTACCTCCCAGTGGGACTGGAAGATACGAATGAGGCAAATGTGTAAACTATAAAGCAACACTTGTTTGCTAATGGTTTATAAAGTAATGCCAGAAATCTCTGGTGAATGAGTGACATTTCTTTACTTCCCACAATGAAACTCTAAAATGCCAATGTAATTTTCCCAAGGTGAACTACAGTACACTGGAATTATGTAGCTCCTCACTTTCATTTTTCACCTCATGCTAGTTACCTCTGTGTAACTTCCAAACAAATTAGCTGCAAGTGACTGAACTATGCTATGCCCTAATAGTTGCTTTTTCTCAATATTTGCTATCAGATTCCTTAATAATAACCACTAACAGAGGGAAGACTGTATTGGTAGATACTATTTTAAATACAAAGATTCTATTCAATTTAATCTTTGCAGTAAATTATAAGGCAAACAATATCTTTGCTATACATTGTATAAGCAAATGGGAACTTAGAAGTTTAAATAACATGCCACAGGTTACATTCAAAGCTGCTGTGTTCTTAACCACGACTCGTCAAGGGCGATGGCCCTCTTTCCCTATTAACAATAAGAACCTGACTATTCAGCTTCTAAATAACTAGAATTCATCACCGAATCAGTGGCAACATGGATTATCTTCCCTTTCTTCTTCAATGAAGAACAGTTTTACTAAATTTCTCTCTCTCTCTCTATATATATATGTATATGTTTTTTTTAATTAACTTTTTAAAGCAAGAGAGGAAGGGAGAGGGATAAAGAAATGGAAATATCAGTGAGAAACATAATCTATCGCCTGCCTCCTGTATGCCCCCCACAACCCGGGCATGTGCTCTGACCAGGAAATGAACCTGTGACCTCCTGGTTTCTTTGGTTGACAGTCAACCACTGAGCCGCACTAGCCGGGTGTGGGGTGTTTTTTTTTTAAATATATACTAAACTTCTTGATAGAGATTCTATAATTTCAAGAATAGTCTTACAAGGGCATACACTAAGCCAGCCTCTCCTAACAGCATTTCATTACAAGAAAATAACCTCCCTAAGGAATGAACTCACAAGGAAAGGGGGGAGGGGTATGGCATAGTGTAACAGGCAATTTCTATGAAAGTTTTGTTTCTTGTCCAAAATATTTTAGAATACCATTGTTGAGCAATACCAGTAGCAATGTGCTACCACATGTCTGCTGATGCCAAATGGTATGAAACTAAACCTGCTGAGTTACAGGTTATTGGAATTCTCTTGATCATAGCTGTCCCTCTGGATGACTTAAAAATTGGCTGTTAAGATTTAGAACGAAGTTATTCCAAGTTACACAGACATAAACTGGCAAGTCATAAGGAATATCTTACATTTTTTCAGGTCTGATTCTGCAACTCTGATGTTGATATATGCAAAGACTTTCTGTGGGTTTCCTAAAAAAAAGAAAAACACATTTATTTAAACTCTTATCCAAGAAACAATATAAAATGATTACATTTATAAATTTAAAAAAATGAACTCTTGGAAAGAAGCTCTTTCAAAGAAAAAACTTGTTTATTTTTCACTGGACTCAAAGATTGAAATTTTCTAAGTATGATTATTAAAATATTAAAAGAAATAAAAAATGTCAAATGGTCAGTTGATTATGTTATGATGTTATATGATTTTATGTTAGTGACATTCTTCTTAATAAGACACTTAGTATTTGAATTTTAGCTCTAAAAACTGAAAGTTACATGTTTCAGAAATCAGGTGTTTTAGAATGTAGAATATTTTTGAACTCAGGAATGTAATTCTGGGCCAGTTCCACATCATGAATTACACCTCCGGGCATGGCGTGGGGTATACAATAATATACAGGGGCTAACATTAATCTCTGCGGTTCCTTTATTTTGTGATAACTAACTTGAGTTAGACCTGCCTTTACCCATGAAAGACTATAAACTTACCTTGGTCATCTTTCCGCGTGATGATCTCCACATCAGAAACATCTCCAAATCTGCTGAACTGGTTTTGCAGGTCCACCTCAGAAATGCTCCGGCCAAGGCCACCCACAAAAAGGCGCTTCGTTTCTCGGTTGGCTTTCATAAAGGCTGGGGTACACTCAGTGTGTTCTGGTAGGAAAATAATTTGAGTTCTTTCCATTAGTTCTTCTCAAACCTAAGAAAACAACCAAAACAACCCCAACTCACCTTGAACCTTTGATGCCAAATTGGTTGCCTAAACTTTCACTATTATATTGTTTCTAAATTTTATCCCTGGAGATTCTGGTCAAACCCTACACCCCCTTTCTCCACGAACCCCGTTGGAACAGCACCTCTGCAGACACAGGCATGGGGAGATGCTTCCCCACAGGTGGGCGCCAAAGTGTGCTCCACCCTCCTCAGTTCCTTATCCACCTCAGCAGGCATTTTGCTTTCATTCATTTATGCATTCCTTTGTTCACTTTAACGAATGCTGACAGAAATGAGGTGTGGCAGGTCAACATGCTGAAGGATGAAAGAGACAGCTCCTGTACCAAGAGATGACTGTTCAGGCGCAGAGAGCAATGATACCATAGCTAATACAGGCTTGTTCTGCTTTTTTTTTTTTAATTTAAGTATGTGTCAGCTTTGTATGGCATAGTTTGCGTGCATCTCGTTTTTCAGATGAGCAGGAGAGATTAAGTCACTTTCCCAATGTCATTCAGAGAATTAATGAAGCCAGAATTATAAACAAGGTCTAATTTCGGAACCTGGAATGCATAATTATACTAGGAAAGTTGTTGTATTTGAAGGGGCTCGGGAAAACTCTCGGAGGTCCTAGGCTGAGGCCCTCTGTGAGATCTCTAACCCCGGTGGCACCCAGGGGCGCGGCGGCCACACTCGCCTCTTCCCAGAGCTGACACACCTCCCACGTGAGCCCCCGAAGCAGCGTCAGAACCAACCTACGGCTCGTGCTCTGGGCCTGAGGCACGACCTACGTCTTCCCGGAGGACTCCCCGCCCCCACCCTGCGCACCCAGGCCTTTTGCCCCTGAAGACCCAAGACCCAAGAGAAGGGACAGTGGAGGCAAAACGGCCCGGTCTCTTCCACGGCCCAGACCCACTCCTACCGCGTCGTTTCCACAGCCAGCGCCGCGGAGGTCCCTAACTCCTAGTCACGTGCTCCAGGGGCAGAGTCGCGATTCCTTCCTACTCGACTTCGCACCCAGCCTCCTAAGGTTCCGTTACCATCCAGTTCCCGTGCTCTGCATTTCGTTCCCCGTCGTCTGGGATACCGCGATGCCTCCGCCACCCGTCCCTCAACGTCCTCACAACTCTGGAATCGTAATTATATGATTCTTACTTAGGATTATCGCCTCGTGTTTATCCACGCCTGGATTAGCTACCGGCGGAAGTGAGAGCGGGAGGAAAATCACGAGACACTCCGTTTCACAACGTCCGGAAGCTACTCTTCAGTGACGCACGCCTCTGGTTGCTCCAAAGTCCGCTAGCGCGGGGGGCGGGGGGGGGGGGGACAGCTCGGTCCTGGGGTTTCGGGTTGGAGCGAACCAACACTCTCCAAGCGTGGGGACCGTTGAGGAGCAGCGGGTGCAGCGTGCCCGGGCCCGAGGCTGCGTGCCAGCGCGGGCGTCCCGCAGGGCGTCGCGCACACGCTCTCGCCACCCCCCTGCGGGGCGCCCCGGATGGTCCGCGCCAGGAGCGCGCGAGGCTTGAATCGCCGGGCGAGGCGCGGGTCCGTCTGGCTGCTTCCCGCTAGCGCCGCGCTATGGACGCGGAGCAGGCCGAGGTCCGCGTCTTGGAAGCCGAGGTCAAGGCTCTGAAACGGGCGTTGGAGGAGCTGCCGGCGCCCGGAGAAGACACCGCCCGAGTCCAGTACGTGGCCCTCCTCAGGCCCCGGGGGCGGGCGGAAGTGTCTCCTCTCGGGTGTGCGCCCCTCCCCGCGGACGTCCCGCAGCACCGAGCGTGGGCGGGGCGCAGAGTGCCGTCGGGGCCGCCCTGGGAGGAGTGGGCGCGCGGAGGGAGGGAGGGCGCGCGGGGAACTGGCCGCCCCGGTCCGCGCAGCCGCGCGCACTGACCCGCGGCCCCGTCTCTGTTACTAGCCATTGGCGGAGTGTGTGGAGGACTCTAAGCGCCAGACCTTTCTTCATGGGCGCCCTCTGTTAGTGCCTGACACTCGGGAGAAGTGGGTGCTGTTTCCAACCCGGCCTGGGAGTCACGGAACCTGAGGCTCGGGGAGTTGAGTTGCTTGCCCCAGGCCTCAGAGAAAGAGCGTAAGGGCCAGGGCTGGTGGGAGCCCCGAGGCTAACGGTAAAGCCCGGCCCTTCGCCGAGGGAGGAAGGGGCGGAAGGGCTGTGCGGTGTGTAATAGTGTGTACCTATCGTCTCAAACTGGCAAGCTGCTCGGAAGCAGAAACTACCTTCATTTTTTCAGTCGAGACTATTTGACACGGGTGCAGAGAGAAAGGTCCTCCTGAGCTGACGGGACAGGAAAACGGGGCGGAGCTGACCGCTGATGTCTGCATCGCGTTGGGATCCTGAAGGCCGAGGGAGCTGTGAATGGAGGAAGGGAGGGAGGCCGGCCGGCGCTGCTCCAGGGGTCCACAGCTGGGAAGCAGTAGCATTACTCGGAGTTGGGTAGAAATACAGATGTTGGCCTCACCCCGACCTACTGTGTCAGAATCTGCTCTTTATAACAAGACCCCACACTGTTCTACGCACACTTGGAAGTTTGAGAAGTGCCAGATCATTCTGTGGATGAAAACCATTTCTCTACTGTTGGCCAGGAGAGCATGCAGACAGTTAATGCAGTCTGGGCCTCCTCGGGGATCAAGTTGGGGAAGTCAGAAGAGTCCCGGGTGTTTGGTTTAATGTGAACTTTCTTTTCACTATGGTGGAGAAGGAAGATTGGGATCTGTGTACCAAAATTTTTGGTGTATGTGTTTTTTGTTTTCATTCCAGTTATAAAGTACACAGGAGCCAGTTTATTATTTTCCAAAAATTAATATTCATATTAAAAACTATAGAATCCAGCATGAAAACTTGTATGGTAGTCTACCTACTTCATGAATATAAAGCAATATGTTTGCCAAATTCTGATGTGAGTTATAGCATTAGAAACAGTCCAAACGACTGAACAGAAGCTACAGGAGCCTGAAGGACTGACCTGGGAGAGGAAGAGGGTTAGGTGCCATTGCTATGGCACAGAGAGGAGAGAGGGAGCGACGGAAACAGTGATGAGAGGCCAGCCAGGTGCGTTCTCACATTTTCTGCTCTGTAAGGCTTTCCACCACTATAAAAGCCTCTGATATTCAGTAAATTTTGAGCTGTGGGTACAGGCTCTTGCACATGCTATAAATTTTAAGGTTTCTCTTCAGAATGAAGTCTCGTTACAGTAATAAAAGAATGGCTTTTAAAGGTTTTTCTATATTTTTCACATTCATAAGGCTTCTTCCCAGTCAGAATTCTGTGATGTTCAGTAAGTTCTCACTGCTGGTCAAGGACTTATGACAATCATATCTGTAATATTTCTCTCAAGTATGACTCCTCTGCTGTACAATTCGGCAGGAACACTGATGAAAGGCTTTGTTACTGTTTCTACATTTATAAGGCTCCTCTCCAGTGTGACCTCGCTGATGTGCGCAGTAAGGTTGAGGAGCTGCCAACTCATGTGGCTTCTCTTCAGAGTTCTGATGCTCAGTCAAGTTTGAGGACTTGCTAAAGGCTTTGCCACATTCTCTATATTCATGAGGATTCTCTCTAGTATGAGTTATGTGATGGAAAGTAAGGCCTGTGGAATTCAGAAAGGCTTTGCCACATTCTCTTCATTTATAGGGCTTCTCTCAATCTGAATTCTCTGTTGAGTTAGGGTTGATAATGCACTGAAGTGTGTGTGTGTGTGTTATTGTGGTGAAAACCATAAATTTTACCATCTTAATTATTTTTTAAGTATACAGATCAGTGATACATACATTCATAATGTTGTGCAGTTGTCACCACTATCCATCTCTATAATTTTTCATCTTGTAAAATTGAAATTCTACACCCATCTGTATATATAAAAAGGCAGCCACCAGAAAGCTGTAACAGCCCTAACTGGTTTGGCTCAGTGGATAGAATGTCGGCCTGCTGACTGAAAGGTCCCAGGTTCGATTCTGGTCAAGGGCATGTACCTTGGTTGCGGGCACATCCCCAGTAGGAGGTGTGCAGGAGGCAGCTAATCAATGTTTCTCTCTCATCAATGTTTCTTTTTTTTTTTATTGTTTAAAGTATTACAAGTAGTAGTACATATATCTCCTTTTTTTTCCCCCCACTGACCTTCCCCCAGCCTCCCCTACTCCCTGTCGCATGTCCTTATCCCACCCCCCCAGTGTCTTGTGTCCATTGGTTGTGCTTATATGCATGCATACAAGTCCTTCAGTTGATTTCTTTCCCCCCCTCCCCAACACTCCCCAGCATTCCCGCTGTAATTTGACAGTCTGTTCGGTGCTTTATTGCCTCTGTATCTTTTTGTTCATCAGGTTATAATGTTCTTTATTTTCCATAAATGAGTGAGATCATGTGGTATTTTTCTTTCATTGCCTGGCTTATTTCATTTGACATAATGCTCTCGAGGTCCATCCATGCTGCTGTAAACGGTAAGAATTCCTTCTTTTTTATGGCAGCGTAGTATTCCATTGTGTAGATGTACCACAGTTTTCTAATCCACTCATCTGCTGATGGGCACCTAGGCTGTTTCCAAATCTTAGCTATGGTGAATTGTGCTGCTATGAACATAGGGGTGCATATATCCTTTCTGATTAGTGTTTCTCGTTTCTTGGGATATATTCCTAGAAGTGGGATCGCTGGGTCAAATGGGAGTTCCATTTTTAGTTTTTTGAGGAAACTCCATACTGTTCTCCACAGTGGCTGCACCAGTCTGCATTCCCACCAGCAGTGCACGAGGGTTCCTTTTTCTCCGCATCCTCGCCAACACTTGTCGTTTGTTGATTTGTTGATGATAGCCATTCTGGCCGGTGTGAGATGGTACTGCATTGTCGTTTTGATTTGCATCTCTCGGATAATTAGTGACTTTGAGCATGTTCTCATGTGTCTCTTGGCCTTCCTTCTGTCTTCTTTCGAAAAGATTCTATTTAGGTCCGTTGCCCATTTTTTTATTGGATCATTTATCTTTTATTAAGTTGTATAAGTTGCCTGTAGATGTTGGAAATTAAACCTTTATCAGTGATAACATTTGCAAATATGTTCTCCCACACAGTGGGCTTCATTGTTGTTTTGTTGATGGTTTCTTTTTTATTTTTTTTATTTTTTTTTATTGAGGTATTATATGTGTACATATCTTACCATTGCCCCCCACACCCCACACCCACACATGCCCTCCCCCCCCAGAGTTTTGCGTCCATTGTTTATGCTTATATGCATGCATACAAGTCCTTCGTTTGATTTCATAACTCCCCCACCTCTCCCTAACTTTCCCCCTGTAATTTGAGTCTGTTTGATGCTTTACTGTCTCTGTATCTATCTTTTTGTTCATCACTTTATAATGATCTTTACTATCCCTAAATGAGTGAGATCATGTGGTATTTTTCTTTCATTGACTGGCTTATTTCACTTAGCATAATGTTCTCCAATTCCATCCAGGTTGCTGCAAATGATGAGAATTCCTTCTTTTTTATGGCAGCATAGTATTCCATTGTGTAGATGTACCACAGTTTTCTGATCCAGTCATCTGTTGACGGGCACCTAGGCTGTTTCCAAATCTTAGCTATTGTAAATTGTGCGGCTATGAACATAGTGGTGTGTATATCCTTTCTGATTGGTGTTTCTAGTTTCTTCGGATATATTCCCAGGAGTGGGATCACTGGGTCAAATGGGAGTTCCATTTTCAGTTTTTTGAGGAAACTCCATACTGTTCTCCACAGTGGCTGCACCAGTCTGCATTCCCACCAGCAGCGCACGAGGGTTCCTTTTTCTCCGCATCCTCGCCAACACTTGTCGTTTGTTGATTTGTTGATGATAGCCATTCTGACAGGTGAGAGATGGTACCTCATTGTTGTTTTGATTTGCATCTCTCGGATAATAAGTGACTTTGAACATGTTTTCATGTGTCTCTTGGCCTTCCTTCTGTCTTCTTTTGAAAATATTCTGTTTAGGTCTGTTGCCCATTTTTTTATTGGATCATTTATCTTCCTCTTATTGAGTTGCATAAGCTGCCTGTAGATGTTGGAGATTAAACCTTTATCAGTGATAGCATTTGCAAATATGTTCTCCCATACAGTGGGCTTTCTTGTTGTTTTGTTGATGGTTTCTTTTGCTGTAAAAAAGCTTTTTATTTTGATGTAGTCCCATTTGTTAATTTTCTCTTTAGCTTCCATTGCCCTAGGGGCAGTGTCAGTGAAGAAGTTCTTTTGGCATATGTCTGAGATTTTGTTGCCTGTGGATTCCTCTAGTATTTTTATGGTTTCCCGTCTTATGTTTAAGTCCTGTATCCATTTTGAGTTTATTTTTGTGTATGGTGTAAGTTGGTGATCTAGTTTCATTTTTTTGCATGTATCTGTTCAGTTTTCCCAACACCATTTATTGAAGAGACTGTCTTGACTCCATTGTATGTTCATGCCTCCTTTGTCAAATATTAATTGAGCATAGTGGTTTGGGTCAATATCTGGATTCTCTATTCTATTCCATTGATCTATAATGTCTGTTCTTGTGCCAGTACCAGGCTGTTTTGAGAACAGTGGCTTTGTAATACAGCTTGAAATCTGGTATTGAGATCCCACTTACTTGGTTCTTCTTTCTCACGATTGCTGTGGCTATTCGGGGTCTTTTTTTATTCCAGATGAATTTTTGGAGAGTTCTTTCTAGGTCTGTGAAATATGCTGTTGGTATTTTAATGGGGAGTGCATTGAATCTATAGATTGCTTTGGGTAGTATGGACATTTTAATGATGTTGATTATACCAATCCATGAACACGGTATGTTCTTCCATCTGTTTACGTCTTCCTCTATCTCTTTTTTCAGTGTCCTGTAGTTTTCTGCGTATAGGTCTTTTACCTCCTTGTTAAATTTATTCCTAGGTATCTTAATTTTTTTGGTGCGATGGTAAATGGGATTGCCTTTTTAGTCTCTCTGCCTGTAAGTTCACTATTGGTGTAAAGAAATGCCATAGATTTCTTGGCATTAATTTTGTATCCTGCTACATTGCCAAATTCATTTATTAAGTCTATTAGTTTTTTGATGGAGTCTTTTGTGTTTTTTATGTACAATATCATGTCATCTGCAAATAAGGACAGCTTTACTTATTTTCCAATTTGGATGCCTCTTATTTCTTCTTCTTGTCTAATTGCAATGGCTAATACTTCCAGTACTATGTCAAACAGGAGTGGTGAGAGTGGGCATCCCTGTCTTGTTCCTGTTCTTAGGGCAAATGGTTTTAGTTTTTGCCCATTGAGTATGATGTGGGCTGTGTGTTTATCATATATGGCTTTTATTATGTTGAGGTATGATCCTTTTATTCCCACCTTGCTGAGAGTTTTTATCAAGAAAGGGTGTTGGATTTTGTCAAATGCTTTTTCTGCATCAATTGATATGACTATGTGATTTTTATCTCTCAATTTGTTTATGTGATGTATCACGTTTATTGATTTGCGGATATTGTACCATCCTTGCATCCCTGGGATAAATCCTACTTGGTCATGGTGTATGATCTTTCTGATGTGCTGCTGGATCCAATTTGCTAGAATTTGGTTGAGAATTTTGGCATCTATGTTCATGAGGGATATTGGTCTGTAATTCTCTTTCATTGTGTTGTCTTTATCTGGTTTTGGTATTAGGGTGATGCTGGCTTCATAGAAGGAGCTTGGAAGCGTTCCTTCCTCTTGAATTTTTTGGAATAGTCTGAGGAGGATAGGTTTTAGTTCTTCCTTGAATGTTTGGTAAAACTCCCCTGTGAAGCCATCTGGCCCGGGCTTTTGTTTGCTGGAAGCTTTTTGATGACTGCTTCAATTTTTTCCATAGTTATTGGCCTATTGAGATTGTTTAATAGCATGGTATTTAGTGTCCATGTGTTTGATATTTTTGGATTGTTTTTATTTTAGTTGATTTCCAGTTTTATGCCACTGTGATCTGAGAAAATGCTTGATATGATTTCTGTCTTCTTGAATTTGAAGAGACTTTGCCTGTGACCAAATATATGGTCTAACTTTGAAAATGACCCTTGTGCACTTGAGAAGAATGTATGTTCTGTGGCTTTGGGGTGAAATGTTCTGAAGATGTCAATTTTTTTTTTGGCAGAATTTTATGATTTTATTAACACAAATACAAAGTGCACACAATCTGTCTGTTCATTTTCTTCGCTGCGCAGCCTGGCATTGGGATTGGTGATTCTGATGGCCAGCTGGGCTGTTCTTTTCACAATGGCTTTGCGGTTCTTTGAGGAGACGCTGTGAGCAATCTCAGCACAGTAAGATTTATTGCACATCAGCAGCCCTTCAAGCTCCTTGACGTTATGGACCAGAAACTTCCGAAAGCCACTGGGCAGCATGTGCTTTGTTTTCTTGTTCCTCCCATAACCAATGTTGGGCATCAAGATCTGCCCTTGAATTTTCTACGCACCCCATTGTCAGTGCCTCTGGATTTCTGCCAGGTCCGCTTAATTTTGACATATCTGTCTGACTGGTGCCGGAAGAACTTCTTGGTCCTCTTTTTGACAATCTTGGGCTTCACGAGGGGTCTGAGGGCAGCCATGGTGCTGAGTAGGAGATGGCTGCCACCTCTGTAGGCAGCGCCGAGGAATGAAGATGTCAATTAATTCCATCTGGTCTAGTGAGTCGTTTAGGATTGATGTTTCTTTGTCTCTGCATTTTCGCTGCTTCCCTGAGTTGGTAGGGTGGCTTTTTGTGCTAGATGTCCTATATGGCCCAGTGGGTCTGCCTCCCAGTTACCTGAGGTGGACACTCTTGGTGCACCCCTTTGTGGACTGTGCATACAGCCTTGTTGTAGTTAAGTCTTGATTGTTGTTGGTGTCACTGGGAGGAATTGACTTCCAGGCCAATTGGCTGTGAGGACCCATTGTGTCTATAATGGAAGAACTGCTGTGCTGGAGACACGCTTATGGGGCAGGACTTGTTTCAGTGGGGCTTTGGTGCTGCTCACTGAGTCTACCTCTTGAATGTGTCACTTATGGATGTGAGGAGTTGAAATCTGGTGTCGTCTCACACTGACCACTAGATACTCTAGCTTCTGGATCACCAATGGGGTGCAGGTCAGCTACTGTCTGAGGCCACCCAGCAGGAGCTAAAGCGAGAACTACAGTTTTCTCCTCTTTGCTTGGGGTTTGGAGGTTTTGGAGCTGTCTGACTAGAGCTGCAGTTTGTTAGGTTAAGCTGGGATAGGGCAGGCTATTTATATGCAAAAGTCGCTGCGTGGAGCTTGGGTGGGTTTGTAGATTGTGCGGGGCGGGGTCTCAAGGAGTCACTAGGCTAGGGTGTGGCAAACAGCGATGGCTGCCAGTCAGCCCTCTCTGCGTCTCCGCATTTCCAAGTCCCCATGTCCCGTGCCCCAACGCAGTAAACAATGATTGCTGGGCGCACCTCTGCAAGAAAGTCACCCTTACTTTCCAACCTGATGGCAGACAGTCCAGGTTCTCCCCGTAGGAGTTTGGGTCCCCAGCGTCTACCCAGAAGCTGGAGTTCAGAGTAATCAGGAGCTTGTCTCCCTTTGGGTTGAAAAAAGCACCCAGTCGCCCGCCTCCAGCCTGATTCGCGTGCCTCCGTATCTCAGCTTTTCAGCGCTTGTGCACGTTTCAATGCTTTTTTCTCTTTCCTTCTAGTTGTAGAAGTTCCACTTAGCCAGCTTTCCCGTGGTTCTGTTTTACGTTTTGTCTTTTAGTTGTAGTTTCGAAGTTGTTGTGCGAGGCAGCAGTTTAGGTGTTTACCTATGCCGCCATCTTGGTTTCTCTGGGTCTTGTTTTCTTATCCAATCTGTTACCCTCTGTCTTTTGATTGGGGCATTTAATCCATTTACATTTAAAGTTATTATTGATAGGTACTTATTTGTCACCATTTTATTCTTATAAGTACCATGTGCTAACTGATTGTGCTGTTGGAGCTCCGCTATTTTTATTCTTTACCCCTGTGTTCCCTCTTTGCTTCCTATTTCTTTTTTTTACAGCAGACCCCTTAGCATTTCTTGCATTGCTGGTTTGGTGGTAATAAATTCCCTTAGTCCTTTTTTGTCTGTGAAGCTCCTCATTTCACCTTCAATTTTGATTGATAGCCTTGCTGGGTATAGTATTCTTGGATTCAGACCCTTCCTTTGCATGAGTTTGTATATTTCATTCCATTCCCTTCTGGCCTGATGAGTTTCTGTTGAGAAATCAGTCACTAGTCTGATGGGGGATCTTTTGTTGGTAATTTTCTGTCTCTCTCTGGTCGCTTTTAAGCTTCTTACTTTGTTTTTGGTGTTTGCCAATTTACTTATAATGTGCCTTGGCGTCGGTCTTTTGGGGTTCCTTTTGCTTGGGACTCTGTGAGCTTCTTGGATTTGTGTGGGTTTTTTCTTCCCTGTATCAGGGAAGTTTTCTGTCATTATTTCTTCAAACAGGTTTTCTATTCCTTGCTCAGTTTCCTCTTCTTCTGGAACCTCTATTATGCGGATGTTGTTTTGTTTTGTGTTGTCCCAAAGTTCCCTTAGGCTCTCCTCCTGTTTTTGAGTTGTTTTTTCTAGAAGCTGCTCTACTTGGGTATTTTTTCCATCTTGTCTTCTAGCTCACTTATAAGGTCCTCTGCTTCTTCTAGTCTACTGGTGCTTTCTATTGAGTTCTTTACAGCAGCTATGTCATTTTTCATTTCTTCTTGGTTCTTCTTCATTTCCTCTTGGTTCTTACACATATTGTCGAATTTGTCTTCCATTCTTTTCAGCCACCTTATGACCATTTCTCTGAATTCTTTCTCTGACAGGTTGCTTGCCTTCATTTCGTTTACTTCTTTTTCTGGTGATGCCTGCTTTTCTTTCATATGCGGGCTGTTTCTTTGTCTCCTCATGGTCTCTCTTCTCCAGATGTCTGGTTATGTAGTTCTCTCTCTCCTGCATTGATTTAAAGGCACAAAATACAACACAACCAGGTTCTGCACACAAGGCACTGAACAGAAATGTATTCACGATATTAATAACCCCAAATAAAGGTGACCACCAGAGAAAGGAAAATTAGGGGATAGGAGAGAAAGAAGAAGAGGAAAAAAAGAAAAGAAAAGAAAAGAAAAGAAAAGAAAAGAAAAGAAAAAGAGTAGTGCCAAAATGAAAATGGGAAAATGAAAAAAAAAGTAAGAGAGAAAAGAAAGAATAAGAAAGAAAAGGGGGAAAAAACCACCATATTTTCCAGCGTATAAGACGACTGGGCGTATAAGACGACCCCCAACTTTTCCAGTTAAAATATAGAGTTTGGATATACCCGCCCTATTAAGATGACACCTGGCGTATAAGATGACCCCCAACTTTTGAGAAGATTTTCCTGGGTTAAAAAGTCGTCTTATACGCTGGAAAATACGGTATATATATGGGGAGAAAACTCTAATAGAACAGCCACTAATCCCAGCCAATGCCAACAACAAGTACCTGGAGATGAATGCAAACTACAAAAAACTAATATCAAGTGAGGCAAGGGAAAACAGAAGCAAAAAACAAAGAAAAACAAACAAACAAAAAGAATAAGCAAAACAATCTCATAAAAAAGCATAAAAATCGATATAATCAACATTCAAGCAAAAAACAACAAAAGGATAGAGAGAAAAACAATTTTTTGGATACTTAAGACAGATAACAAAGAGGTGTGTATGGATTTGGAGCAGGGGATTGGAAATTAGATATACAAGTAGGGTTACATTTTAACAGGGGTAAACAGAAACAATAGGGAAAATCTAAAGCAGGAAAAGGTTAAGAGAAACAGGACATCAAAAGGGGAAAAGTTAGGAAGTGAGTGATGTCATAAAGGTAAAGCTGAGATAGAGTAAAACGATACTAAAGGAAAGATGAAAATAGAATGTAGGACACTACTCCCAAAGTAAAATAAAGAGAAAATAAAATGGCACTTTTTGAAAAAAAGGTAAAATAGTAGGAGTAATAATAATGATTGAAAATAAAATGTAATAATTAAAAATATAAAATCAAATGAGGAAAAAAGAAAAAAAAATAGTTTCTTAAGTAAAAGATGAAAAAAAAATAAAAATGTGCAGTAGTGAAGGTCATTCACTTCCTCTACTGTTCTGTCTGGCTTGCCTGTTTCCCAATCAGGACAGTATTGCGGTTCCCTAGTTCCCCTGCTCCTCAGTGTTGTAAGCCAGTCCTGATTTTTAAGCAGGCAGTTGTCTTAATTTCTCGTATTCCTTTATTTGTGATTACACAAGAGTCAATTTGTGATTAGCCCCTGGGTGGCAGTGTTTCTGGATTGACCTCCGGGTCTATAGGTCCTCTCTAGCCTGTGCTTAGATCCTGCTTTCCCTGTGGCACTCAATACCGGTTTGTGGGAGTGGGCTGCCCCAGAGCTGGCTCTCTGACGGTCATTCCCCGCTCTGATCCCCAGGTTCCAGAAAAACAACTTCCCCTGCAGTCTCCCAGGGTGTCCCTAACCTGGTGATCCTATGTATTGGGTTTAGCAATCAGAAGCAAGGATTTGAAGAGGAAAACGCCCAAGTGTGTGAACAACGGGCTGCGCGCAAGTCTGCACAGTCCCCCTTCCCCCTTGGGTCTAAGCAGCCGGCACACTTTTAACCCTTTGCACTCGCTTGCTTTTTTCTCGAGCTGCTACCGATGCTAACCGTGTCGAGTCACACTCGACATCCGAGTGCAAAAGGTTAAAATTTTTAGGCTGTCCTTTTGCGTCAGATGAAAATGGGTTGCTTTTTAGAGATCCCCTCCGTTAGCAGCTCTAAGAACCCCCTTCCACATTCCCGGATCACGCCAGCCCCGTCAGCCTCGGATTTTTCTAGGTGCAGACTTCCCCCCGGTCCTCCAGCTCCCACAGTGCGCGCTTTTCTCTGTCCTGCCAGGACCAGAGACCTCCTCACCTTATCTCAGGCGAAATCTGACCTTTCCGAGGTGGAGTGTAGAGCTCCTCTGAATCCGCGCGTCTGCGCCAATTGGGGACCGGTGTTCTGTGGTTCGCATCTGTTCGGTGAGTGCCGCAGTTGTAGATTTTCAGGCTTCCGATAACATCTACTTTCCCCTTCAAGATGGCAGGGTCTCTGCGTCTGAGCCGGTGTCTCTGGGAGGGAACCCAGCGGCAGTGGGGGCTGCCCATCCAGGGGAACCCCCTCCAGCAGTCCCCCACCTTCTCCTGGAGTGTAGCTGTCTCTCAACTCGCCAACAAACACTCCCCTTGTGATCCTCAGCTGCCCTTTCTTTCTGCTCCGGGACAAGGCTCTGGACATGTCTGTCTATTCTGCTGCCATTTTTTCTCCCTCTGCATCATTTCTTAATTCCTGTCTTTGGTATCACTAATTCTTTCCTCCATCTGGTTGGTTCTGTTCTCTTGGCTCAGTAGTTCACTTTTAATTTCCTTAATTGCATGCTTCATTACTATGATTTCTGATTGGTTCTTTTTAAAAGTTTTAAACTCTTTGGTAAAGTATTCATTTTGTTTATTGATTTGTTTTCTGAGTGCAGTGAATTGCCTGTCAGTATTTTCTTGCATCTCTTTGAGTATTTTCAGAATTGCAATCTTGAAATCTCTCATTTATATCACATATTTCCATGTGTTCAAATTTGCTTTCTGAAGACTTTTCATTTTCTTTCTGGTCATCCTTCTTGCTGTGGTTCTCCATGGTATTTGCTGTCCTCTTTTGTTTACACATTTATCTATGAAGTCGTCTCTCCATTATTTTCCAGTAGATGGCACTGTGTCGCAAGATTTTTTATTAATCCTCACTGAGGATATTTTTCCATTAATTTTTAGAGAGAGTGGAAGAGAGGGAAAGAGAGAGAGAAACATCGATTTGAGAGAAACACATTGATCGGCTACTTCCTGCATGCACCCCAACTAGGGCCTTGGCCAGGAAGGAGCCTGCAACCGAGGTACGTGCCCTTGACTGAAATTGAACCCGGAACCCTTCAGTCCATAGGCTGATGCTCTATCCACTGAGCAAAACTGGCCCGGGCTTTTTTCTTTTTGGGGGATTGCTAGATTTTTTGCCTCTGTAGTCTCCCAGATGTGAGCTCCCAGGCCTATGTAAAACAGTACAGCTATGCTGCTTGGGGGTAGGGTTTGTGTTGCCCTCACCTAATGGCAACCCCTGACCTCCGTGGGTCCCACGCCAAGTACCCCTCTTGGGAACCAGTCACAGGTGGAAACCAGTTCTCCTGCAGTAGCTCTTGGCTTACGACGCCAAGGGCCAGGGAGGTGAGTTTGGGGAGTCCCAGCGGCGGCAGGGCTCTGTGGTTGTTTCTTTGTCTGAAACACCGCTGCTGCCCGACAGTGGGGAGCGCAGGGCAGGAGCCTTGCTCTGTCGCGTCTGCTGGCCCCGTCACTGTTTGTTTCCTCGCCACTCGCCCTGCTGGGCTGCCCTTCCGCACCCCCAGCGGCTCTGTTCCTCCTGGAAAAGGAAGCACCTGCTACTCCCTCCCCCCCCACCCCCGCCAGCCCTTTTCTCTCCTCCTCAGGCCAGCCAAGCCACGAGCTCCTGACTACAGGGCTATATCTGCAGGCCTTCTGCACTTTCCTCCCTTCTCGTCTCTGTAAACCCACCTCTAGATGTTTCCTTGCTCCGGTCTGAGCAGAATTTTTTTTGTTGAATTATTGTTGGTTAACTTGTTGAAATTTCAGGGAGGAGGAAAAGGTGTGCTCTCACAGGGCCATTCCTCTGATGTCACTGCTCATTAACTTTTAAACTCAAGTCTCATGTAGATTTGTTTTATACTGTATTTTTAAAATATGATTGTATTGATTTTAGAGAGAGGGAGGAAGGGAGTGAGAGGAGAAAGAGAGAAGGAGAGAAACATAGATGTGAAAGAGAAACATCCACCGGCTGCCTCCTTTCTCCTACCCGTCTGTGCTGAGGATCGAGCCCAGAATCCCAGCTTGTGCTCTAATGGGGACACAAACCTGCAACCTTCTGGTTCATGGGACCATGCTCAATCAGCTGAGCCACACGGGCCAGAGCTCACGTAGATTTGTTTTCTTTTTTGTTATTTGCTGGGAGCCAATTCCAGCATGTAATAATTACAAGAGTTTTACCAAAAGGTTGGTGAAGCTTGGGCGGCTCAACAAGGGTGAGCCACACATGTAATTACCTGTTGGAAATGGCTAAACAGCACTTCCCTCAAACCTGAATGGGATAATTGTCTGCTGCCAGACAGCTCAGGGCATTTTATTGCCTCCTGTTGGCCAAACACCTGAACAGTTCTAGACTATTCCCCAAACTGATAATGCTTCTGTATTCTACCCTTTGATACATTACCCTTTGAAGTGTATATCTCCACCTTGCCTAAGGACAAATTTTGTTATAATAAAAGCACGGGTCCTAGACAAGGAGAGAGTCTTTAGCTCCTTCAGCTGAAGATCCTCTGACCCCCAATGCCTTTCAAAATTATCTCCGGACTCCTTGAATCTATGCGCAGCCCCTTTCTCCAGAATGCTGAACCCTTTGTAAGGTTGGGAAAAGAACCCCGGCAGTTGTTATTATTTTAAAATATATTTTTATTGATTTCAGAGAGGAGGAGAGAGGGAGAGAGAGATAGAAACATCAATGTTTAGAGAGAATCATTGATCGGCTGCCTCTTGCACATCCCACACTGGGGATCAAGCCCTCAACCTGGGCATGTGCCTTGATCGGGAATCAAACTGTGAATTCCTGATTCATAGATTGACACTCAACCACTGAGCCACACCAGCCGGGCTAGATTTGTTTTAAAAGAGACAAGTTTCTTCTGAACCTCTACTTTTGGCCAACAAACTACGCTAAGGAGACAAATTTATGAATAATAAATTAACTATAAAACTAATAAAATTCATAACCCAGCATCATTCCAACCAATGTCAGTAATTGAAATGGACCAATGATATTTTGTTTAAAGTATGTCACTGCTATGAATGAGAAAATTTAGGTTGTCTTTGTGATAAAATATATATAACATAAAATTTACCATTTTAATTTTTTCAAAGTCTACAGTTCAGTAGCATCAGTACTTTTACATTGTCACGCAATCATCACCACTGTCCTTCTCTAGACTGTTTTCATTGCCCCTGAGTGAAACTCTGTAACCTTTAAACATTAACTTCCCATTCTCCCCATTCCAAGTTACAGGTTCTTTGTGTTCTGCATAGCTATCCTTTAATTGATGACAGTATTAGAAATACCTTGACATTTCATTCATAGTTTGCTGTGACATTATTTGGTACTAGAGGCCTGGTGCATGAAATTCGTGCACGGGGAATGTGGGGAGGGTCCCTCAGCCCAGTCTGCACCCTCTCGCAATCTGGGACTGCTGGTTCCTAACCACTCGCCTGCCTGCCTGCCTGCTCACCCCTAACCACTCACCTACCTGCTTGATCGCCCTTAACCACTCGCCTACCTGCTTGATCGCCCTTAACCACTCGCCTGCCTGCTTGATCGCCCTTAACCACTCGCCTGCCTGCTTGATCGCCCTTAACCACTCGCCTGCCTGCTGGATCGCCCTTAACCACTCGCCTGCCTGCTTGATCGCCCTTAACCACTCGCCTGCCTGCTTGATCGCCCTTAACCACTTGCCTGCCTGCTGGATCTCCCTTAACCACTTGCTTGCCTGCCTAACCGCCCTTCCTGCCTGTCTGATCACCCCTAACCACTTGCCTGCCTCCCTGATTGACCCTAACCGCCTCTCCCTGCCTGCCTGCCTGATTGCCCCTAACCACTCACCTGCCTGCTTGATCACCCCTAACCATCTCTGCCTTGGCCCCTGCCACTGCGGCTTTATCTGGAAGGACGTCTGGAATGACGTCTGGAAGGTCATTCGACTGTCTGGTCTAATTAGCATATTACACTTTTATTATTATAGATTCATTTGGCAGCAACTCATTTATATATGAAGATTGCCTCCTTTTTTTTCATTAGCTTTGTATATTTAAAGTAACTTTTTTCATCAATCAGTGATGGCAAGTACAAAAGAGCATGTGACATTCTCTCAGAATATATTTGTTAATATTTCAAATCATAATTAAAGCAACATTTAAAAAAGTCACTACAGACTTTGTACAAGTGTTTGATCTCTAGTGTGAACGATACATATTTGGAGGGCCCGCGATGTAGACTGGGAAGTAGGACGATATGCTCCAGAATGGAAGGATGGCGTTTCTTACGGGGCAGAAGTCGGCACCGAAGAATGTGGCTGAGTATGAGGGCAACAGAGTATGGCAGAGAGTAAAGTACCATTCACTGTGAATGTTAGCCGAAATGTTCGTGTTTTTCCAGGAAAATAGAGTTACATATTCTCAGTGCAGAATATCTGATTGCAGTGTTAAGGAAATTATGTTTTATTCTTTTGGAATTTTTACCTCCTCTATTCTCAGATTTCCTGAGAATCTCTTTCTTAATATAATGCTCTCTGATACTTTACTTGTTTTGGAAGTTAAAGCTAGCTAGTATATTTTGTTTTTAATTTTGTGCCATCTTTTAACATAATTTGAGATGTCTTGATATATCAGATATTTAGATGGGAACATTTTAAACAATTTGACCAAAATGGACATTTTGATTCTGTAAAATACTCCTGTGATAATTTTTTACAGTTGCTTCAAATATGTAGAAATATGGTAAAATAATTTGGTTAGGTTTATTTTATGTTGTGATTAAAGGTGGCAGTGTCAATGAGCCACATTGGTTTTGAGTTGGTTTTAATGGGAAGAGAAACACAAAATGGGAATGGTTTGAAGAAATTTGTACATATTAGATGGTTTCTTCTTTAGAGTAATTATTTCCAATATTTGCTTTTTAGAAAATCATTTCAAGAAATATACCAATCAGATTCTGAAGGATGGGAAACTTCAAAAGATCTGAGAAGTAATCTTGGAAATTTAGAATCAGAACTTCTATTTCTAAATACGCTTACTGGTATCAATATCAGAAAGTACTCCAAGAAGACAGAGAACTTAATGAGCGCTGAGATGACAGAAAGGCGTAAGTGTTAATTTTAATCTAAAAGTGGTGTTGAAGCTTTTCTTGTTATGCATAGGAATTGGGTCGGGTGTCGTTGAATTAAAATTTTACAAGGTAATTCTTTGAATGTGTGGTTGTGGTAAAGTTGTTTTGTAGGGTCTTGAATATCACAGTGTACATAACACTCCTAAAAGCTGCCTGAGATGGATATTAAAGGAAACACGATGACAGGGTCGATATTTAAGCAGCTTAATAGTCAAGTAGCAGAGGTAAGTGGTTGTAAGAACACCACCACGCTGACCCGAAAGGTGCTTCGTCTGCAGCACCGTACTCCTCTTGAACATAGTCTCGCCACGAGAAAAGTACCGGCAGCTGGACTGTTCACCCAGGGAGGGGTTTTCTGGTCTCAAGGAGTTTTATTGCCAAGGATCTGTGATGCACTAACAGGAAAGGGGAAGCTAATTCAGCGGTGCAATTGGATGTCGGGAACTTTGAACGAAGTAGCATTCCCTAAAGGAAGAATCACTTTTGGAAATGCTTTCTGACTTCCATCAAAATAACCCTCAAGACTGGGAAGGAGGGAGAGTGCCTCTCAGTCTTGGGAAGATTGAATTGCATGTGGAAGTGAGTGATGGAATTTAGACACTTCAGGTACTTGGAACGAGGAGATGGAATACAGAGGATGGAGAGTGATGTCAGGCCAGGTGTCAGACTTTTATTATTACAGAAGTCTCAGTCTTCTTATTTTGAGCCCCAAGTTCACCTCCATCTATTGATGTACTTGATGCTGCCTATTCAGAATGCCTTTCCTGGTATTCTGTGCGTAGATGGATTTGACTCTAAGGTTTCCCCGTTGCTGGCTGAGGTTTTAGTTTTCCTAGGTTTGCCAGTTCAGTTCTTTTACATGTGATATCTAGCTCATCCATACGATTTTTAGCCTCTAAAATTAGGTTCCTCTCATCTCTTTCTCTTTCTCCTTGTGGAATTGTGCCATTCTAAAAATACTGTTATTAGCAAATCTAGATGTTGATAAACTCAGAATAGTGGTTATTTCTTGGGTGAGGGTAGAATATAGCCTGGGAAAAGGCATGAGGTAATTTCATGGGGTCCTTTAAAATTGATGTATCTTTACTCAGTGCTGGTTACATGGGAATTTCTATTCTTTACCTTAATCTTTTGGTATAATTGAGAGCTAGAAAGTGTAAGTTGATTTAATTCTGTTTCACACAAAGGTAATCAATTTGGTGCAGATTATTCTAGATATTTTCAATGCTAATACTAACACATACTTTACACTATATAACCACATGGATATTTGAAGAAAATTGTTATTTGCAAATAAAATATTTGTTTTTCTGATTGATAGGTATAAAGAAAGTTCTACAAAGACACAAATTATCAGGAAATTGCCACATGATTACATTTCAAGTTGAATTTCAGGTTCTGGAAGTCCAGGTAAACGAAAGATTATGTTGTGATAACAGAGATTCTATTGCTGTGAAATAAAAATCCCCCCTCCCTTAGCCTCCAGCAGTGGCTGAACTGAAGAGCAGTTCATGAACCAGGATCCCCTTGTTGCATATTTGTGCAAAGTAGTACCACTTCAAGAAATTTTAAAGTATAACACAGTACCCCAACAACTGCATGTGGGAGGGTTGTTGCTGGGGGATAGGTACTTTATTGGAGGGCAGGTTGCAAGATGCTCCTGGGCTCCCAGTGCAAGCCCTGAGGTGCTGGGAGCAGTCCTGGGATGCCTCCAGTAGTTCGCTGATATGCCAGCCATTTGTAAGCTTTTATCTATTGCTGCTTAACAAATTTCCCCAAAATTTAATGGCTTAAAGCAACAACAAAAAGAAACCACATTTATTATCTCATTCGTTTCTTGTGGGTCAGGAATTTGGGGGCAGCTCAGTTGGGTGTTCTTGCTTAGGGCCTCTCATGAAGTTATGGTCATCTGGGACCACAGCTATCCAAACACTGCTCTGGGCTGGAGGGTTAGACTCCAAGGTAGTTCATGGTTATGCCAGCAAGTTGTACTGGACTGCTGAGACACAGCACAGGAGGAAGATACTTTTGACTAAGATTTTCACATAAAATTAGGAAGCAGACAGAATGGTAATGTACAACACACGGCAAGGGTGGAGTGGAAGAATAAGGCTCTGTCTGACACCTTCAAAGGCTGGCTCTCAGGAGAGTGGGATCCAGGCATAATTTTGTGAACTAACTGGGATGGGGTTCATGCTCTGATAGCAGAAAGCTCTTTCAACCCGTTGGTTTTCCAGCTGGGCCTACCAAGAGAGTATGTGTAAGAGGACAGGAGCAAGGAGGGCAGGAAGGCTGCCTTGGCTTCAGCGCATCAGATCACCATAGTGGATACAGACTAGTCTACACCAGCTCCTAAGTCCTATAGGCAGGGTGCTTACTTGCATTTATGGCCATGTGCTAGGATTCCTCATCCTTGTTCTCAGCCATAAAACAGCCCCAAGTTGTCCCTTTTTATATGGGACAGGGGTGGATGTCTGTAATCAGGACCCTGTCTCCTTAGGAACTAGTCAATATTGCCTGGGTCTAGTTATCTGGGCTGGAGGAGTTGCTTCTTGAGAACTGTTTGTGTCCATGTCTCGCCTGCCACCACTGTCCCAGGCAGGCTGCGTGAGAATGAGCTCAGGGATTTCCAGGCTCCTCATCTGATGTCAGAGTTCCCAGCTTTCTCTCACCTCAGAGTGCCCCTCTCAAGGCTGCCATGGTGATCAAGAACATCCACAGTGTGGTATTGCCAAGGTCAGTTGAGCAGAATATGACACAGTCGGAGACATAGGTGATGAGTGGCCCTAGGGGGGAATATATTGTTCCCAGGTTGGCACCAGGCCTTGGGTCCATGTAAGGTCACCAAAATAATATTGTTCTGCATGATCACCTGCTGAAAATTGAGACAGAACATGGACCCAAATGGATTAGTCTTGTTTGGGACGGAGGTCTGTGCCAGGACCCCAGGCTTGTCCCTACTGCAGCTGAGGAAGTCTTGGATGTTGTCCCATTGCAGAAGGTTGCATTACAAAAGGACCAACTGCATTTTCTTTTTTTGTGGGTAATGCAGTCCTAAACTCAGAGTGGTGATATACCAGTGCCTCCATTAATGGGCCAGGCCTACAGTCCATGTCAGGGGGAGGAGTCATAGGCTTGAGGACCAAATCCATGTCGAAGAACATCTGCACTGTCAGTGTGTACCTTGCCCAGGAAAGAGCTCAGCGGTGTCCTAGTATTCCTGGGGTCCTGCAGGCTTTTTCTGCTGTAGGTGTTCATCTTTTTCCACAGTCATTCCATGGGTTATCTGGGGAGAAACTAGACTATGGGCAAAATCAGGTTTGCCCTGGGGAGGTTTGTCCACAAATCCAGTTGGAAAGAGACTGTCCTTTGCAGTTGAGGTGAACGAGCTGCTCAGTGGAGCTGGACATTCCAGGATAGGTTCTGCCCAAAGATTGGTGTGCTCATTAGTAGGACTATGGCCTGAGAGGTCAAATAGACTGCTGTTTTGGTGGTGGTGGTTTTTTAAACTACATATTTTACAGAGGCAGTCCCAGGGTGAACTGGCCCTGGGCTCTGCAGCTCCCGCTGTGGTTTGGATTGCTGTCCTAGGTGGCTGTTGTGAGCACAGACAGGAAGACAGGACCAGAGCCACATGGACCCTGCCACACAGGTGCTGCTCTCCTGGCTTCAGTGGCCATGTTTCCTGCCTCCTACTAGGGAGTGGCTGCATCAGCCCAGCCCTTACTTCCCTGTCCAAAGTATTATTTTTTAAAATATATTTTATTTATATTTTACAGAGAGGAAGGGATAGGGATAGAGAGTTAGAAACATTGATGAGAGAGAAACATGAATCAGCTGCCTCCTGCACACCTCCTACTGGGGATGTGCCCGCAACCAAGGTACATGCCCTTGACCTGGAATCGAACCTGGGACCTTTCAGTCCGCAGGCCGACTCTATCCACTGAGCCAAACCAGTTAGGGCTGTCCAAAGTATTTAAAAAAAAAAAAAAAAATATATATATATATATATATATATATATATATATATTTTTTTTTTTTTTTTTCCCCACTTTTTTTTATTTAGGTAAAAAATATATTTTTCATTGATTTTTTAGAAAGAGAGGAAGGGAGAGGGAGAGAGAAAGTGAAACAGTGATGTGAGAGCAGAACATTGATCTCCTACTCTTGCATGTCCCTTACTAGGGATCCAGCCTGTACTCTGAACATGTGCCCTGACTGGGAATGGAACTAGCAAACTTTTGGTGCATGGGAAGATGCCCAACCAATTGAGCCACACCTGCCAGGGCCTGTCTACAGCATTTCAAGCTAATATTCCAATCCCATGCCACTGAAGCATAACTGAAAACTTTGTGACCATTTCGTTATGGCCTAAGATCATATGCTGAATGAATTAGAATTAGTTGAGCTGCACTTGACAGAAAACTTAAAAATAAAAGGTGGTTTCAGATACTAGAAATTTACTTCTCTGTTGCTTCAACAAAATGTAGGGTAAGTTTTCAGGGACTGCATGATCATTGAGCTCTGCCATCACCCACGTGACTTCCAAATCATGTTGTGAATCACTTTAGCATTTGAGGCATCAGGAAGAAGGGTTGGCAAACAAGGCCTCACCTTTTCTGTCGAAGGACACTTTTTAGAAATTGCAACACCCATAATTTTCACCTACATACTCTTGGCCAATAAGTTAGTGTGAGGGAGGCTGGAAATTTAGTCTATTATATACTAGAGGCCTGGTGCACGAAATTCGTGCACCGGGGGATGTATCTCTCAGCCCAGCCTGCACCCTCTCCAATCTGGGACCCCGGGATCAGGCTTAAATGGGTAGTTGGACATCCCTCTCACAATCCAGGACTGGTGGCTCCCAACTGCTCGCCTTCCTTCCTTCCTGATTGCTCCTAACTGCTTCTGCCTGCCAGCCTGATCACCCCCTAACCACTCCCCTGCCAGCCTGATTGATGCCTAACTGCTCCCCTGCTAGCCCGATTGCCCCTAACTGCCCTCTCCCGCCAGCCTGGTCCCTCCCAACTGCCCTCCCCTGCAGGCCTGGGTTTCCCCCCCCAACTGCCCTTCCCTGCAGGCCCAGTTGCTCCCAACTTCCCTCCTCTGCCGGCCTGGTCACCCCTAACTGCCCTCCCCTGCAGGCTTGATCACCCCCAAGTGTTCTCCCTTGTAGGCCTGGTTCCTCCCAACTGCCCTCCCCTGCTGGTCATCTTGTGGCAGCCATCTTGTGTGTTGGAGTGACAGTCAATTTGCATATTACTCTTTTATTAGATAGGATGGCATGTGGCTAATGAAAATTTGGGACAAGAGTGAAATGAAGAATTGGGGAGTAATAGCAGTTTCTGTCCCATATGCAGGGGTGGGGAACATCCAGCCAGCAGGCCATATAAAGCCCTCGAAATCATTTGGTCTGGCCCTGCCATGGCAACTGCAGGTGGGACTTGAAATTCAATACATCTAGGAGCTTTTTTCATAACAACGTAAATTTATATTAAGTGAATTCTATGTAATAAAAGAGTAATATGCAAATTGACTGTCACTCCAACACACAAGATGGCTGCCTCATGTGGTCAAAGATAGCTGTCCCCATGTGGACACAAGATGGTTGCCACAAGATGGCCTGCAAGGGAGGGCAGTTTGGGGGTGACCAGGCCTGCAGGTGAGGACAGTTGGGGGGGACCCAGGCCAGCAGGGGAGGGCAGTTGGGAGGGACCAGGCCTGCAGGGAAGGGCAGTTGTGGGGGACCAGTCTGCAGGGAAGGGCAGTTGGGGGGGACCAGGCCTGCAGGGGAGGGCAGTTGGGGGCCACCAGGCCTGCAGGGGAGGACAGTTGGGGGCGACCAGGCCTGCAGGGGAGGACAGTTAGGGGTGACCAGACTGGCAGGGGAGGGCAGTTAGAGGCAATTGGGCCAGCAGGGAAGCAGTTAGGCATTGCCACGGGAGTGATTAGGCTGGCAGGCAGAAGCGGTTAGGGGCAATCAGGCAGGCAGACAGGCCGGCGAGCGGTTGGGAGCCAGCCATCCTGGATTGTGAGATGTATGTCTGACTCCCGGGCAGTCGGACATCCCTTGATGGGTCCCAGATTGGAGAGGGTGCAGGCTGGGCTGAGGGACACCCCTTATGAAATGCATAATAATCTGGCCACTCAGTGTATATCTAGGAGGAAAATTACTAGGTCAAATTGAACTATCAGATAACGATTAGTAATGGTGAGCATTGTTTCATATGCTATTGGCCATTTATATATCTTCTTTGAAGAAATGTCTGTTGAGATCCTTTGCTCAGTTTTTAATTGAATTGTGTTTTTATTACTGAGTTGTAAGAGTTCCTCTGACGTATGTTTTTTATTAGATATTGTGATAGAGGCCCACAGATAGCCTACTTCAACTGTAGCTGACCGTAATAATTTTCACTCTGCACTGGAGTAGCTAAAAAACTGAACAAAGCGTATAAACCATCAATATTAATTTCTGCAGCAGCTCAAGATACAAAGAACAAGTCAGATAATACCCAGACAAATGGGGAAGAGTCAAGAAGTATCCACCCACTCTGTTACTCAGAACATTTCTAGACCTACTCCTATTACCAAATGGGAACCACAGAGTTTAAAGCACAAAGAAGGTGCAGAGTTCTTTCATCATCATTTAGGGCCTATGTAAAAATACCTCCATGAAGAAAATCAATAAGAAAATGGAGATAAATTCACTTTGGAAAAATGGATCCAGGAAATACAAGAACATGCTATATAAAATTGCTCTCTCAAATGAAAGCATTTAAAGAAAAATGAATAAGATTAACAGAGAGCTGAGAGAAAGAAGAGAGAGGGAAGGAAGGGAGGAAAAGAGGAAGGGAGGAAGAGAGGAAGGGAGAAAGGGAGAGTAGGATGGATCTAATGATTATAGTGCTTCAAACTACATTAGAAGTAGCCAGGAGTAGAACTTGGAGGATGGGCTTGAGGAAAATCGCCCATGAGAGCAAGTGAAAAGAAGAAAAATCTGGAAGATAGACAGTAGAAAGTCAATAAATGATTTTTTCAAAAACTAGAATAGAAAAAAAAGGGAACAAATTTTAGGAAAATATATAATAAGAGAAAGTTTACTAGTGTGAAGAAGAAAACCTAAATTTGCAGTTCAAATAATGTGAGTTTATTTAGCAAGCCCCATTATTGAATATTGGGTTGCTTTTTGCTTTTTGTAATAAATAGCCAGAAGGCTTTGTCTTCATTTCTTATTATTTGAGGATAGAGTCTTCAGAGTCAGATTATTGAGACAGAGACTGTGAATATTATAAGTTATGCATTGTCCAAAAGATTTTACAGAAAAAATTGTCATCCCCTTGTTTTAATTTACACTTACTTTATTAGTAGTGAGAGTGAACGTGGTTTTTCATGTGAATTGTCTTTTACCTTCGAGTTTTTAGTTAATGTGCTTTGCCTTTTTCTTTTTGGTTTTCCTATCTGTTGTGTTTATGGTAAAATTTTTCTTCAGTTTGTTGCTTTTCTTTTATAAAATTATTTTTATACAGGTATTTTGAGTGTTTTATCTAATTTATTTACTTTTTTCTATTAGCATTTTGTGGATAGTTCTTCCTTGCTGAGTAACCAGTTAAATAAATATTTCCTCCTAGTATTTTATGGTTCACATTTAAGTAAGTAATTTATTTGTAGTTCATTTTGTTTTTTTTTTTGTATGTAGCACAGGTCTGAGTTTTATTCTTTTTACAAGTAGGCAATATTTTCAGAAACTTCTGTAGATTACCTTTTCCTATTAGGTGGCAACATTACATTTTTCATAAATTTTAAAATTATTTTTGTCTTTTTATTTTATTTAAAAGTTGACTGTGTTCTGATACATTAACTTTTCTTAAATTTTAGAACAAGGACAATTTGTCTTCCGTTATTACTGACCTCAACATAATAATGGAGTCCACTGCATATTCAGAATTAAGTGAATTTGTATCTAGGTAAGATAATTTACAATTTTTTTTTTTTTTAGGGATTGTTTTCACTCTATAGTTTTGAGTTTACCTTTTCTCCCTTCTTGATAAATAAATATCAAAATAAATCTGAAAGTATGACACCATTTTTATGGGTTATATTTAATCCTATGTTCTTTATATCTATTATTCTTTCATTCAATAAAAATTCATTATGCATTTACTCTGTGCTAGGCATTAAAATTAAATTCTGAGCAAAACTAGATGTAAGCCTTAATCCTCATGGAATTTGTAGCCTAGTGGAAAAGTCGAGTATTAAGTAGTCACAGAAATAAATCTAAAATTGTGTCTGTGCTAAATGTTATAATGAAGAGTTGCATAGTGCTGTTGAAGCATACATCATGAATTTAACTTCCAGGGAGAACATGGCATGATTTTCTGAAAGTTGAGCTTACGTCTGAAAACTGAATAGGCATAAACAGGTGTTCAGCGGAATAGCTTGTGCATAGGCACTGTATTAGGAGGGACCATGGCATCTGTGAGCAGCTGGCAGGAGGCACGAGTGATTAGAGAAGGGAAGGCAAGGGCGTGTGGTATAAGATGAAGCTAGTGAAGTAATGGAGTTGGTGTAGGGAGTTTGATCACAAGTCCCACACAATGTGAAGTTTTTAAAAATATATATATATTTTATTGATTTCAGAGAGGAAAGGGAGAAAGAGATAGAAACATCAATGATGAGAAAGAATCATTGACCAGCTGCCTCCTGCACACCCGCCACTGGGGATAGGGCCCACAACCTGGGCATGTGCCCCTGGCCAGAATCGAACCTGGGACCCTTCATTTGGCAGGCTGACCCTGGATCCACTGAGCCAAACCAGCCAGGGCAATGTGAAGCTTTTGAAAGGTTTTAAGCAGAGCCTAAGGAAGGCAGAAGTGCGACACCCTTTCTATAAAGAATTACTAGAGGCCCAGTGTGCACGAAATCGTGTGCAGGTAGCTCACTTCCACTTGCCTCAGCTGGCCGCCCTGCCCATTGCCTCTCGTAGCTCTCTGCTGCTTGTTGCTCACTGCCCCGCCCTTCACCGTCCTCCTCCTCTCGTAGCTCTCTGCCACTAGTAGCTCGCGCCCGGCTCCGCCTGTCACAAGAGCCGATGCTCGTTTGGGTGTGATGGTGTTACGGTGTTAGGGCCACTGGCTTTTTATATGTATAGATTATTCTGGGTGCTGCAGGGAGAATGGATTGAAGGGGTGCAAGAGTAGATGCAGGAGGCTAAATGACTGTCCAGTAAGACGTTCATGCAACAGAGGTTTGTAGTTTGGACTAGAATGATGGTACTTGAGGTAGAGAGCTGGATGGATTGGGAGATATTTAGGAAGCACAATTAAATGGGCGTGGTGTTGTTGAATAAGAGGGGTCAGGAGTCACTGACAGGGAATAGCTTCTTGATGCTGATTGCATTTGATGAGCTAGGGAGAGTTGGAAGAAGACCAAATCAGGTGAGATTAACTTCAGTTTGGACATGTTGGACTTGAGTGCCTGTGAAACACTGAAGTAAAATATGACATAGGCAGCTCAGAAACTGTAGAGGTCGGAGATAGAACACTGGAGTTATCTGCCAATGAGTATAAATGAAAGCCTTGAGAAGGAATGAGATCACCTATGAAAAAATGTAAAGAAACTAGGAAAAGGACTGGAACTGAACCATGAGGAATTCTAAAATGTACTGCTGAATGACAGGGAAGGATCTTGCAAAGGATTAGAAAAGGAACTATTTGAGAGGTGAGAGGAAAACCAGGAACGTGTTGTTGAACATTGACAACTAGGTTGGCAGTTTTTCTTTCACATCTTTAAAGATGTCCTTCCAATGTCCTCTGGATTGTATAGGTTGTGTCAAGATGTCTATTATATTGTTATTTTGTGCATGTGTTTTTTGGGCTGCCTTTAAACTTTTATCTTAATTTTTCTCTTCTATAGCTTGTGCTATATCTAGGGTATAATTGAGTGAAAATCTTTCACCACATTTTTGGAAATACTTCTTCCTCATGTTCTCTATTCTTCAACTTCACTTATATGTTAGACAATTTGAGATACTTTCGCACTGTTTGGATGTTCTGTTCTGTCTTTCTTTTTTTTCTTTACATTACAGTTTGGATAATTTCTGTTACCCTATCTTCAAATGTACAGTCTTTTCTCATTTAAGCAGTTAACTGCCACACCTCGAAAACGGGTCCACTACTTGCGTGTATAGATGCTTATGGTGTACAGAGGGTTAAAGTCGAGTCTACCAATAAGCTCACTGAAAGAATTCTTCAGCTCTAATGTAATTTTTTTTTATTTCTGCCATTTTCTTTTTTTAAATATGTTTTTATTGATTTCAGAGAGGAAGGAGGAGCAGGAGAGAGAGAGAAACATCAATGATGAATGAGAATCATTAAGAGAGAATCATAGCTGACCCCTACTGGCAGATGAGCCCACAACCCTGGCATGTGCCCTGACTGGGAATCGAACCCTGATCTCCTGGTTCATAGGTCGACACTCAACCACGGAGCCATGCCAGTTGGGCTCTAGCATTTTTACTTGATTATTAATTTCTCTTTCTGCTGAAATTCCCCATTTGTTCATGGATGCTGTCCAATTATTCTACCAGATCTCATAAACATTAATTATCACTAGAGGCCCAATGCATGAAATTTGTGCATGGGAGGGGGGTGTCCCTCAGCCTGCCTGCACCCTCTCCAATCTGGGACCCCTTGTGGGATGTCGGACTGCCGGTTTTGGGATTGGGCCTAAACCAGCAGTCAGACATCCCTCTCACAATGTGGGACCACTGGCTCCTAACTGCTCACCTGCCTCATTGCCCCTAACCGCTTCTGCCTGCCATCCTGATCGCCCCCTAACCGCTCCCCTGCCAGCCTGATTGATGCCTAACTGCTCCCCTGCAGGCCTGATCGCCCCCAACTGCCTCCCCTGCTGACCTGATTGCCTCTAGCTGACCTCCCCTGCCAGACTGATCGCCTCCTCTGCCGGGACCTGCCTCTTCCGCGCGAGGCGGCGGAGATGCCGGGACTGGCCTCCTCCACACCACACGGAGCTGTGGGACCCCCGGGCCCCTGGGATGCCGGGCCTCACCTCCGCTGTATGTGCGGCCATCTCATGGCGGCCATCTTGTGGCGACACCCACGAGGGCGCAAGCACCACCTAGACTTTTGTTAGTATAGATTACAGTCAGAGCTCAGTTCTCGAATGCCTCCCATCTTGAACAGTTTAATTCTCGACCAACTTGTTCATGGAAAATAGGTCTTAATTTCAGTTCTTGACCTGACAATGCTTTGATGCTGATACAGCTTATCAAAAAGTGTCTCTCAGGCCACAAAGAAAGGAGAGAATGCACAAGTGTGACCTCAGCTTGTTAACATCTCAGGAAATAGTGATGTGAGTCTTGTGTGTGTTTTTTCCTTTTGTTGCTGGCAAATGGATGATTAGCACAATTTTAAAACATAAAGAAGCCATGAAGAATGGTGATTTTGCTAAAGGTGTGAAAGTGTTCATGAAACAATGATAACAGGCCATTGAAGAGGTAGAAAAATTGTTGATTTGGATAATGCAAAACAAGTTAGCCTGTGACAGCATTTCAGCAGCCGTGATATGTGAGAAGTCGAAGATGCTGCATGCTGACCTAAAAGAACCCTGGACCCAGTGCTGGAAGGGGGTTGTTTTGTTGTTGGCGGCTGCAGTGGCACCAGGGAGCAAGCCGAACCTGAGTTCAGCAACCTCAGTACTTGGGTTCCGGCTAGGAAAGAATTCAGAGCTAAGACCCAGCTGTAAGAGAACATGTATTTGGTTAATCACATAAGTAGAAGGAATTCCTAGAAGAAGTGGGCTTAGGAAATAAGTTCAGAGGCAAAGGGAGGGCCCTTCGAGCTTGGAGTGGGAAGCCAATGGTAACTGCCTGGGGCTGGGCGGGGGAAGGGAAAGGGAAAGATGGGTATGCTACAGAGAGGGGCTGCTTCCTGAGGGTTTTAAGGGTGGAGATTTTAGGGAATTCCCAGGGGAAGATCTTAATAGAATATTCAGTGGCATTGCAAGTGTGTCCTTTCAGGGTTGTGGTCTCCACTGATTGATTGGTGGGCAGCGCCTGGGCCAGGAGTCATTATTCAATGCAGCTGGTTCTGAGGTCAGCCATGGGGTCGCTGGTCTGGTTTTTCTGCTTTTCTGGACCTGGAGCTGAAATACAACTGAGGCCTAAATGTTATATCTGGGGAGGAAAGGTCAGGGGTCCAAACCTCATGACCAGCGATACGCTAAGGGAGGAAAGGTCACCCTGGGGTGACCTTCTGTAACTGACCCATCTTCCTTGCTCTGCGCATGTCTGTCTAACAGCCTGCCACAACTTAAGGCCAGAAGTTTTTGCCTATGTCCCTCTTCCCGAAGCAGTGCATCTTTGTCTTGGTAGCAGTACTTGACCGCCCCTCTCCCATAGTCACATGGATTTGACTTCTGTTCCTCCCTCAGAAGTAAGGGGCTTTTCCCCATTGCTTTACTGCCTTTTCCTCAATGGGTTAGGGTTTTTGCTTCCCACTATTGAAGAGTTCTGTAGAAGAATTCTGGCTTCATCTTGTACTCGAGCAGCAGCTTTTTGCCTCTTCATGCCTGTGCCATTAGGGGGAGCTCTCTCCCAGTTGCTACCATGACTCCAGTCTTTCTGATGGAGTCCTGCTGTGTTTTGTGTTCCCATCTGTTCTAAATGGTACTCTATTCCACAGGTTGAGAACCGCTAGCAGGGTCGCCTAGGACCATCGGAAAACACAGATATTTACATTACGATTCATTAACAGTAGCAAAATTACAGTTATGAAATAGCAACGAAAATAATTTTGTGGTTGGGCTCACCACAACATGAGAAACTATATTAAAGGGTCGCGGCATTAGAAAGGTTGAGAACCACTGTACTAGAGGGTAGGGTCCCCTAGGCCTAACCTGCCATCAGGGCCATGTCCACCTCCCCACAAAGCCACGGACACTCTGTGGACGTTGCCGGAGCTGCTGCAGGACCCAGAAGTCCCGCCTGCTGTGGCCGCCATGGGACCGAGAAGTCCCAGTCACCCGGGACCCATCAATGCACCTCCTGCTGAGTCACGCCTTTTATGATATAGACTACAGGCCCGGTGCACGAAATCCGTGCATGGTGGTGGGGGGGTGTCCCTCAGCCCAGCCTGCACCCTCTCCAATCTGGGATCCCAGTGGGATCAGGCCTAAACAGGCAGTTGGACATCCCTCTCACAATCCAGGATTGCCAGCTCCCAACTGCTTGTCTGCCTGATTGCCCCTAACCGCTTCTGCCTGCCAGCCTGATCATCACCTAACCACTCCCCTGACAGCCTGATCAACACCTAACTGCTCCCCTGCTGGCCCGATTGACCCTAACTGCCCTCCCCTGCCCACCTGGTCACCCCTAACTGTCCTCCCCTGCTGGCCTGGTTTCCCCTAACTGTCCTCCCCTGCCAGCCTGGTCGCTCCTAACTGCCCTCCCCTGTCAGCCTGGTCACCCCCAACTGCCTTCCCCTGCTGGCCCGATTGCCCCAAACTGCCCTCCCTGTCAGCCTGGTCACCTCTAACTGCCCTCCCCTGCTGGCCTGGTCGCCCCTAACTGTCCTCCCCTGCCGGCCTGGTAGCCCCTAACTGTTCTTCCCTGTAGCCTGGTCACCCCCAACTGCCCTCCCCTGCAGGCCTGGTCCCCCCTAACTGCCCTCCTTTGCAGGCCTGGTCCCTCCCAACTGCTGTCCCCTGCTGGCCATCTTGTGGCAGCAATCTTTGACTACATGGGGGTAGACATCTTTCGTGTTGGAGTGATGGTCAATTTGCATATTATGCTTTTATTGTATAGGATATTTATTTAAAAAAATATATTTTATTGATTTTCTTACAGAGAGGAAGGGAGAGGGATAGAGAGTTAGAAACATCGATCAGCTGCCTCCTGCACACCCCCTACTGGGGATGTGCCCACAACCAAGGTACATGCCCTTGACCGGAATCGAACCTGGGACCCTCAGTCCGCAGGCCGACGCTCTGTCCACTGAGCCAAACCAGTCAGGGCTATATAGGATATTTCTTGCTCAGTCTATGGAGGACAGTTTGGGACAGTTAGGGCAGTTAGGGACAGATACTTTATTACCATACTAGTCTTAATTTCTCTGCTTCTCCGTCTCTGATGACATAAATGTAAAACTTCTTGGTGTTGTCCCACGTGTTCCTTTTCTCTTTCTTCAGATTGGCTGGTTTCTGTGTACTCACCACACAATAAAGATATTGCACAGTTCCATCCACACAACCAGCCTCTCAGGTTCTCCCTTTACAGTCACACCCTCCCCTAACGCTTAGTGCCTGGCAAAACCTGCTCTGATCTTCATCGGTCGAGTTTTGCCGTTTACAAAATGTCAAGTAAAGGGAATCCCAGTGGGTAACCTTTAGAGACTGGCTTCTTTACTTAGCACAGTGGCTTTGAGATTCATCCATGTTTTCACCTCCAAGTAAGGTCCATTGTTTGGACACTCGTTTGTTTATTCACTTACCCTTGGAGAACATTTGGGTTCTCGCCAGTTTTGGTGATTATGAACAGAGCTGCTGTAAACATTCATTGAGGTTTTTGTGTGTATAAGGTTTCTTTCTCTAGAGAAAAGAACCAAAAGTGGGATTGCTGGGTCATGTGATAGGATATGTTTAAATCCTACCTAATAATAGAGTAATATGCAAATTGACCGTACCTTCGCTACACCCACAAGCCACGCCCACCAACCATGCCCACCAGGAAACCGTTGCAGGGACGTTGGGGTGCGGCGGAGCCCAAGGCCGGGAAAGCCACCGCCCCAGGCTTTCCCGGCCTTGGGCACCAGTGGGGAGCCTGCATGGATCGCAGGCAACCACGGGGGTCGGCTCCTACGATCCGTAGCAGGGATGTTGGGTGTGGCCGAGCCAAGGCCGCCACCCGGGGCCAAGCCCCGACCCTGAAAGAAGGCAGAAGGCGGTGGCCACAGCCAAGGCCTGGGTCCCCGTGCTGGCAGAAAACTGGTGCAGGCAGCCAGGTGAATGAAGGTCTATTGCACGAATCTTCGTGCAAACGGGCTGCTAGTTTATAATAAACCGACAAACTTTATCAGAGCAGCCATACTATTTTACAGTCTTTCCCACCAGCAATATATGAAAGTGATTGATAATATTTGAGTGCATTATCTTCTGTTAATCACCTGAATTAGGCCTAATATTTCTAGGAGTTTGTTTTTGAAATAAAAGTTTAGAATTTTTATTCTCAAGTTCTCTGTTTTGCTATATTACTGAGAAGGAGACAGTTGGGTTTATTTTACGTTTCTGGCTAGTGGAAATGGAAATGTGTCACTGCCAACATTTTGTGAAAGAAACCCCTATCATCTGTTTTGCATTAGTAAAGTTTGGACTGTGCTTCGGAAGAATAGATAAATTGCAATCATTCTTTACAGCTATAACACACACACGCACTTCTTTCTTAAATGGGAAGCTATAAATGCCGTAATGGAGTACCCTTTATGGAGATGCTAATGTGTTGAAGGAATTGTGACTTAGTCCACTTTTAAATAAAGTTCTTTTAAAAAATTATGTCACAGAACAGTCTCTTTTCTCTTTCCTTCTCTCTGAGGGCCTGTAGTGTGTATGTATTGACGCTTGGCCGTTGTAATGTTTATCAGATGTTTTTCTCTGCTCACTCCCTCACTGCATGAACAGGTGCTTAATGGCTACCTTGTCTGATGGAGATTAAAATATCATGTCACTTTCACCTGCAAGCTCCAATGAAGTAACTGCTGCTCATTATAGGCCTGTATTCTTTGGAGAGTCATTTGTTCACTCAGATGTTAAAAAGGTATTTGTAATAGACATTGGAGTAAGTTTTAACACTTAATCTCAAGTGTTTCCTACAAAATTTATGTGTATGTTGCAGTGTGTTAACTTATTTTCTTTTTTGTTTTCTTGGTGTCTGCTTTGGTCATTTGTCACTTTGTTTCCATTTCCTGCTTTCTTTTGGATTATTTATATACTAGATGCCCAGTGCACGAATTCGTGCACTGGTGGGGTCGGGCCGGCTTGGCCCCAATCAGGATGGATCAGGGCCGGGCCTGTCAGGAGGAGGAGATGACAGGAGGTTGGCTGGCGGTCCCCGCCTCTGATTGGGGTGGAGAGACTGATCAGGGGTCAGCGCCAGGGGAGGAGCCGTGGGAGGGTGGCCTGCCAGCCCCATCCCCAGTTGTTATTGGGGGGGCTGATCAGGGGTGGAACTAGCTGGAGGGAGGGGCCATAGGCTGATCGGGGTGGTGGGGCTGATTGGGGGTGGGTTCGGCCATGGGGATGGGCTGTGGGTGGTGAGCCAGCTGTCCCTGTCTCAGAATTGGGGGGGGCAATCGGGGGCAGCAGCCTGGGGGAGGAGCCCTGGATGGTTGGCCAGCTGACCCTGCCCCTGATTGAAGTGGGGGGCCCGATTGAGAGCGGAGCTGGCTGGGAGGAGGAGCTGATTGGCTCCTGAATTTGAGTGATATATTCTCATCATAGTTTTTAGCACTTCCTTATATTCTGGCATAAAAAAATTTCCAGGCTCACACTATACCTCTGCTACCTCAATAAGTAAATCTGATAGGGGTGGTGGGGGCTCATCGGGGGTGGGGCAGGCTGGGAGGAGGGGCTGATAGGGGTGGTGGGGGCTCATCGGGGGTGGGGCAGGCTGGGAGGAGGGACTGCAGGCAGTTGTCTGGCTGGCCCCACTCCCAATTGGAGTATGGGGGGTGATCAGGGGTGGGGTCAGCTGGGGGGAGGGGTGCACGAGGTTGTCCGGCCGGCCCTGCCTCCTATTGGGGAGGGGGGGCAATCAGGGGCAGGGCCAGCCAGGGGGAGGGGCTGCAGGGGGGCTTGGCCAGCCGCCCTACCCTTGATTGGGGTGGGAGAGGCTGATCAGGGGTGGGGCTGGCAGCAGGGAGGGGCTTCGTGAGGTTGGCTAGCCAGCCCCACCCCTCGATCGGCCGGTTCACTGGCTGCAGTGGGCGTCATAGTGACTGGTCGTTTCAGTCATTATGCCGTTCCAGTTGCAGGCTTTTTATATATATAGATCTTTTAGTATTCTGTTTTAATTTATCCACTGATCTTGTTTTTGTTTTGGTCCTATCTATTTGTATGTCCTTTTAGTTACCTGCTAGAGGGATTGCAACATTCATAACCTAATTTTAAACAGTTTTCTTAGGTTTAATACTTTGCCACTCCAAGTTTAGTCTGAAGCCTTATAACTATAGGCCCCTTTCCCTCCCTGCTTCAAATTGTAGTTTTCCTAGGAATTACAATGATGTGTGTGCACTGGAAACCTGATAAGATAATGTTAGAATTTTTACTTTTGACCATCATATGTAAATTAATAAGCTTAAGTGAAAAGTGATAATTTGTTATATTTACCCAGATTTTAAAAATTAAGTAGTCTGTGTGGAGATACTTTATTACCATACTAGTCTTCATTAAAATTTTTGCCTAGATTTAGCATCTCGTGATGATTTTTGTTTGGTCTGCTATTTACTGTGATGGTTGCAAAATGATAAATTTTCAACTCTAGCACTTCCTGTACATTTTTCAATAGGCATTAGGCCTTGTAATTAATAAATCTCTCTTCTCTCCTGTGTGTGTGTGTGTGTGTGTGTGTGTGTATACATATGTATTTAGTTAGTATAGATTTGATTTCACTCATTCTTATTTTTTTAATGATTTATAATTCCTTATTCTTCTTGTTATTTTGTTGCTCAAATTATCTTAGACTTGATCAGTGAAAAATCCTTTCGGTTGGCTCCTGAATTTGAGTGATATATTCTCATCATAGTTTTTAGCACTTCCTTATATTCTGGCATAAAAAATTTTCCAGGCTCACACTATACCTCTCCTACCTCAATAAGTAAATCCTCCTATATAATAAAGAGGTAATATGCAAATTGACCATCACTCCAACACATAAGATGGCCACCCCCATGTGGTCAAAGATGGCTGCCCCCATGTGGACACAAGATGGCCGCCCCAAGATGGCCAGCAGGGGAGGGCAGTTGTGGGCGATTAGACCTACAGGGGAGGGCAGTTAGGGGTGACCCACAAGTTGAGAACCGCTAGCAGGGTCGCCTAAGACCATCGGAAAACACAGATATTTACATTACGATTCATAACAGTAGCAAAATTACCGTTATGAAGTAGCAACGAAAATAATTTTATGGTTGGGGGTCACCACAACATGAGGAACTGTATTAAAGGGTCGCGGCATTAGAAAGGTTGAGAATCACTGCTCTAGGCCCATCCCTGTTGTTGCAAAAGGTAAAATTTTATTCTTTTTTATATTAGAGTAACAGTCCATTGTATCTATGTACCATATCTTTATCTAATCCTCTATTGATGAACACTAAGGTTGGTTTTTTTTTTCACATACTGGCTATAGTAAATAATGCTGCAGTGAACATAAGGGTGCATATATCTTTGTGAATAAATTTTTTCAAAATTTTCAGGTGGATACCCAGAAGAGGGGTTGCTGGGTCATATGGTAACTCTGCTCTTAATTATCTGAGGAACCTCCATACTGTTTTCCATAGTGGCTTGTACCAGTTTACATTCCCTCCAGCAGTGAGTGAGGGTTCCCTTTTCTTCACATCCTCTCCAACACTTGATATTGCTTGCCTTTCTGACAGGAGAGTGGTCGCTTCTCATTGTAGTTTTAATTTACATTTCCCTAATAACTAGTGAAGTTGTACATCTTCATATATCTGTTGGCCATTTGTATGTTTTCTTGGGAGAACTATCTTTTAGGCCCTCTACCTATTTTTTTTACTTGAATGTGTGTGTGTGTAAATTATAACATTTACCAGAATGTTATAATCTGGTTTTCTGGGATTTCGAGGGATTGGGCCTAAACCGGATCCCCCCCATGCACGTGTGTGTGTTTGTGTGTGTGTGTTGTGTGTGTTCAGTTGTATGAGTTCTTTACTTGCTTTGGATGTTAAATATATAATATCCGCTTATTGGAGTTGTTGTTTGCAAATATTTTCTCCAATTTGATTAGTTGCCTTAGTGTTTTGTTGACAGTTTCTTTTGCTGTGTCCAAGCTTTTTAGTTTGATATAGACCCTTTCATTTGTTTTTGCTTTTGCCTCCCTTGACTGTAAGGTCAAATTTATAAAATCCTCACAAGTCAAGGGAGGTAAAAAGCAAAAATATTTAAGACCAAGTTCCATGATTTTAGTACCAGTGTTTTTTTTTTTTTTTTAATGTAATTTATTGTTTCAGGTGTTATATTTAGGTCTTTGATTCATTTTGAGTTAATTTTTATATGTGGGTACAAAGTGTAGCCTGGTTTCATTCCTTTTTATGCAGCTTTCCAATTTTCCCAGCACCATTTATTAAAGAGGCTTTTTGTTTTTCGTTGTATGTTTTTGGTTCTTATCTCAAAAAATTATTTTCCCAGGCTAAGCTGGTGTGGCTCAGTGGCTGAGCATGGACCTGTGCACCAAGAGGTCTCCAGTTCGAAACCTGGTCAGGGCACATGTCTGGGTTGCAGAGTGGATCCCCAGCAGGGGACATGCAGGATGCCTCCTAATTGATGTTGATGTTTCTCTTTCATCAGTGTTTCTATCTCTGTCTCCCTCTCCCTACCACTCTCTAAAAATAAATAAAAACATATTTAAAAATTATTTTCCCATATACAAGTGGGTTTGTTTCTGGTCTCTCAGTTCTGTTCCATTGGTCTGTGTATCTGTTTTTCTGTCAATACCATGCTTTTTTTTATGATTGTTACTTTGTATTATAGCATGAAGACAGGGAGTGTGACACCTCCAGCTTCATTCTTTTTTCTTGGGGTTACTTTGGCAATTTGGGATCTTTTGTGTTTCTATCAAAATCTGATGATTTTTGTTCTATTTCTTTTAAAAAACGACATTGGGATTTTGATGGTGATTGTATGGAGTCTGTATATTGCTGTGGGTAATAAAGCTATTTAAACAGTGTTGGTTATCCCAATTTGTAAACATGGAATATCTTCCCATTTCTTTCTTTTTTAAAATATATTTTTATTAATTTCAGAGAGAGGAAGAGAGAGAGAAGCATCAATGATGTGAGAATCATGGATCGGCTGCTTCCTGCACGCCCCGCACTGGGGATCGAGCCTGCAACCCAGGCATGTGCCCTGACCTCCCGGGAATCGAACTGTGACCTCCTGGGTCATAGGTCGACCCTCAACCACCGAGCCACATGGCCGGGCAATCTTTCCATTTCTTTGTGTCTTTTTAAACCTCTTTTAATAATGCCTTGTAGTTGTCAGTATGTAGGTCCTTTACATTCTCTGTTAAGTTTATTCCTAGGTATTTTATACTTTTTGTTGTAATTACAAATAGAATTATTTTTTTCATTCCCCCTCTCGCCCCATGAAATTTCATTGTTAGTAAATGGAAATGTAATGGATTTTTGTACCTTGCTTTTTTTATCCTGCTACTTTATTGTATTTCTCTATTGTTTCTAATAGTTTTTTGGTGGAGTCTAGGGTTTTATATATACAGAATCATGCCATTTGCAAAAAGTGACACTTTTACTTCTTCTTTCCCAGTTTGGATGCCTTTTATTTTTCTTGCCTGATTGCTCTGGCTAGGACTTCCAGAACTATCTATACTAATTAATAAAAGGGTAATATGCTAATTAGAATAGATAGACAGGACGTCTTCTGGACGTTATTCCGGGTGTCCTTCCTGATAAAGCCATGGCCCCAGCTGCCCGGTTCCGGGTGCCTGCAGCCGAGGGCCCAGGAGGCACCGTCTGGGGTCCCAGGTGCCTGCCCGGGCAAAGCTGCCCGTGTCCTGGGTGCCTGCGGCTGGCCAGGCGAAGCTGGCCTGGGTCCTGGGTGCCTGCACCCAGCCAGAGGGAAGGAAACCTGAGTCCTGGTTGCCTGCAGCTGGCCAGAGGAGGGAAGCTTGGGTCCTGGGTGTGGGGACTGAGGCAGAGGTGGGTAGGGGCGATCATGCAGGCAGGCAGAGGTGGTTAGGGGTGATCAGGCAGGCAGGCGAGTGGTTAGGAGCCAGCGGTCCCGGATTTCGAGGGATTGGGCCTAAACCGTCAGTATGACATCCCCTGAGGGGTCCCGGATTGCGAGAGGGTGCAGGCCGGGCTGAGGGATCCCCCCCATGCACGAATTTCGTGCACCAGGCCTCTGATGTTAAATAAGAATAGTGAAAATGGGCACCCTTTTCTTGTTCCTGATTTTAGAGCAGGGGTGGGGAACCTTTTTTCTGCCAGGGACCATTTGAATGTTTCTGACATCATTTGCTGCCATACAAAAATATCAACTTAAAAATTAGCCTGCTATATTTGGTAAAACATTTAATGAACTCACCCCTCATGACCGAATGATTTCAGAGCCTTATATGGCCTGCAGGCTGGATGTTCCCCAGTCCTGTGTTAGGCTCTCAGGTTTTCACTATCAAGTATGATACTAGCTGAGACTTTGTTGTACATGGTCTTTATTTTATGTTATCCTATACCCATTTTACTGAGTATTTTGATCATAAATGGATGTTTTATCTTGTCAAATAATTTTTATCCTTCGTTTTATTAATGTGGTGTATTGCATTGATCGATTTGCATATGTTGAACTATGCTGTGCCCCTGGAACGATCTCCAGTTAATTGTGATGTATTATCTTGAAAGAATATTGTTTTATTTGATTTGCCTAGTATCTTATTTAGAATACTTTCATTTGTGTTTATCACAGATATTGGTCTGAGTTGTGTGTGTGTGTGTGTGTGTGTGTGTGTGTGTGTGTGTGTGTTACCTTGACAAGTTTTGGTATTAGGGTTATGTTGAATTCTTAAAAAATGTTAGGAAGTATTGGCTCTTCTTCAATTTTTTGGAAGAGTTTGAGAAGGATAGGTATCAAATCTTTGAATGTTTTGTAGAATTCACTAGTGAAACCATCTCGTCCTGGACTTTTATTTTTTGGAAGATTTTTGATGGTTGTTTCAATTTCCTTGCTGTTGATCAGCCTATTTAGATTTAACAGTTCTTTGTGATTCAGTCTAGGAAGGTTACAGCTTTCTAGGAACTTATCTGTTTCTTTTAGAATTGGTAGCATATGATCTTGCTATTCTTTCTTGTTTCTTTGTATTTCTGTGGTGTTTGTAGTAACTTCTTTCATTTCTGGTTTTGTTTGAGTATTTTCACTTTTTCGTTAGTGAGTCTAGATAGATGTTTGTCAATTTTATTAATGTGTTCAAAGAACTAGCTCTTTGTTGCATAAAACTTTGACATAGTCTTTTTGTTCTCTGTTTCATTACTTCTGCTGACTTTGGGTTGGTTTTGTTCTTTTTCTAGTTCTTTCACATTTAAAGTTACACTGTTTCCTTGGGACTTTTCTTGACTTTGAGCTAGTCCTGCAGTGGTATAAACTTTTGTCTTAGCACGGAACCTTTGGAATGCTTTACTTGCATTCCAAAAGTTTTGACATGTCATAGTACCCTTCTCATTTGTCTATTTGTATCTTTTGATCTCTACTTTTATTTCTTCTTTGACCTCATTTTTTTCTTCTTAAATATTATTTTACTGATTTCAGAGAGGAAGGGAGAGGAAGAGAGAGATAGAAACATCAATGATGAGAGAGAATCATCGACCAGCTGCCTCCTGCACGCCCCCTACTGAGGACCAAGCCTGCAACCTGGGCATGTGCCCTGACTGGGAATCTAACCATGACCTCCTTGTTCACAGGCTGACGCTCAACCATTGAGCAACACTGGCCAGACCCTTGGATTTTTAGTAGCATGATGTTTAATCTCCAGATATTTCTGGGTTTTTTTCCCCTTTTTCTTTTTGAACTTGATTTCTAATTTCAAATCATTGTGGTCAGAGAATATGCTTGGTATGATTTCATTCTTTTAAAATTTGTTATTAAGACTAGTTTCATGTCCCAGCTGATGGTCTATCCCTTAGAATGTGCTGTGTACACTAGAGAATAATGTATAATCTGGTTTTCTGGGATGTAAATGTCAATTATATTCATTTGGTCTGTTGTGTGATTTAAGACTGGTATCTCTTTATTGATTTTCTGATTGGATGATCTAGCCATAGTTCTCAATGGGGTATTTAGATCCCCTACTATGATTGTTTTTTTGTGAGTTTTTCCCATTAGTTCTATTATATATTTTGTTGCTTTCTGCCTAGGTACATATACTATATTGATAATTGTTATGTCTTCGTGATGTAATGTCCCCTTTATCATTATAAAATGATCATCTTTGTCTCTTGTGACCTTTATTATTTTGTCAGATATAAGTGTGGCTATACCTGCTTTTCTCTAGATACCATTTGCTTGGAGAATCATTTTCTACCCTTTCACATTGAGTATATATTTGTCTTTGCAGCTTATATGTGTCTCCTGAAGGCAGCATATGGTTGGGTTTTGTTTTTGGATCCAATATGCTCCTCTCTTTTTATTATTGAATTTAGTCCATTTATGTTTAGGGTGATTATTATTATTATTATTTTTAAAAATACATTTTTATTGGTTTCAGAGAGGAAGGAAGAGGAAGAGAGAGAGATAGAAACATCCATGATGAGTGAGAAACATGGATCGGCTGCCTCCTGCAAGTCCCCCACTGGGGATTGAGCCCACAACCCGGGCATGTGCCCTTGACCGGAATTGAACCTGGGACCTTTCAGTTTCCAGGCTGATGTTCTATCCACTGAGCCAAACCGGCTAGGACTAGGGTGATTGTTGATGTATCAGGATTTCCTGTAGTTATTTTATCTTAATGTGTGGTAGCTCTAAAGCTTTGTGTCTCTATTGTTTCTTTTCCCTTGTGTTTCTCTCCGTTGTAATTTGGTAGTATCCTCCTATATAATAAGAGAGAAATATGCAAATTAGGTTGGGACATAACGACCAGCTCAGGAGGTTGTGTCATGACCAGCTCAGAGCACGCCCCCAGCCCTAGTGAACGCACACACACCAGGGCTAGGGGCGGGCTCCGAGCGGCCACAGCACGGCTCGGAGGCTGCCCCCAGCCCCAGCGCCACCCAGCTCCCAGGCCACTCCCACCGGGGGTTCACAGGCAGGCATGGCACGCTGCCTGCCCTGGGAGCCTTCCTGCCCTGGAAACAAGTCCCTGGTGGGAGTGCAGTGCCGACCAGCTCTGAGGCCACTCCCACCGGGGGTTCACGGGAAGGCACACCACGCTGCCTGCCCTGAGAGCAAGGCCCCCAACGGCCCTGCCTCTGAGCCACGCTGCCACCAGGACCAAGGCCCTCAGTGGACCTGCAGACCCACCCAGGGGGGCATGCTCCGAGCCGCCACGGCCAGACTGTGGCTTAGGACACCCCCTGAGGGCTCCCAGACTGTGAGAGGGGGCAAGCTGGGCTGAGGGACATCACCCAGTGCACAAATTTCGTGCACCGGGCCTCCAGTTCTATAATATTTTTCTCTATTTTTTTTAAAGTTGTGTCTCAGTTTTCTGATTGTGTGTGTGTGTGTGTGTGTGTGTGTGTGTGTGGTGATCATAAGTTTTATTACAAAGAAAGGTATACACACACACACACACACACACTAGGGGCCCGGTGCACAAAAATCGTGTATGGCGGGGGTGTCCCTCAGCCTGGCCTGCGCCCTCCCGCAATCCAGGACCCCTCGGGTATGGTCCCTAGACCTGGCCGGCGATCAGGGCCTATCGGGGCTTTCTTTCTCCTGGCTGTTGGCAGCTGGCCCTGCCCACGCTGCTGCCACTGCTTGCCATCTGTGCAGCACTGCCCCCTCCCTCTCCCACCACTGGTTGCCTTCCTCTGCGGGAGACAGGTGTGGGGTGTGATCGCTTGGCTGGCCTGGGCCTCTCCCTGTGGAAAGTAACCCTAATCCCTGTAGGGTTTCTTGGCTGGCCTGGGCCTCTCCCTCATCGTTTGTTGGCCGGTCCCGCACACCCACCACAGTGTCACTGGTCAGTGTTCTGGGCCTCCCTCTATGGGGCAATCGATCGCGGGCCCCCCAGATCGATCGCCCCGCAGAGGGAGGCCCCACCCACCCATCACAGCACCACCAGCTGGGTGGTCTGGGCCTCCCTCTGTGGCTGCTGGCCGGGTGACCCTGCCCACCTGCTGTATCGCCGACAGCTGGGTAGCCTGGGCCTTCTTCTTTGGGGCAATTGCACAGCCCCCCCACCTCCCATGATGGATCGCCCCACCAGCCAGTGGCCTGGGCCTCCCTCTGTGGGGCGATCATGGGGCAATGGCGGGGTCCCCCGACCAATTGCATCACACCCACCTTGGCTGGCCTGGCGCTAGTGCGTGTCATAGTGTGGTCATCCAGAAGGTCATCCGGATGGTTGTTCTGCTGTTCGGTCATTCGGTCGATTTGCTTGTTATGCTTTCATTATTATAGACTAGAGGTCCGGTGCACGAATTTGTGCATGGTTGGGTGGCCGGCAGGGATTGGGCCCCAGCTTGCGTCCCCAGCCTCTCAGCCCTAGCTCGCCCTCCCACCCCGCAGCCCTGCTTGGCACCCCACCTTGGCCTGGCGCCGCCCCTTCACCTGCTCCACCATCCCGTCTGCAAGGTGATTGATCAGGGCTAGGTGCCCTGCCCAGCTCCCTCAGTGCCTGGGAGCCGGGCGGCGGCCCCACCCCCGGTCACCACTGCTGGTCACCATTTTTGGGATGATTGGTTGGGGCTGGGCCCTCCGCCCAGTTCTCTCAACGCCTGGGAGCCAGGCGGTGGCCCCAAACCCTAGCCATCATGGTTGGTCACAGTCTGAGGGGCGATTGGCAGGGTGATCTGGCCCCTGCTCTCACCTGCCTTGGCCTGGTGTCGCCTGCCATCTGCTTCACAATCCCTCTGCCGTCCCACTCTCATCGGGGCTCATAGAGGCCGGCAGCACCTTCACTGCCGCCTGCTGCCAGCGCTGCGTCACTGACGCCTGTGATGTTCCGTGCCGCCCCCTGGTAGTCAGTGCATGTCATAGCGAGTGGTCAAACTCCCGGTCTCCCAGTCGAACGACCGCCCGAAGGGACAATTTGCATATTAGACTTACTATATAGGATGTAGTTTTTTTTTCTGAAGGCAGTTTATCTTTATTCACCTTTGCAAATTCAGACTTCTATCCTCTCCTTTTATTTATTTTTTTTTGTCGTCACAAGTTTTCCCTACTTATGTTGTGAATTCCTTCCCAAATTGCAGTAACTATTGTATTCTTCTTTCTCTTTTTAAATATTTTTACCTTTAACTTTTAAGTGATACTTAAGTGTAAGTACGTTATTCTGAAAAAACTAGAGGCTCAGTGCACGAAGTTGTGCATGGGTGGGGTCCGGCGGACCTCGCCCCAATTGAGGTGGATCGGGGCTGGACCTTTGGGAGGAGGAGATGGTAGGAGGTTGGCCGGCTGGCCCTCCCCGATCAGGGCCAATGAGGGCCGGGCTGGCTAGGGGGAGGCTGCGGGCGATTGGCCGGTGGGCCCACCCCTGATTGGGGTTGGGGGGCTGATTGGGGGTGGTTCTGGCCATGGGGAGAAGCTGTGGGTGGTGGGCCAGCCGGCCCTGCCCCCATTGGGGTTGGGGGTGCAATCAGGGGCGGGGCCAGCTGGGGTGAGGGGCTGCCGGCCTATCATGGTGGGGTGGGCTGATTGGGGCCAGGGCTGGTGGGGAAGGGTGGAAGGCTGGGGGGGAATGGCGGGGGTGGTTTGGCTGGCCGGCCCCACCCTTGATGGGGTGGGAGAGTCCGATCGGGGTAGGCCAGCTGATCAGGCAGGTTTGCTGGCCACAGTGGGCGTCATAGTGACCGGTTGTTAGTCGTTTTAGCATTATGGTCACTGGCTTTTTATATATATAGATGGTTGTAATATTCGGTTTCTATCTGTCTCTTGATAATCTTTGTCATTGTTTTGTGTCCTTTTGTTCTTTGTTTCAGGTAGAATAACCCCATTGAACATTTCCTGTAATGGAGGTCTGCTGGTAAATTTCCTTAGCTTCTGTCTGTCTAGAAAAGTCTATTTCTTTTTCATATCTAAAGGATAACTTTGCTGGATATATTATTTTTGGTGATAATTTATCTTTTTCAGTAGCTTAAATACATAATTCTACTCTCTCCTAGCTTGTAGGGTTTCTTCTGAGAAAGCTGGTGATAATTAATGGGATTTTCTATATCAATTACTTTCTTCTTTTCCCTGGTTGCATTGAGAATTATTTCTGTGCCATTAATTTTTGACAGTTTTAATACAATTTGCCTTTAAGAAGACCTTTGTTAGATAACTAGGTGTTCTGTTTGCCTTTTGGCTTCAAGGATCTAGCCCTTTGCATAGGTTTGGGAAGGTGTCCTCCACTATTTGTTTGAATTGACTCTGAATTCCCTCCTTTCCCTCCTGTCTTCTAGTATGCCCGTTACTCTTATACAGTATTACTCTTTCTGAGGGAGTCAGATTGCTCTCGTAGAGGGTTTTTTTTAACTCTCAGGACTCTCTTCTTCCCTCTGCGTCATATCTTTGATATCGCTAATTCTTTCTTCCATCTGGTCAGCTCTTTATCCTAAGCTTGCTAGTTAATTTTTTTTTATCTCTTTTATTGAGTTCTTTCTCTTCAGAATTTCTATTTGGTTCTTTTTTAGCTTCAAGCTCTTTGGTAAAAAACTCCTTTTGTTTGTTGATTTTATTTGAGTCTATTAAACTGCCTATGTGTGTTTTCTTGTATTTCATTGAGTTTTTTAGAATTGCAATCTTGAAATTTCTGTCATTTAAATTACATATTTGCATGTCTTTAAGTTTATTTTCTGAAGGTTTTTTATTTTCTTTCTAAGCCGCCTCTGGAGCAAGGTATTCTGTGCTTTCTGGGGAGGCGGGCGTCTTTTCTGTGACCATTCCCCTAGGTCCTAGGGCATCAACGCCTCAGCGGAATGTGGGCGCCTCAGCGGAATGTGGGCGGCAATAGGGTTCCAGGTCCATGAAATCCAGCAAGGCCTCCTGATGGGGGGAGGGATGAGCTGGCAGTGCCTGGCTAATACCTTTGTGGCTTTGTTCTCCCCGTAATGGTGAGTGGCAGCCTCACCTCTGTATCTCCATTCCTGGAATTAGCCACAGAGTACACCTTTCACTCAGGAAAAAACTTTCTGTGGTTCCATTTCTCAAAATTCCAGACATTGCAGTCTGCAGCCCGACACTTACCAATACAGTTTCTTCTGTGGTCCTCTGCCACTCTGGGCGGTGGGATGCGGCAGCCAGTCTCTGTGGCTTTGTTTTTCTGCCTGGTGATAGTGGCCTTCAGACCACCTCACTTCTGTTCTTTGTCCGTGCCCAAATCACTGGGCTCATCCACAGCACATACTGACCAGGGATGCTCACTGTACCTGTATGCGCCTCCTGGCAAAAGGGAGTGTCATTGCAACCTTATTCCTTCTCCCGAGACGACAGTGAGCTCTGGGCTGTGTTCAGGGCACCATCTCAGCTCTTCCCTCCTCTTGGTTTACTCCACTGCTCACCTTCAGATGTTTCAATGCACGGGTATCTCAGATGTGTTTATGTGTTGAGGACTGAATCCTTTGTTGAATGATAGCTATTCACATAGTTGTAATATCAGTGGGAGAGACCAAGGGGACCTCTCACATTGCCATTTCTCTGAGGTCCTTATGTTGGATTTTATCGAATGCTCTTTCTGCTTCTATTGATATGATCGTATGATTTTTATTTTTTATTTTATTTATGTGGTATATTGATTTGCAGATGAACCAACCTTGCATCCCTGGATGAAATCCCAATTAATTATGGCGTATGGTTGTTTTAATATATTGCTGAATTTGTTTTGCTAGTATTTTTTAAAATTAAACTTATTGGGTGACATTGGTTGATAGGGTCATATAGGTTTCAGGTGTACATTTCTATGATACATGCATGATTGGTATATTGCATTGTGTGCCCATCACCCAAAGTCAAATCATCTTTCATTACCACATATTTGGTCCCCTCTACCCTTTACTACTCCTGCACCCACGTCCCTCTTGTAACCATCATGCTTTTGTCTATGTCTATGAGTTTCAGTTTTAGATCCCACTTACGAGAAAAATCATATGGTTCTTAGCTTTTCCTCACTGACTTATTTTGCTTAACATAATATTCTCAAAACTAATCCATGTTGCCACAAATGGCAGTATTTCATTTTTTCTTATGCCTGAGTAGTATTCCATTGTATATATGTACCACATCTTCGTTATTGAATCCTAAATTAAAGAACGCTTTTGTTCTTTCTATGTCTTGGCCAGTGTGATTAATGCAGCAGTGAACATAGTGGTGCATATATCTTTGTGAATAAATAATATTCCATGTGTGAGCACGCATTTTTGTTATCCATTCACTTATTGCTAGACACGTTATTTGCATGTCTTTGCTACAGTAAATAATGTTGCAGTAAGCATGAGAGTGCATATATTTTTTCAAGTTAGTGTTTTTGTTTCTTTTAGATAAATACCCAGAAGTGGAGTTGGTGGATCATATATGGTCATTGTAGTTATAATTTTTTTGAGGAAACTCCATACAGTTTTTATATGCCTCTACCAGTTTACATTTTTACCAGCAGTGCACTGGTAAAGGGTTCACTTTTCTCCACATTCTGGTCAACACTTGTTATTTCTTATCCTATATAATAAAAGTCTAATATGCAAATTGTCCTCTGGACCGGGAGTTTGACCAGGGGGCGGGGCCAGCCAACCACAGGAAGGGAGGCCCTGGCCGGAGGTGGCAGCAGGCAGCCAGGGGAAGGGAGGTCCTGGCTGGCAGCTGGCAGCTTCTAGGGACCCTACCCATGCACAAATTTCGTGCACTGGGCCTCTAGTACTATATAATAAAAGGCTAATATGCAAGTTGTCCCCTCGACTGGGAGTTTGACTGGGAGTTCAACCAGGGAGTGAGGCCAGCCAGCCAACCACCCTCGGCCCAATTGGCCCCAATTGAGGCGGTCCGGCCGGACCCCACTCATGCACAAATTCGTGCACCAGGCCTCTAGTCTCTTTATAATAGTCACTAGAGGCCCGGTGCACGAAATTCGTGCACGGGTGTGTGTGTGTCCCTCAGTCCAGCCTGCACCCTCTCCAATCTGGGACCCCTTGAGGGATGTCTGACTGCCCGTTTAGGCCCGATCCCAGTAGGATTGGGCCTAAAGCGGCAGTCAGACATCCCTCTCACAATCCAGGACTGCTTGCTCCCAACTGTTCACCTGCCTGCCTTCCTGATTGCCCCTAAATACTTCTGCCTGCCAGCTTGATCACCCCCTAAGCACTCCCCTGCCAGTCTGATTGATGCCTAACTGCTCCCCTGCCAGCCTGTTTGCCCCTAACTACCCTCCCCTGCAGGCCTGCTCACCCCTAACTGCCCTTCCCTGCAGGCCTGGGTCCCCCCCAACTGCTATCCCCTGCAGGCCTGGGTCCCCCCCAACTGCCCTTCCCTGCAGGCCTGGTTTCTCCCAACTGCCCTCACCTGATGGCCTGATCACCCACAACTGCCCTCCCTTGCAGACCTGGTCCCTCTCAACTGCCCTCCCCTGCTGGCCATCTTGTGGTGGCCATCTTGTGTCCACATGGGGGCAGCCATCTTGTGTGTTAGAGTGACAGTCAATTTGCATATTCTTTTATTAGATAGGATTAGATAGGATAGAGGCCTGGTGCATGGGTGGGGGCCAGCTGGTTTTCCCTGAAGGGTGTCCCAGATCAGGGTGGGGGTTACCTTAGGTCGTGGGGCAGCCTGGGTGATGGGCCTGTGGTGGTTTGTACGCCAGCCACGCCCCCCGGTGACCCAAGCGGAGGCCCTGGTATCTGGGATTTATTTATCTTCTATAATTGAAACTTTATAGACTTGAATGGAGGCATAGGCCGGCCAGGGTGTGAGGAAAGCTTGGCTTCCTCCATTGCTGGGGAAACCCAAGCCTCCTGCTCGCTCCGTGTCCGCAGCCATCTTGGTTGGGTTAATTTGCATACCTGCTCCTGATTGGCTGGTGGGTGTGGCTGGTGGGTGTAGCGGAGGTGTGGTAAATTTGCATATTACTCTTTTATTAGTTAGGATTCTAACAGGCATGAGGTAGTATTTCATTGTGATTTTGGTTTGCATTTCCCTGAGATTAGTGATGTTGAGCACTTTTTTTTTTTTTTTTTAAAATATATTTTATTGATTTTTTACAGAGAGGAAGGGAGAGGGATAGAGAGCTAGAAACATCGATGAGAGAGAAACATCGACTAGCTGCCGCCTGCACACCCCCTACCGGGGATGTGCCCGCAACCATTGTACATGCCCTTGACCGGAATCGAACCTGAGACCTTTCAGTCCGCAGGCCGACGCTCTATCCACTGAGCCAAACCGGTTTCGGCAAGCACTTTTTTATGTACCTGTTGTCCATCTGTATTCCTCCCTCCCTCCCTTCCTTCCTTCCTTCCTTTCTGCCTCCCTCCCTTCCTCCCTTCCTCCCTTCCCTCCTTCCTTCCTTCCTTCCTTCCTTCCTTCCTTCCTTCCTTCCTTCCTTCCTTCCTTTTCTCTCTTCCTTCTTTCCTACCTTCCTTCCGTCCTTCCTTCCTCCCTTCCTTCCTTTCTCTCTTCCTTCCTTCCTACCTTCCTTCCTCCCTTCCTTCCTCCCTTCCTTCCTCCCTCCTTTCCTTCCTTCCTTCCTTCCTTCCTTTCTTCTTTCCTTCCTTCCTCCCTTCTCCCTTCCTTCCTTCCTTCCTTCCTTCCTTCCTTCCTTCCTTCCTTCCTTCCTCCCTTCCTTTTTCCCTCCTTTCCTTCCTTCCTTCCTTCCTTCCTTCCTCCCTTTCTTCTTTCCTTCCTTCCTCCCTTCTCCCTTCCTTCCTTCCTTCCTTCCTTCCTTCCTTCCTTCCTTCCTTCCTCCCTCCCTCCCTCCCTCCCTCCCTCTCTCCCTCCCTCCCTCTTTCTCTTTCTTCCTTCCTCCCTTCCTTTTTCCCTCCTTTCCTTTCTCCCTTCCTTCATCCCTCCCTTCCTTCCTTTCTCCCCCTCCCTCCCTTCTTCTCTCCCTCCTTTCCTTCCTTCCTTCCTTCCTCCCTTTCTTCTTTCCTTCCTTCCTCCCTCCCTCCTTCTCCTTCCTTCCTCTTCCTTCCTTCCTTCCTTCCTTCCTTCCTTCCTTCCTTCCTCCCTTCTCTCTTTCTTCCTTCCTCCCTTCCTTTTTCCCTCCTTTCCTTTCTCCCTTCCTTCATCCCTCCCTTCCTTCCTTTCTCCCCCTCCCTCCCTCCCTTCTTCTCTCTCTCCCTCCCTCCCTTCCTTCCTTCCTTCCTTCCTTCCTTCCTTCCTTCCTTCCTTCCTTCCTTCCTTCCTTCCTTCTATTGTTGAAAGTATTACATATGCCTTTTTCCCCCATTGACCCCTCCCCGGCCACTCCCACCCCCTAGGACAAGCCCCCACCGCCCCAGTGTCAGTGTCCATTGGTTATGCTAGTATACATGCATATAAGTCCTTTGTTTGTACGTCTTCTTTGGAAAAACGTTTCTTGCCCTAACCAGTTTGGCTCAGTGGATAGAGCATCAGCCTGCGGACTGAGGGGTCCCAGGTTCGATTCTGGTCAAGGGCAAGGTACCTTGGTTGTGGGCACATCCCCAGTAGGGGACATGCAGGAGGTAGATAATTGATGTTTCTCTCTCATTGATGTTTCTAACTCTCTATTCCTCTCCCTTCTTCTCTGTAAAAATCAATAAAATATATATTTTTTTAAAAGAAAGAAAAATGTTTCTTTAGGTCCTCCACCCATTTTCTTATGGGGTTGTTATTTGTGTTTTTTTGTTATTTCTTGCTATTGTATTATATAAGTTCTTTATATATTTATGATATTAATTCATATCAGATACTTGCTTTGGAGATATATTTTTCCATTTGGTACATTCCCTTTTATTCTGTTGATGGTTTTGCTTACTCTGCGGAAATTTTTTAGTTTGATGTAGTCCCTTGTTTATTTTGCTTTTGTTGCCTTAGCTTTTGGTGTCAAATTAAGACCAGTGGGTCAGCCCCAAGGGTGTGCTTAGGTTCTCTTATATAGGGTAGAAGTAGCAAAATAGGGTCAGGGTGTGGGTGGACGAGTCAGTCAGGCGGAGGTGAGGGAGGAGAATGCACGGGTCAGCCAGGCGGAGAGGAGTTCTTATCTTGCTTCTGCAGGCTTAAGTGGTCTTCCCCAAGCCATGGGAAAGGCTTATAACAATATATATTTCAGAAAACATGTCCAAGCAGGAGATATTAGGGGTAGTTCATCCTAACAATTACCAAGACCAATGTCCTCCCTTTTATCTTACACTAGAGGCCCAGCGCACAATTGAAATCGTGGGAGGAGGTGCCCCGCGGGAGTCCAGGACCCGCGCCTGACCTGCATAGTGCATAGCGCCGGCTGCCACTTTGTGTCTGCTGAGGTGGGGGCATGCTCCGAGCTGCGCCCCCAGCCGCTGAATTGTGTCCTGTCTGCTGGGGTGGGGGCAGGCGCTCCTGTGTATTGTGTCTCTGCTCCAGCCCGCCCCAGCCCCAGCCTCACCGCGGCTGCTGGGGCTGGGGACGGCATGCAGTCCCCTCCCACCCATCTGAGCGCGCAGCTCCTCCTGAGCAGTGGTGATGCAGCCTCCTCCTCCTGAGCGGTCATGATGCCTGGCTAATTAGCATATTCCCAGTTTATATATATATAGACTAGAGGCCTGGTGCACGAAATTCGGGCATAGGAGGGTGTGTCTCTCAGCCCAGCCTGCACCCTCTCCAATCTGGGACCCCTTGAGGGATGTCTGACTGCCCATTTTGGCCCGATCCTACCAGGCAGTCGGACATCCCTCTCACAATACAGGAATGCTGGCTCCCAACTGCTCACTGCCTGCCTTCCCGATTGCCCCTAACCACTTCTGCCTGCCAGCCTGATCACCCCCTAACCACTCCCCTGCAAGCCTGATTGATGCCTAACTGCTCCCCTGCCAGCCTGTTTGCCCCCAACTTCCCTCCTCTGCAGGCCTGGGTCCCTCCCAACTGCCTTTCCCTGCAGGCCCGGTCGCCCCCAACTTCCTTCCTCTGCCGGCCTGGTCACCCCTAACTGCCCTCCCCTGCAGGCTTGATCGCCGCAACTGCCCTCCCTTGCAGACCTGGTACCTCCCAACTGCCCTCCCCTGCTGGCCATCTTGTGGCGGCCATCTTGTGTCCACATGGGGGCAGCCATCTTTGACCACATGGGGGCAGCCATCTTGTGTGTTGGAGTGATAGTCAATTTGCATTTACTCTTTTATTAGATAGGATGATCTCTGCTGCTAGAGGGGAGCAATGTTTCCCTGGGCCTTTTTTTAAAAACCCTACCCTATGGCAGTTCTGGGTGCAATCTCCTCTAGTGTGCATTTGGGATACACAGGAGGCAAAAATAAACTTCTAGAAACTGAACACCTGATCCTCCCTTAATTCCTGAAGTCTCAACCCATTCTGCCTTCTTCTGTCCACATTTCAGAATCTTTCCTTACTTGTTATATGCATTATATCAATGGTTCTAAATTATAATTAATGGGAGTCTGGGAGGAATGTGCTTTTAAATCTATCATGATTAGGATGGGAACTTTACTCCGACACTTATTGAATGAATGATTAAATGAATACACACATCTTACCTACAAGTTGCTTGTGTTTGTGGGTGTCAGTATAACAATAGGTATAGTAGTAACAGAATTAAGATAAGTTCCTATGGGAACTTGTTAACATAAAAAACATTCAAAGCTGTAAAGAATTTTTGTGAGTTTATTTGAGCAAAATTGTCAACAAGTGTTGGAAAGCAGAATCTCAAAGAATTAATATAATGCTTCAGAGAATGGCAATGCTCTGGAGTATGGCGGGTTTTAACCTATTTTTATACATTACAATAAAAGGAGGAGACATAAGTGGGTTACATGAAATTCATTGGTGATAGATTAGGGAGGCAGGAAAAAGCAAAGCAGGAAGACCCCTGGGATTGGATAAAAATTGAAATGATAGGCTCATGTTTCTTTTACTTAGGATAGTTAACAGTCAAAACATGAGGCCATCCTCTGTGGTCTGACTTTAGATCTCTTAGTTGTAAGATCTCCACACAGGCCTTTTCTGAGTTAGTCAGGTTAGTATGTGGCCTCTTTTTGTCCACAAACTCATAGGCACAGAAATTATTTCTGGTGATTTTGGAATAGAACATGTGGTATGGTGGTAAGATCATTGTCCAGACAATGACTTTCTGACACCAAGCGGGTGTCCTTCAGTTCAGTTTAATCCTGACCCACAGGTTAAGGGCAAAACCCTCCACAAGACTGCCCCGTTTCATATGCCAGCACAAGTCTCAGGCCCCCTGCATGTCTGACCTACTTAGCAATCATTTGAGTGTTCCCACAGCCCCTCAGATATTTTTAAAATATATTTTTATTGATCTCAGAGAGGAAGAAAGACAGAGAGAGAGAGAAACATCAATGATGAGAGAATCATTGATCAGCTGCCTCCTGCACGCCACCTAGTGGGGATGGAGCCTGCAACCCTGGCATGTGCCCTTGACTAAAATCGAACCCAAGACCCTTTAGTCAGCAGGCTGATGCTTTATCCACTAAGCCAAGCCAGCTAGGGCAAGCCTCCTCAGATTTGATAATTTGCTAAGACTCAAGAAGCTCTCTGAAAAATGCTATACTAAAAACTGTGATTTTATTATTATTATTATTATTATTTTTAAATATATTTTTATTGATTTCAGAGAGGAAGGGAGAGTATAGAGAGATAGAAACATCAATGATGAAAGAGAATTGTTTATTGGCCGCCTTCTGCCCAGGGGATTGAGCTGGCAACCCCAGGCAGGTGCTCTTGGCCAGAATTGAACCTGGGACCCTTCAGTCCACTGGCTGACACTCTAGCCACTGAGCCAAACCAGCTAGGGCTGTGATTTTATTATTAAAGGTACAACCTAGAAACAGTTAAATGGAAACAATGACTAGGCCATGGTCTGGGGCAAGGGCAGCGTTGGGGTATGAGGAGATATGTAGACTTTTGCACCCTTTCTTGTGGAATCCATGCACATTAGCCTCCAGCACATCAATGTGTTCACCAACTAGGAAGCTCCACTGAGCTTTGTTATCCAGATTTTTATTGGTGTTTCCTTACCTATTGGTAATTGATTAAATGATCGCCCACGTGATTGAGCTCCTCCCACCTCCCCTCTCCTTCCTGGAGATTTGATTGGCCCAAAGTTTCAATCTCTTTGATCAAGTGGTTGGTGATTCTGGTGACCAGTCCCTATCTGGAGGCTCTCTAGGGGTCACCTTGAGTCATTCACGTCACAAAGGCACTCCTGTCACTCGGGACTTTTAAAGGTTTTTGAAGCTCGGTGCCAGCAACTAGGGACAAAGCAAGATATATTCTTTATTCTACCACAGTTATCAAGTAAAATTCCAAGGAGAATGTGGCATTTGAGTGGTGCCCTGGAAGATGGGTAGGATTTAAACATTTGGAGATGGGGAAAAGGGCATTCGAGGCTGAAAAAGTTGCATTAGCCGGTACACACTCAAAAGTGCAGAGTTCAGTATGTAGAAATATATCTAATATTTTCTTTAGCTTTAGTGAAGGATCTATAAAAAAGAATATTGACTAAAGCCAGATTGGACCTCTCATTTAACAATATTTATTAATCATAAACTTTTTTATTCCTACAGAGCAGAAGAAAGAAGAGATCTGTTTATGTTTTTCCGAAGCCTGCACTTTTTTGTGGAATGGTGTGAATATCGGAAGCGCACATTTAAACATTTCAAGGTAGTGTCTAAAGTCTTCAAATTTAAACATATGATAACAAAGTGAAACTCATTTTAATTTGGAGATTTAACATAACATTCTTTCCTTAAAGTTTTTAATCAAGAAAAATTTAATTGACTTCTAGAATTTGCAATTATTTGGAATAAATGAAGGAGGAATGCTTTTGTACAAATCAGTGAATCTTTATGATGGAATATCTTGAGAGAAGTGTGTTTATAGTCTTATATGTTTTATAATACACATTTGAAAAATTAATCTATCAGGGGTCCTTGAAGTAGAATGACAAACGCTGATGAAGAGCCCGCTGGGATGGCTCAGCTGGTTGAGCACCGCATCCTGAGCACCAACAGGTTGCCCATTCGATTCCCGGTGAGGGCGCATGCCGCCTGGGCAGGAGGCAGCTGATGAATGTTTCTCTCTCTACCCTCTCCCTTCTTCTCTCTCTAAGAGTCAATTTTAAAAGTGTTTTTAAAAGATAAAATTATAGCATGCTTATCACATAGCAGTATGATCTTTATTTCCTGAGTTAGCCTTTGTATTTTAAACTTCTAAATAATTAACATATATTTCAAGTTTAAATACTGAACCCTGATTTTTATAAGGTAATGCTTCTTAAGTCTCATCCTGATATATTAAAAACCTCCTTTTTATTCCTTTTGTTTGTTTTCTGGCATAACTAGAATTATGTTTGGCTGCATTGTAACCCCCCAGGTTCTACCTAGCTGGATAGCATCCAATTATTAACAGCAGGGATCCACACAAAAACCAGCTCTGAAAGAGCCAGCAGAAATAGGATCTCAAGGTTCAGGTTTCCCCAAGAGCCATGAACTCTCCTTTGCTTTGTTTTCTATTATTATTATTATCGTTATTATTATTATTATTATTACTAGAGGCCTGGTGCACGAAAATTTGTGCACTGGGGGGGGGGGGGGTCCCCTCAGCCTGGCCTGCCTCCTCTCACAGTCTGGGAGCCCTTAGGGGATGTCCTACTGACGGCATAGGCCCTCTCAGAGGGGGACTAAGCCGCAGTCTGGCCTCCCTCTGTGGGAGGCGACCAGGCTGATCATGGGAAGGCGCCACCCCCATCACCCCGCTGCTGCCACTGCCAGCCGGCCGCTGCGACAGATGGCTGGCCAACTGACTGATGGCCGCTGGCCCCGCCCCCCGCCCCCTGCCCACTGGTGGGTGGGGGGCAATCTGGGGCCAGGTCGGCTGGGGGAGGGGCTGTGGGAGGTTGAGGCACAGCAGGTCGCACCCTGTCCAGCCTCTGTGGAGGGTGTTGTCTCTGTGGCTGCCTCTGCAGAAGGGGCAGCACTGGGACCGGGACCGCGCAGCCCCCTCTCCCGCGGCCTCTGTGGGAGGGGCCGAGGCGCCGGACTGGCCCGCACTGCCGCCTCTCCCACGCTGCCAGCCCTTGGCCCTCGCAGCCACTGTGGCTTTGTCCGGATGGACGTCTGGAAGATGTCCTGTCTAATTAGCGTGTTCGCCTTTTATTAGTATAGATTATTTGCATTCAGTTTGGTTGAACTAATAAAACCTGTCAGGCATAGGGTTTTCTTTAGAATGAAACATGCTAATACCTGTACCTGTACTGTGATCCCTTGAGGAGTCCTCTCGATCCTCTCGTTTACTTGCAGGTGCTCTTGGCACCAGAACAATTAAATAGTTCTTCTTCCCAAACGACTGAGGAATATGCTGGCAGTTACAGTTATGAATCACCTAATGTGGTTGTTTACTTACACATTTGAATGGGTTGTGGGGAATGGGAGCACTGGTTCCATTTCCAAAGCCAGTTCACCTCCAGGTGCTTTCCATGCAGGTGTGAAGTGTGAGTGTGTGTTTTTCCTGTAGGGCAGAGCATGCCGGGTTAAGGTCACTAGAACGGAAAGAAACAGCCACATGGTCGTACAGTTACGTTAATATCTAGCTCCGGAAGCTTTCAGTATTCCAAACGGAAACTCTGTCCCATAAATGGTAACTTGTATTTCCTTCTCCCCCAGCTTCCGGGAACAGCATTCTAGCTTCTGTTTCTGTGGATGTGACTACCCTGGTTATTCATTGAAGCAGAACCCTAAAATCAGCCCTTTGCCTGGCTTATTTCTCATAACAATCTGTGTTGTTGCATATGTCATGATGTCATTCCTTTTTAAGGCTGAATAATATTCCATTTTATGTGCTTTATCACATTTTGTTGATCCATCCATCTCTTAATGGACAGTTGGGTTGTTTCTATCTTTTGGCTATTGTGAATAATGCTTCTATGAAGCATGGTATACAATAACCATTATATCTGTTCAAATCCCTGCTTTCAGTTCTCTTAAGTATAACCGGTGAGTGAAATTCCTGGATTATATGGCAAGTCTATCTTTAATATTTTTTAAGAACTGCATGTTTATTTCCACAGTAGCTATACCATTTTACATTTCCAACATCAGTGTACAAGGCTTCCGATTCCTTCATTTTCAGTTGTTAATTTGGGGTGTTTTTTTTTTCTTTTTTTGTCATAGCCAGCCTAATGGGTGTGAAGTGGTATTCTCATTGTGTGTGTTTTAATATTTTTATTGATTTCAGAGAGGAAGGGAGAGGGAGAGATAGAAACATCAATGATGAGAGAGAATCATTGATCGGCTGCTTCCTGCACGCCCTTTACTGGGCATCGAGCCTGCAACCCGAGCATGTGCCCTTGGCTGGAATCGAACTCGGGACTCTCCAATCCACAAGCTGACGCTCTATCCACTGAGCAAATCAGCTAGTGCCTCATTGTGGTTTTGATTTGCATTTTCTCAATAACCAGCAATGTTGAGCATCTCTTCGTGTGCTTATGGGCCATTTGTATGTCTTCTTTGGAGAAATATCTGTGCAAGGCCTTTCCGCACTGAATCAGATTGTTGGAGTTTTTATTGTTGAGTTGTAGTTCTTTATAAATTCTAGATATTGATCCCTTATCTGATACATAATTGGTAAATACTTTTCATTCTCTTGAAAATGTCTTGGTACATGAAAGTTTTTAATTTTGAAGAAGCCAAATTATCTATTTTTAATGCTATATCCAAAATATTACTGTCAAATTTAATGTTATAAAGATTTTTCTCTAAGAGTTTTATAGTTTAGCCCTTAAGTTTAGGTGTTTAGTTTGTAAGCTAAGGATCCAACTTCATTCTTTTGCATGTGCTTATTCAGTTTTCCAGCACTGTTTGTGGAAGAGACTGTCCTTTTCCTATTGAGTGGTTTTGGCGCCTTTGTTGAAATCCTTTGAATATATATATATACTAGCTTTCCCGTTGCAGGAAAATTCCTGCAATGGGATTTCCTGCTGCACTCTACCCCGCCTCCGTTCCTCCCTTGCCGCCCGCCTCGCCTTCTCCTCTGGCCCTCCCGCATTTCCCTTCGCCCCCGGCCCCGCCTCCACTCCGCCTTTATCACCCGCCTCACCTTCTCCTCCAGCCCGCCCGCATTTCCCTTTGCTCCGCCATTGTCGCCCGCCTCCGCCCCGCCCCGCCCTTGCCGCCCGCCTCACCTTCTCCTCCGGCCCGCCTGCTTTTCCCTTCGCCCCCGGCCCCGCCTCCGCCCCCGGCCCCGCCTCCGCCCCGCCCTTGCCGCCCGCCTCGCCTTCTCCTCCGGCCCTCCCGTGTTTCCCTTCGCCCCGGGCCCCGCCTCCGCCCCGCCCCGCCCTTGCCTCCCGCCTCACCTTCTCCTCCGGCCCGCCTGCTTTTCCCTTCTCCCGCGGCCCCGCCTCCACCCCGCCCTTGCCGCCCACCTCGCCTTCTCCAGCCCGCCCGTGTTTCCCTTCGCCCCCGGCCCCGCCTCCGCCCCGCCCTTGTCACCGGCCCCGCCTTCTCCTCCAGCCTGCCCGCGTTTCCCTTCGCCCCCGGCCCCGCCTCCACCCCGCCCTTGCCGCCCACCTCGCCTTCTCCTCCAGCCCGCCCGTGTTTCCCTTCGCCCCCGGCCCCGCCTCCGCCCCGCCCTTGTCCCCGGCCCCGCCTTCTCCTCCAGCCCGCCCGCGTTTCCCTTCGGCCCCGGCCCCGCCTCCGCTCCGCCCTTGCCGCCGGCCCCGCCTTCTCCTCCAGCCCGCCTTCGTTTCCCTTTGCCCACGGCCCTGACTTCGCTCCTCCCTTCTCCTCCCCCTGCCCCCCTGGCTTGCTTGCTTCTTCGAAGCTTTACTCCCCTTTGCAGCTCTTGGCTTCTTTCGACACTGTCTTGATATGCAAATCAGCCACCATCTTTGTTGGGGCAATTTGCATACTCGTCCTGATTGGTTGGTGGGCGTGGCTTGGCTGGTGGGCGTGGCTTAGGTGTAGCGAAGGTGTGGTCAATTTGCATATTTGTCTATTATTAGATTAGATATGTATGTGTGTGTGTGTGTGTGTGTGTGTGTGTGTGTGTGTGCGCAAAGGTTTGTGTCTGGGCTCTCTATGACATTTCATTGGTCGCTATGTCTGTCCTTACACCAGCACCACACTGTGATTAATGTATCTCTGTAGTTACATTCTGAAAGGAGCACGTGTGAATCCTCAGTTTTGTTCTTTTCAGGTTTGAGTACTCGGAGTCTTTTGAGATCACATGAATGTTAGGATGGGTGTTTCTGTTTCTTCAAAAAATGTCATTGGGACTTTGAATCTGCCAATTGCTTTGGGTAATATTGACATACTGACTATTCACTCTTCAATCCATGAACACAGACTGTCTTTCCATTTATGCACGACCTCCTTGGTTTCTTTCAGGAACGTTTGTAAGAGTAAAATATTTTTAATTTTAAGCCTCAATTTCTTTAACTATTAATGTCAAGAATGAAGCAATCTATTTGAGACAATGGGACCACATGTTTTTACTGTCATTCCTTTATTTGTGACTTATGGTGTCCAGAAGGTTGTCAGGTGCCCAATGTTCGTGTCTTCTTTCTGTTTAGAGCCCCAACATTATTATTATTTTTAAAAATATATTTTTATTGATTTTTTTACAGAGAGGAAGGGAGAGGGATAGAGAGTCAGAAACATCGATGGGAGAGAAACATCGATCAGCTGCCTCCTGCACACCTCCTACTGGGGATGTGCCTGCAACCAAGGTACATGCCCTTGACCGGAATTGAACCTGGGACCCTTGAGTCTGCAGGCCGACGCTCTATCCACTGAGCCAAACCAGTTAGGGCCCAACATTATTTTTTAATGATTATTCTATAACTCAGAGTTTTTACCAGTGTTCTTTCCTAATTATTTTACCTAAGCCACTGGCTTTTAAATTCTATAAAATTTGAGAGTTATTGTATGATTTTTTTCTAGCTAAGTTTAGTTATCCTAAGTACATAGGAATATATTATTTGTCTGACATCTGGAAATGTGAGAGAACTCTTCTTTGATCGTTTTCTCCAGTTTTTTTTTTTTTTTTCTTTTTAATCCTCACTCTAGGATATATTTCCCATTGATTTTTAGACAGAGTGGAAAGGAGGACAAGTGGAGGGAGAGAGAGAATGAGAGAGAAATATCAACATGAGAGAGACACATTGACTGAGGCTGGGGATTGAACCTGCAACTGAGGTACGTGTCCTTGACCAGGAGTCGAACCCATGATTCTCTGGTTCGCGGGCCAACACTCTTAACCACTGAGCAAAACCTTCCAGGGCATCCAGTTTTGTATGTTTTTTAAAATATGTTTTTATTGATTTTCAAGAGGAAATGAGAACGAAAGAGAAACATCAATGTGAAAGAGAAACATGGATCTCCTACCTCCTGCATGCCCCCTACTGGGGATCGAGTCCTGCCCTGATCAGGAATCGAACTGTTGACCTTCTGGGCCATGCCCGCCACCCAGGGCCATTTTCTCCACTTTTGACCCCATCAGTCAGCTCTCATCAAGTTTATTTTTCCAGATAAATTTACAATTTATTTCCTTTAATTTAGTCAGGATTGTGATAACATAAAGATTCTTTTTTTTTCAAATACAACAGAGCCCTTCTGTTTAAATGGATTTTATTTTGCACCGTTTTTTTTAAAAATATATTTTATTGATTTTTTTACAGAGAGGAAGGGAGAGGGATAGAGAGCTAGAAACATCAATGAGAGAGAAACATCGATCAGCTGCCTCCTGCATACCCCCCACTGGGGATGTGCCCGCAACCAAGGTACATGCCCTTGACCGGAATCGAACCTGGGACCCTTCAGTCCGCAAGCCGACGCTCTTATCCACTGAGCCAAACCGGTTTCGGCTTGCACCGTTTATTTTATCTTCAATTAAATGTACTCACTATCATGCTAGGACTTTGAAAATATAAAGGGAATATTTATGTGCTCAGTGAGTTTCAGTCATTGAGAAATGAGGCATGCACACAAAGTAATGAGAAAGCAGTATAATAGTCATGATTATCAGTTACTAAAATAAAATACATGAATGAGTTAATAAATGTTATGATGTAATTATTATGGCCTTAAGAGATCACAGATTGTTTAGTGAAAAAGTTTTATTTTGGGGTCAACCTTGACAAATTGGGGAAAAATTGAAAAACAGGTCATTCTAGGTAGGAAAAACATGGAAGTAAAATGCTTAAAAATAGGAATAAGTGTTTGTTCTGGGAATAATATACAGAGACCAGCTTGATTCTAAGTATAGTTTATATTGGAAACAATTGTCAGTAATTTTGTTGTTGTTAAGCCTCACCTGGGGATATTTTTCCATTGATTTTTAGAGAGTGGAAGGGAGGCAGAGAGAGAGAAACATGGACATCGGTCGCTTGCCTCCTTCACAGGGCCCCGGGATCCAGCCTGCAACCAAGGCACATGCCCTGCCGGAATCCTTCAGTCCGCAGCCAATGGTCTGGCCACTGAGCCAAACGGGGCTGGGCCAATGTCAGTAATTTTTTTCTGGTAATTTTTATATACACAGTTCAGTCATGTTTCTGAAGCACTGATAATTTTGTATGTAACCCCAAAATAATGCGGAGATAAAGACTTTTGAATGGGGTTTGGACAAATGTAAATTTATGTTAGAAACTAATCTGATAGCATTGTGCCATCATAAGTCTTCACTACTAGATTGAAGATGAATTCTCACCATTAAATATATTAGTTGCTTATGGACCTTTAGAAAATGTTCCTCAGAAGCTTTCTTGTGAATATAAGGTCTGTTTGGGTGAACGGGGATGTGTATGGGGTGGATGGGAGGGTGGTGTGTAATGACACCATGGAATTCATTTTGTTTTTATGTCTTACATTCGGACAAATTTATTGATAAGATTCTCATTCATGTAGTGTAAAAAGAAAATGTTTTGCAGTATTTATCATATTTGTAAGCCTTTACAATAGAGCTCTTTATAGCTATTTTCTGAGAAATGGGATAGACTTTTTATTTTTCCCTCAAGCATACTGATTTTTATCTGCTTGGCTTCTTAAAATATTTTACACTAGATTTAGGATGTTAATATTGAAGAAAGAGAATCCTATACTGTTTTACTGAAACCTTTAACTGTGTGACTACAAAGCAGAATAACATTGAACATTACTATATTAGCTCTTTATCAGAGTAAAATTATACTTTATTTGTAAAGTTTTACCTAGGTATGAGACTATACCCTATTTCTCAGGCTAAGTAAAAAGATAACAGCTGCCTTAATAGAAAGAAAAGAGTTTCTTCTTCATAATGAATAATGTCTGAATCATAAAAGAAAAATGGGAGATCACTGGAAATATTTAGCTCTTCAGAGTTTTTGAAATGTCAGCCTTAACTACTTTTAGGGGTCCAGTAAAGGCCAGAAAAGACAAACAGTTGAAAGTTTCTTGGACTTATCCTTGAACTTCATTAGTATTAGAAATAATGCTTCTTAATTTTGGGTATTTGCATAAAAACACACCTTTTAAAGGGCGCTCTACTATGGACTACAAAGATTTTGTAGTACTGTTTAAATATTTTCTCATTGCCTTGTTTTGAAGTTAGAGATTCAGTCTTCTTACTTATATGTAAGCTTTTGAACATACTTGCTTAAAACATAAAATTCCTTCATAGTGGGATACAAAGTTAATATTAAACAGGCATTTATGCTCCTTTAGACATTGTTGAGATAGATTGTAAGGATGTGTGTGCTTTAGTTTATATGCCGCACTGATAGTGGTTAAAAGTATGAGCCTATAGGTAATCTTTTTAAGCAGATAAAACTGTTGGGATGCTTTCCCAGGGCGATGGGATTTCCCTCCAAGCGTATCTCTTCGATGTGGTTCCGAATATAACGGGTGTCATTAGCCTTGCAGAATGTATCATCCGTAATTGAAGTTATGTTGTTGAACTAGAAAAAAAAAAGGAAAAGGTGTTCAGATAGCTGAAATCAATCTTTTGTATGCCATGCAATGGGATCTCAGAATATTTTATCTAAAAAGTGATTTTTAAACTACTGTATTGTACATACTATGTATTCATCGTCATGGTAATAAAACCCTCTCTGTGCAAGCTCAGCCTTTAAGTCTACAGCATGACTTTGGAAGAACAGACAACTTGCTATTATACTAGCTGGAAAAATGTATTCTATTCTAGTGTCAGCGTAAAATGCATACTGTGTCCTTAAATAACCTTTGAATAAGTAAAAAGAACAAATAGGAATTCTTATAATGCTGAAAGATCAATTTTAGTTTATTTTTATACCCTCTTCACTTTTCTTTACCTTAAGTTGATGTTGTACAATAAAGTCAGTTGCAAAGGCTTCAAAAGCAAAGATTTATTGCTATTTAGAGAAAGAAACTTAGCCCGAGGTTTTAGTGTCCCCCAGCTTCAAATCCATGTGCCAGGTTAACTAGGAGACACTATGTGCACAGCTCGGGACTGACGCCCTCTGAGAGCAGGCCTCAGACCTGGTGTTGCTGGTCCTTTCAAGTGCTCTGGACAGAACCCGAGTTGGTGAGCAGAGAGTGCATTGGGCTCATAGTGATACTTTTGATAAAATTTACCTGTGAATGTGCGTTTCATAATGAGTCATAAGACTGATCCTTAGTAATTTAAATTAAAGTCAGGTATTTGAAAGGAGCAGTCCTACCTGAAGATGAATTACACGTAGGCTTTCTGGTAAATGAAGAGGCACAGATTCCAGCGCGTTGTGGTCCAAATAGAGGAAGGACAGGTTACTCAGTTTCTGCAAGGAAAGGCACTTTACTTCAGTGAGGTCAGTGCATTTCTTTACAGGTTCCAATTCTCCACACTCAGTATGTCCACATGGATATACATACTGATACTGACAGAGACTCGTCCGTACTATTTATCATTGCCATCAGAGTGTTTTGGCTTTGTGGGTATTTTTGGCCTCATAAATGGTGTAGTTTGTCTCTTACAAAGGGCAGTAGACCCCTGCTGCATTCCAGCTCTATCCACTCATCCAGCCTCTGAAGACCCAGCGGTGCCCGGCCTCAGCCCTCATACTAGTGTCTGGGGCCCTTTGAGTTTGTCTTAGGAGCAGCCAGTGGGACAGTCCCTATACAGGATTACAGTTGGATCCTGGTGCTGTCATAACTTGTCTTGAATCTTCAGAACTTCCCATTTTAGCTCCAATTTATGGCAAAACGAATATTCCTAAAAGGTGTATATGCTTACTAGTAAGATGTTTCTCAAAGCTATTTATTAAATACTTTTTTAGTAAAAAAATCCCCCCGAAGGGTTTGATACTGAATTACTGTTCATGATCAGTAACTATACTAATAGTTACCTATACTAATTATCTAGTTATCTATACTAATACTAGAGGAATATGCAAATTGTCCAGGACGCCATCACAGTAACAGTAACAACCGAACAGCAGGCTGTGTGGGGCGACAAGGCCAGCAGGAGGATTAGTGAGGGACAACCAAACAACTGATCAGCAGGCTGTGTGGAGTGACCAGGCCTGCAGGGGAGGGCAGTTGGGGGCGACCAAGCTGGCAGGGGGGCAGTTAGGGGCAATCAGGCTGGCAGGGGGAGCAGTAAGGGGTGACCATGCCAGCAGGAGGGCAGTTAGAGGTGACCAGGCTGGCAGAGGGTGCAGTGGGGGCAACTAGGCCAGCAGGGGGGGGCAGTAAGTGGTGACCATGCCAGCAGGGGGGCAGTTAGGGGCGACCAGGCCGGCAGGGGGGGCAGTTAGGGGCAATCAGGCCGGCAGGCAGGTAAGCAGTTAGGAGCCAGCAGTCCTGAATTGTAAGAGGGTGCAGGCTGGGCACAAATTTTATGCACCGGGTTTCTAGTTGAGTATAACTTTATAATGATTTCAAGATGTAGTTTCCCCAGACATTAATCTTTTACCTTATCTCTGATGTGCATCCTGTAGCAGAATTTTCCAATTTTATTTTTTAGAACTAATTTGCTATTATTGATACTTCTTTAGCATTTTATCATTCACCATATGGACCCCAGGCTCCTGTCTTCCCCAGGGGCCCTCTTCATTTGATCTAGAGCAGAGGTATGTACCTCTGGCCCAAGGGCCCTATACGGCCTGAGAAATCATTTGGTCTGGCCCTGCCAAGGCATTAGGGGTGAGTTAATTAAATGTTTGACCAAACATAGCAGGCTAATTTTTAAGTTGATAATTTTGTGTGGCCTGAAGTGATGTTATAAATATCCAAATGGCCTGGGCAGAAAGAAGATTCCCCACCCCTGGGTTAGAGTAACCTGATTTACCAGTGGCTTTTGAAGCCTAGGTTGTTCAGTCAAACTGCAAGGTAGCTGAGTTTATCATTTCCATGTCAACTTGTCATGAATCCCTACTGTAATGCATGTGTAAAATGCAAAATATTCAAACATTCCTTTTGTGAAATGTTGATCAGTTCCTGTAGGTCTTTAAAGTGCTAGTTATTCAAAGGCTTACAAGATAGAATTATTTATCTTCAACTACAGGGGTTTATTTATTTATTTATTCTTTCAAACATTTTTATTGATTTCAGAGAGGAAGGGAGAGGGAAGAGAGATAGAAACATCAATGATGAGAGGGAATCATCGTTCGGCTGCCTCCTGCACGCCCCACACTGGGAATCAAGCCCACAACCCAGGCATGTGCCCTTGACTGGAATTGAACCTGGGACCCTTCAGTCCGCAGGCCAATGCTCTATCCACTAAGCCAAACCAGCTAGGGCGGTTTTTGTTTGTTTTTAAAGTTAGTTTAGTTTGTTAAAAGTCCCCTAAGTCCATTAAATTCTGTGAAACTTTGATGTATCTCTAGAATGCCCCTAAAGTAGAAGGAGGGTTCCTTAATTGTAGACAGAAATAGGAGAAAAGTGGAATATTTTTACATTTTCTGACACATATGTTTGTGGACAGATTGTACATTGTATGATCATCATAAATTTATGATAATGAATATTCGATAGTTTTAGGTGCTTATCATTACAAGCTACAAACCTTCTTTTTGAATGAGGTTTTCTCTTGTCAACAGTGGCATGACCCTTTATCTAGGGTTCCTTCCTGGGCTGAGATTATTACTTCTCCATAGACCATGCATTTCAAGACAATCTGGCTACCAAAGTCACACACCTTCCCCTTTTCCTGTACATACATTTCCTTGAAATACTAAATTAAGAAAAGTATTTAATTTTTACTACATAGATAATTTTGTTTCGGTGCCATCATGGGATTCAAAAGGAAGGCTATCTATAAAATTTTATAAAATTAAAATTTAGTGTTTACTTCTAGAACTTTATTTTTTCTGGCATTAGTAAATTACTAATATTGTAAGGAAAAAGACAGGAAAACTCCCTTTTGGAGTTTTTGGTGCCATATGGCTGTGAACCATCTATACTAATAAAAGGGTTATATGCTAATTAGACTGGGCGTCTTCTGGACAACCTTCCGGACGTCCTTCCTGACAAAGCCAGGCCTGGGCAAAGCCATCCACGGTTCCGGGCACCTGCGGCTGGCCTGAGTCCCAGGTACTTCTAGCCAGCCAGAGGCAGGGAAGCCCGGGTCCCAGGTGCCTGCGGCCGACCGGAGGAGGGAAGCCTGGGTTCTGGGGTGGGGGCCGAGGCAGAGGCGGTTAGGGGCGATCAGGCCGGCAGGGGAGCAGTTAGGGGCGATCAGGCCGCAGAGGAGCAGTTAGGGGCGATCAGTCAGGCAGGCAGAGGTGGTTAGGGGCAATCAGGCAGGCAGGAGAGCAGTTAGGGGCAATTAGGCTGGCAGGGGAGCAGTTAGGAGCCAGCGGCCCTGTATTGTGAGAAGGATCCTGGACTGCAAGAGGACACAGGCCGAGTTAAGGGGAACCCCCTCCCCTCCGTCCCAGTGCACGAATGTCGTGCACCCGGCCTCTAGTGTCTGTATAAATAAATATTTGCTTTGTAAGCAAGTGAAAAACATCAGACACAAAGTAGTCCATGAAATAAGATAAAGATTATATAATTTTGTGAGGTATAGGCATAAACTACACAGAATGAGCCTAATGGTATGGCTATTTGTGATGTAAATAATGTCTTCATTTATTAAATTAAAATTATCTTAAAACATAAAACCAAATTCTAGACCAGAACTTCTCTTTCTTTTATCATATCATCACTGGCTGTATAAAACTGATACTGTGTTCAGTCATACTATAAAATACTTACTTTGAATGTATTTGCTTTGATTCCTCTACTCTTGATTTTGTTGTATTTTGCATTAAATAAAGTAAGCTTGGGAGGAAGAACTGGAAGTTTCAATAGTTGATTTTCAGCTAGTGTCAGTTCTTCTAACAGAGAAAGTTTTGAAAAAGTAGTGTCTTCTATATCTTCAATCAAATTTCCCGTAAAATCGAGTCTTCTTAAATTAGCTTTAAGGGAAATATACAGAAAATATACAAAAATAAGAAGTTAAATTTTCATTTGTATGGACTGAAGAAAAGTATTTAACAGGTCATTCAGCCATATTTTGTTTTTAGTGTCTAATAGAGTATCTACTATTAGTTGCTCAGGAAATTTTGTTGAATTAATGCTGAGCATCTATTCTGTGCTTACACTGATGGCCTTTCTAACTGGAATCTAGAATGACGGGTTCAGAAGAGAATTTTGTAGAGTACTACTGTCTTCTGAATTCTCAGGATGCTCAGGCAGTTTGAAAGAAATTCTTGTTGCAAATCTTGGAAAATAAGCATTACACTTGATTGAATAGAATCACAAATTATTTTATGCTGGCATGTTGCATTGTCATTGTGGGTATGTTATCTGAATTGTTCTATGCCTTATTGGTTGACAACAGACAAAAATGCTTCTCATTATATGGGACGGTCATGTGTATAAAATTGCCACAAACACTGAATTAGTAAATATGGAACATTATGGCTCCTAGGGGAAATGCAGGGTTAGGTTCCTTTAAGCCGCAGATCACACATTTTCATCAGCAATCAATACATAATTTTATGTGTGTTTCTTTTAATAGATTTCTTTTTTTAAAAAAAAATTGATTTCAGAGAAGAAGGGAGAGGGAGAGAGAGATGAAAACATCAATGATGAGAGAGAATCATTGATCGGTTGCCTTCTGCACACACCTACTAGGGATCGAGCCCGCAACCTGGGCATGTGCCCTTCACTGGATTTGTACCCAGGAGAGAGATATAGAAACATCAATCTGCAGGTCAACACTCTATCCACTGAGCCAAACCAGGTAGGGCTATAGCCTTCTTTAGTATATACTGTTGATACATTAACATTTAACTCAACAGCCATCAGCACTGGAACTCACACTTGAAGGAAGATTGCTAACACATGTATTTTCTCCACAAGGCGTATCACAGCCAGCCTTCTTGCATTTAGGAACACTAGACAACACTTTAGCACTCCTCTTAGGAGCCATTTTAAACAGCAAACATCACAAAAATGTGAAAAATGTGGCACTAAGTAGACTGAACAGGACTCGTTTACAGTATGAAAGCAGCAAAAGGTCAGAGCATCACCTTCGACCTCGACTGGCTAACTCAGTTGTTTTTGCCACTGTGCATATGTCTGCAAATGACTGAAAGTGCTGCAAATACTGATTTTGGGATTACAACTAAATTTTAGCAAGTTGGTGAGTTTGAAAATGTGGAAACCACAGATAGTGAGGGACAGCTGTACTTCAGCCAGTGGGAGTCACCGGAGCGGCATGGATCCAGTTATTGTTAATCTTGTAAATGTGTATTGGGGCAGGGCCAGTGTACACTTTTTGTTGTGATTTTCCTCAGAAGCATTTGACAACATAGGAATGTAGGAAATTTATGAGGGATCAGTGATCCAGGACTGGGACTGGGCTCTGCAGAAGGCAGAGGATTGGTTTGATAGGACGCCAGTAGTCAAGACTGCGAATGACTCCAGGACACCAGCTCAGTAACTAGAATCATCTGAGGCGTTTGGTTGTGTTTGATGATGCCTGGGCCTCTCCCCAGACTCAGCCTCTGGGGACTTAGGGCCTGCCTGGTATTTTAAATATATTTTTATTGGTTTCAGAGAGGAAGGGAGAGGGAGAAAGAGATAGTAACATCAGTGATGAGATAGAATCCTTGATTGGCTGCCTCCTGCACATCCCCCCACTGGGGATTGTGCCCATCACTGGAGCATGTGCCCTGACCAGGAATCGGACCATGATCTCCTCAACCACGGAGCCACGCCGACCCGGCCCTGCCTGGTAATTTTTAAATGCTTCCCCAGATATTTTAAATCATGCAGTCAGATTTAAGAACCATGAGTTAAAGGAAGGAAAAGCAGTTTCTGTGCTTTTACAGTGAAGGTAGAAAATAAAACATTGTAATTGGAGAAACATCCTGATTATATTGGTGCTGCTGACTAGCAAGTGGATCTTGAAGTATTGGAGTTGAGAGGACATAGTTTGTCTATATGGTAAATGGGCTGTCAACACAGACATCAAAGTCACCAGTAAAGAAAGATGGCAGAGGATATCTGAATGGAAAGGAGATTCATCAACAAATCAGTGGATTTTTGTGAAACGTGGTAGATATTTCAAATACACCTATACACCTAGATGTGATAGGCCACAAATACCTAGAATCTTGTGTTTATACGAGTTAAATACTAGCATGAGTTAATACTAATATCTTATTTAAAACTCACTTACGTATTTCTGCAAAATCTTTGGCAGTCAGCTTTTTAATTTTGTTGAATCGTGCATAAAGATAGGCTGATTCCTTTGGCAAGGGTGGTACAGTTACAATGTCAACTTCTTCACAGTATACAGAGCCACTTAAACACACACACAGCAGGCACGTGGGCATTTCTAATTGGGAAAAGTCATAAAAGTATAAACAGTAAGAACATTTGGCCTCTACTGGCAAAATTATTGCTATTATGAATGTTATTACTGATTTGAAAAGGTGTTTTACAGAAGTGCAGGTGATAGGAAAGATACCATGATTATGATTGCTAAAGACCTGTATTATAACTGATAATTCACCAGAATTTATTTTAGACTAGAGGCCAAGGGCATGAAATTAGTGCACGGGTAGGGTCCCTAGGCATGGCCGGCGATTAGGGCCGATCTGTGTGGCAACTGGCGGGGTGATCACGGGGCCCCCACTGGCACCTGCCTTGGTCGGCCTGGTGCCGCCTGCTCACTGGCCAGCCCTGCCTCCCAGCCGCCCCACTGCCGCTGCTGGTTGCCTCCCTCTGCAGGAGGCGACTGGTGGGGTGATCGGGAGACGGGGCCGGCCTGCTTGCAACCTGGCCCTGTGCTCGCAGCCACCTCTGATTGCCTCCCTCTGCGGGGTGACTGGCGGGACAATGTAGGGGGTGAGGGTGGGGGGCACTGGCACCTGCTGTGGCTGGCCTGGGGCCTGTGGGCTAGGGGCAGCTCCTGCGTTGAGTGTCTGCCCCCGGTGGTCAGTGCGTGTCATAGCAACCTGTTGTTCCACAGGTTGTTCCCCTGTTTGGTCAATTTGCTTTTATTAGGCTTTTATTATATAGGATTTTGTAATTCAGTCTTTTTTATTCTCTGCTTTTGCATTGATTCTTTAATTGCTGAATTGATCAACAGTTATATTTCCTCATTTGAATACCAGAAAAAAATTGTAAAGTAGGACTTAAGGTAAACAGGAGCTTGATTTATTCCTTGGTGTGGCACAAACGCATTTTAGATTGGTGACAGCTAAGGAGTTTAGAAACTACTGGTTAGATGAGCAAACTGTTAACTTGAAAATTAGAGTCAGCGTAGACACTGTTGAGATTCCATTTCACTCTGCTGTCATTCATTGCATTTATTTGTCATGCCTTTTTTGTCTCTTTTAACCTGGAACAGTTTTATTAGTCTTTATTTTTCACCTATTTTTTAAAAATGTTTTAATTCTTAAAAAAAACGTTTATGTTTTATGGTATATACTTTGCAAAATGTCTTTTAATTAGGATTTGTCTGAGTTCCCCCATTTGGGGCAGGAATACCATGGAAATGGTGTAGGGTTCTCAGTGCCAGTGCCAAGGAGCACAAGGTATCTATTTGTCCCGTTCCTGACAATGCTGTCTTTGGTCACTTGGTTCATTTGGTGTCCACCATGTTTCTCACTTTGTAAAGTAAATATTTTTCACTTTGTAATTAATAAATATTTTTCAGAGAAGTACTTTGAGGTTTTAAATATCTGATTTGCCATTAAACTCTCACCTACTAGTTTTATCATCCATTGATTCTTAACCTGAATTGTTTATCAGTAGGATAGTTGCCAAATAATGATTTTCTAAATCTATCATTCTTTCTATACTTGTTCATCGGCATTCTGGTGTAAGGTGGAACATTCACTTCTTGTTTGTTTGTTTATTTATTTCTGTCAGTATGAACTTATGAATTCCTAATCCTATAGGTCATAATACATTATCATAACATTTATTTTTATAATCAAACTAGAGGCCCGGTGCACGAAATTCGTGCACGGAGGGGGGTTCTCCCTCAGCCCAGGCTGTACCCTCTCCAATATGAGACCCCTTGAGGGATGTCCGACTGCCCGTTTAGGCCCGATCCCAGTGGGATCGGGCCTAAACGGGCAGTCGGACATCCCTCTCACAATCCAGGACTGCTGGCTCCCAACTGCTTGCCTGCCTGCCTTCCTGATTGGCCCTAACCGCTTCTGCCTGCCAGCCTGATCACCCCCTAACCACTCCGCTGCCAGCCTGATTGATGCCTAACAGCTCCCCTGCCAGCCTGTTTGCCCCCAACTTCCCTCCTCTGCCGGCCTGGTCACTCCTAACTGCCCTCTCCTGGAGGGTTGATCACCTCCAACTGCCCTTTCTTGCAGGCCTGGTCCCTCTCAACTGCCCTCCCTTGCAGGGCTGATCCCTCACAACTGCCCTCCCTTGCAGGCCGGGTGCCTCCCAACTGCCCTCTCCTGCTGGCCATCTTGTGGTGGCCATCTTGTGTCCACATGGGGGCAGGATCTTTGACCACATGGGGGCAGCTATATTGTGTGTTGCAGTGATGATCAATCTGCATATTATTCTTTTATTAGATAGGATAGAGGCCTGGTACAGGGGTGGGGGCCAGCTGGTTTGCCCTGAAGGGCGTCCCAGATCAGGTGGGGTTTCCCTTGGGGTGTGGGGCGGCCTGAGCGAGGGGCCTGTGGTGGTTTGCAGGCCGGCCACGCCCCCTGGTAACCCAAGCGGAGGCCCTGGTATCTGGAATTTATTTTCCTTCTACAATTGAAACTTTGTAGCCTGGAGCGGAACCAAGCCAAGCCTGGGGCTCCCTCTGAGGCCGCAGCCATTGTGTTGGGGTTATAACTGAAACTTTGTTGCCTTAAGCGGGTGAGCCCGGCCAGGGTGTGTGGAAAGCTTTGCTTCCCCTGTTGCTGGCAGCAACCCTGGCCTGCTCTCTCAAGCTCCATTCTGCCGCCATTTGTTTGAATTTGTTTACCTTCTATAATTGAAACTTTGTAGCTTGAGTGGAGGCTTAGGCCTGGAAATGACAGGTGGAAAGCTTGGCCTCCTCTGTTACCTAGGAAACCTTGCTCTCTGTGGCTGTAGCCATCTTGGTTTGGGTTAATTTGCATGCTCACTCTGATTGGATGGTGGGCGTGGCTTGTGGGCGTGGCTTGTGGGTGTGTCGGAGGTGTGGTCAATTTGCATATTTGTCTATTATTAGATAAGACTAGAAGCCCGGTGCATGAATTCGTGCATTTGGGGTGGGGGTCGCTCAGTCAGGCATGGGCCCTCTCGCAGTCCGGGAGGTGGAAGAGGCTCCCGTCACTGCAACTGTGCTTGCCAGCTGTTAGCCTGGCCCAGGGCTTCTGGCTGAGCAGCGCTCCCCCTATGGGAGCGCACTGACCACCAGGGGACAGCTCCTGCATTTAGCGTCTGCCACCTGGTGGTCAGTGCACGTCATTGTGACTGGTGGTCCCGCCATTCGGTCGATTTGCATATTAGCCTTTTATTATATAGGACTAGAGGCCCGGTAGACAAAATTCTTGCACTGGGGGGGGGGGGGAGGGTGTCCCTCAGCCCAGCCTGCACCCTCTCCAATCAGGGACCCCTCGGGGGATGTCTGACTGCCAGTTTAGGCCGGTTTAGGTCCAACTTCCTGCCTGCCTCTAACTGCTTCTGCCTGCCAGCCTGATCACCCCCTAACCGCTCCCCTGCCGGCCCGATTGCCCCCAACTGCCCTCCCCTGCTGGCCTGGTTGCTCCCAACTGTCCTCCCCTGCTGGCCTGATCTCACCCCCAGTGCCCTTCCCCTGCCAGCCTGATCTTGCCCCCAACTGCTCTCCGCTGCCGGCCTGATTGCCCCTAACTGCCCTCCTCTGCTCTCCTGATCTCGCGCCCAACTGCCCCTTCCCTGCTGGCCACATCACCCCTAACTGCCTCTGCCTGCCTGATCACCCCTAACTGCCCTCCCCTGCCGGCCTGATCTCATCCCCAACTGCCCTCCCCTGCAGGCCTGATCTCGCCCCCATCTGCCTTCCTCTGCCGGCCAATTTGGTTCTGATTGGTCAGTTTCTATGCCAGTCAGCGTCAAAAGCTCCACCTCCGAGGCAGCCATTGGCTCCTCACAGTTGACCCAGATTTGGTTCTGATTGGTCGGTTCCTATGCCTGTCAGCATCTCTGGGCCTATCAGTGGATCCTGATCAGAAAGGCATCCCTATAGGTGTATGTTTGATCAACAGCCCTGGTGGAGGCCTAGAGAGAAATGGAGGCATGGCTGCTGGCCAGGCCCAGAGAGAAAGAGTGAGGCAAGTGCTGATCAACAGCTGCCACAGAGGCTACAGATCAGACCCTGCTTCTCTCTCCGGGCCTGATTCGCAGCCCCCTCAGCAGTCAGTGCTGGGTCACTGTGCCTGCTGCCATAGCAGTCAGTGTTGGGTCGCCATGGCAACCCAGCACTGACTGCAGGACTGACTTCTGGTTGGTCGAGCCTCCTGGTTGTTGTGGATGTGATGGACCCAGGGTTTTTATATATTAGGATTTTCACAGATTAGCCAGTGAGAACTGTTTTAAGCTTTTTTGTCTTGCCACAGCTTTTCTATGGTTAACACATTAAGTGCCATGTCAGTCATCGGTGACTGAAACGGAAAGGAAGACAAAACATGCTTGGCGCTTAACATATTAAATGACATACAATAAATTGCACATATTTAACTTGTATAATGTATATGTTTTTGACATTTTTATATACCGTATTTTCCGGCGTATAAGACGACTGGGCGTATAGAGGATTTTCCTGGGTTAAAAAGTCATCTTATATGCCAGAAAATACAGTACCTATAAAACCATTACCACAATTGAGATAATTAACACACCCATTACCCCCAAAACTTTCTCACACCCCTTGGTAATCCCTCCCTCCCAATCTTGTATCGAAAGAATCATGTGGTACATAATCTTGTCTGACTTTTTTCATTCTGCATAGTTACTGTGAGATTCATCTGTTGTTGCTTGTATCCATAGTGCATTCTTTTTTATTACTGAGTAGTATTCCCTTGTTATAGTTATATTTTGTGGGCATTTCAGTTTCCAGTTTTGGGGTATTTTAAAGAAAGCTGCTGAAAACATTCATGTACAAGTTTTGTGGACTTAATGCATTTGTTTTCTGGGGTAAGTACCTAAGAATAAAATGGCTAGGTAGGTGTATGTTTACATTTTGAAGAAAGTCCTAAACTATTTTCCAAAGTGGTTGTGTCATTTTATATTCCCATCAACATTTCATGAGTGTTCCAGTTGCTCCATATCCTTACCAACGTTTTGTTATGATTGGAGGTTTTAATTTTAGCCATTCAGGTAAGGTGGGTTGTGGTATCTCATTCTTTAATTTGCATTTTCCTAATGACTAATGATGCCAAGCATCTGTTTATATTTGCTATCCATGTATTTTCTTTGGTGAAGTGTCTATTCATCTTGGTTATTTTTTAAATACGACTTTTTGGTATTATTATTGAAGTATAAGAGTATATATTATAGATATGTCATTTGCCAGATTTATGTTTTGCAAATATTTTCCTCCAGTCTGTGGCTTGTCTTTTTATTTTATTTTATTTTTATATATATTTATTGATTTCAGAGAGGAAGGGAGAGGGGGAGAGAGATAGAAACATCAATGATGAAAGAGAATCATTGATTGGCTGCCTCCTGCACACCCTCTACTAAGGTGAGTCCATAACCAGGACATGTGCCCTTGACCAGAATTGAACTTCAGACCCTTCAGTCCACAGGCAGATGCTCTATCCACTGAGCCAAACCAGCTAGGGCTCTTTTTATTTTCTTATCAATGTCTTTTGAATAGCAAACATTTTTAATTTTAATGAAGAACAGTTGATTCATTTGTGTTTTATTTAAGAAATCTTTGCCAACTACTAAGTTTCCATCCTATGTTTTTTTTTAAAGGTTGTATAGCTTACACTTTTTATATTTAAGCATAGGGTCCATTTTGAGTTAATTTTAATATATGGTATATGGAAGGGTCAGAGTTTATTTTTTATTTTCCTATAACCATCTGCTTCTTTCAGCACCATTTTTTAAACAAATTGTCTTTTTCCAGTTGTGTTGGCACAATTGTAAATAATCATATTGTGTAAGTCTGTTTCTAGACTCTGCTGTTTCATTGATCTGCTTATTTTTGTGTTCATATAACTTTATAATAAGTGCTGATATGAGGTTGTATAAATCCTCCAATTTAATTCTTCAGTATTGTTATGATTGCTCTAGGTTCTTTGCATTTCCACATAAATTTTACAATAAGCTTGTTAATTTAAAAAACAGGAAAGCCTGCTAGGTTTTTAATTGGGAATGCATTGAATCTCCAGAAAAATTTGAGAAAAATTGACATCTTAATGACTTTGAGTTTTCTCATCATTGAACACACTATATCTAATTATAAGTTTAAATCTTAAATTTCTCTCAGTATTGTTATCTAGATTTTAGTATACAGGTCCTAGTATATCTTTTGCAAATTTATACCCAGGTATATTTTATATTTTGATTAATTATTTAAAAGTTAAATGTTGCCATTATTACTTGAATACTTCCTTATTTTCTGGCTTAGTAAGATGTCCCAGACCAATCTTGCCTTTTCCCTGTCCCAAGCCTGAAATTAGCTATTTCTTCAAGGAGTACTGGTTACTTTTAATGGAAAATAGTATTTAGAAACCAAGATTTGGGTGTCGATATGCTCCTTGCTACTGGAATCTCATTGCTTCTAGGCTTTTCCATCAGAGAGAGCTAGGAAATACTGAATATGCATGCATATTTGTCTCTCTCAATATGTAATAATACACATACATACACACATGATACATCTGTTCTATCTATATATATAAAAGCCTAAGTGACCGTAACGACTGAATGACCGGTCAACCAGTTGCTATGATGCGCACTGTCCACCAGAGGGCAGACACTCAAGGCAGGAGCTTCCCCCTGGTGTTCAATGTACTCCCACAGGGGGAGTGCCACTCAGTCAGAAGCCGGGCTCACGGTTGGCAAGTGTAGCTGTGGCAGTAGGAGCCTCTCATAACTCTGTGGCAGCACTACCGAGTGGCGGCAGCAGTCATAGCGGGCTGGATGAGCGCGAGTGGTGCAGCACCCGGCCCCACTTCTGGCTTCTCCCTGGCCGCCTGCCCTTTGGCGCACTGCTCCATTCCTCGGGGGATGTCGGACTGCCGGTTTAGGCCAATCCCCGCAGGCCAGTCAGACATCCCCCAACGGGTCCCAGATGTGAGAGGGTGCAGGCCGGGCTGAGGGACACCTTCCCCACCCCCCCCCCCAGTGCATGAATTTCATACACCGGGCCTCTACTATATATACGTGCACGTATACATACATCATATACTCATCTATTTATATAAAAGCCTAATATGCAATTTGGCACCGTGGGAGTTTGACCAGGAGACCGCTCGCTTGCTATGATGTGCGCTGACCACCAGGGGTGGTGCGGAACAAAGGAAGGCCCTGGCTGGCAGTTGGGGAGGGAGGCCCCGGCTCGCAGCTGGGGAAGGGAGGCCCCAGCCGGCAGCCAGAAGGCCCGGATTGGCCCTGATCGCCAGCCAGGCCTAGGGACCCTGCCCGTGCATGAATTTCATGCATCGGGTCTCTAGAGTATACATAAACACACCATATGCATATATACAAAACACATGCTTGCTCACACAGAGACAGACCTTTATCTGTTTTTGTATCTCTGTTTACAAGCCATGAATTGATGGTGGTAATAGTTTAGCTCCACAGTGTTCATTCTAGCCTTTCCCCTTTCCATATTTCTAACACCCTTCTCTGACAGTGAGGAACCTAGCTCTCATTATCCACAGTGTGTTTACTTTACATCACCCAGTCTTAGAACAAGCATTAAGTAGTTTCATTATTGCCACAAACCCACTCACTGGAATTTTAGTATGTTTGTATTTATTTATTTATTTGCCTGAAGGAATGCAGTCAAAATACTGTGTTGAAGGGTTACTTGGATTAGAATTTTCCCCTTTAGTGTTTTACGTTATTCATTTGAAATGTAATTAAGTTTCTATTTTTCTATTTGTATTTCACTTTGGTTTTTGTTTTTAAAAATATATATTTTATTTATTTTTTACAGAGAGGGATGGAGAGGGATAGAGAGCTAGAAACATCGATGAGAAAGAAACATCGACCAGCTGCCTCCTGCACACCCTCTACCGGGGATGTGCCCGCAACCAATGTACATGCCCTTGACCGGAATCGAACCTGGGACCTTTCATTCCGCAGGCCGACGCTCTATCCACTGAGCCAAACCGGTTTCGGCTTCACTTTGGTTTTTTTAATCTTATTCTTGTTGATTTTATTTATCAGTGTATTTGTTTGTTCGTTTGCTTATGTGAAGCATAACCTCTTTCTAAAATAAAATCTACACAATGAAGTGTACAACAGAGAAGTGCCCTCCCACACAGCCCCTCATTTCCCATCCCTGTACCTTTCCACTGCTGGCCCATCTGTGACCTGTAGGTAACTAGTCTCAGTTTTTAATACCCCGCTTGGGTTTCTTTAGAAACAAGTGAACTGATGCCTGTACTTATATCCGCTTCTTTGTGAGATGAAAGGCAGCATACTGTAACCCAGTGATGGGCAACCTTTTGAGCTTGGTGTGTCAAACTTCGCCAAGAAACTGAGCATAACTCGGGTAGTGTGTCACTTTGAGGAAAAAACATTATTTCGCAAATGTTTCATCCTCAGGAGCAGCAAATGTTTCATCCTCAGCATGCGGCCGCCTCAGCGGCCGCGTGTCATCAGAAATGGCTACGCATGTCAGTGCTGACACGCGTGTCATAGGTTCGCCATCACTGCTATAGACAGACTGTTAGACTTTGGTTTTTTCACATATGTTTTCTGGAAAACATTTCATGTTCAATAGAGATAATTTATTTTCACAACTGCATAGTATTCCCTTGTGTGAATATACAATACTTTATATGTACACTCTCCAATGTATGGGCAATTCGATTGTTTCCAATATTTTGCCATTTCAAGCAGTGCTTCAATGATTTTGCATATGTATTTTCTTTCGGATTTGGTTTTATTAGATACAAGAGGCCTGGTGCATGAAATTTGTACATGGGAGGGCGGGGTGTGTGTCCCTCAGCCCAGCCTGCACCCTCTCCAATCTGGGACATCACTCTCACAATCCAGACTGCTGGCTCTCAACTGCTTGCCTGCCTGCCTGCCTGATCACCCCCTAACCACTCCCCTGCCAGCCTGTTCAACGCCTAACTGCTCCCCTGCCGGCCTGATTGCCCCTAACTGCCCTCCCCTGCTAGTCTGATCGCCTCTAACTATCCTCCCCTGCAGGCCTGGTTCCTCCCAACTGCCCTCCCCTGCAGGCCTTCCCCCAACTGCCCTCCCTTTCAGGCCTGATCGCCCCCCAACTGCCCTCCCCTGCAGGCCATCTTATGCTGGCCATCTTGTGTCCATATGGGGGCAGCCATCTTTGAACACATGGGGGCAGCCATATTGTGTGTTGGAGTGATGGTCAATTTGCATATTACCTCTTTATTATCTAGGATTGCCAAATTTTGGTCCAAATTGTTGTACCAGTTTGCATTTCCACCAACAATGTATGAGATTGTCTGATACCCTATAGCCTTGCCAATGGAATATAGTAATATGTTGTCACACTTTTAATTTTATCAGTCAGGTTGAAACATGGCATTTCAGTATAATTTTAAGTTGCATTGCTCTGTGTGAGATATAACATATTTTTGTATGTTTGAGGATAGTTTTTATATCAGTTGGTGAATTATCTGATTTTCCAATGTCTTTTTCAGTCAGATTTTTTCCTAGATCTTTACTTTAAAAAAAAAATAAAAATTTAGAGGTATTAATTCTTTGTCTGTGCTATAAGTTGCAAATATTTTTCTCAATTTTCAGTTGTCTTTGACTTTACTTATGATGTATTTGCCATGCAAATTTCAGTTTATGGAGTCGAATTCGTTGATATTTTCTATTATTGCCTCTGGATTTGGAGGTACCTCATACCCAGTTTATTTTCTAGGATTTATATGGTTTCGCTTTTTACATTTAGATCTGAATTTATTTGGAGTTTATCTCTCAGTGTAAGGTATAGATCTAATTGTAGTTCCTTTCAGTTGACTACTCAGTTGTCCAAGCACCATTAAAAAAAAAATCATCTTTGATTCTGGCTGGTGTTTCTCAGTGGTTAGAGCCTTGGCCCGTGCACTGAAGGGTCTCAGGTTTGATATCTGGTCAACAGCATGTACCTGTGTGCAGGTTCGATCCCCGGCCCAGTCGGGACATGTGTGTGGGAGGCAAACAATCTATGTTCCTCTCTCCCCCTTCCTCCCTCCTTCTCTAAAAATCAATTCAAAAAATACCCTTGGGGGAGGATTGACCAAAAACATAAATAAATAATCTTTACTTCAGTGGTTTTAGATGCTGGCTTTATTCTATACTAAATTTGTACATATATTTCTGCCTGACTCTGGACTTTCTATTCTATTCATGCACCAGTATCACACCTTTTAAAAGTATAGAGTTTTTAAAGTATGTTCTAATGTGTGTGGTGCTTCTGATTCCTGCAGTTACCTGTCATTTTCCAGTATTTCCCTTGCTGTTTATATAGCTTTGATTTTTCCATGTGAACTTCAGTATCAACCTTATCAGATTTTTAAAGAAGTTTATTGTTACAAAGTTAGAGAGCTGACATTTTTATGATATTGAATCACCTTAGCAAGCAGAAGGAATATCTTTCCATTTGTCCAAGGCTATTTTTACTTTGATACTTTCAGGTTTCTTAAGATATATTATCTGTTTTAGTTCATTTTAATTTATTGTAGCAATATAGAAATTAGTATATGATTTTTTTACTGTCATGTGAAATAATGTTCTGTGATGGAATAAGAATAAATCAAATGGATAGGAACTATTGAATAGGACTTTGTAGTTTGTTATAAGTTTTCTATTGATTCAATTGAAATGTGCATTATAATTACTTATGTACAGACATGCACCACCTATTCATGTTTTGGTCATTGGCAAACCACATATACGATGAGAGTCCGTAAGATTATAATGGAACTGAAAAGTGTCCATCACCTAAAGAAGCTGTATCCTTCATAGCGTCGTCGCACAGTATATTACTCATGTATTTGTGGTGATGCAAACCTATTGAGCTACCAGCACAGAGTGTAACTAACACATACAATTATGTCCACAGTAAATGAGTATGTCACTGACTTATGTATTTACTACAGTATAATTTTAACATTATTTTAGTGTGTGCGTACTCCTTCTACTTAATGAACAAATGTTTACTGTAAAACTACATGCTGTGTCACACTGGCAGCAGCCTCAACCATCTTGTGTTTACGGTGTCTCGATTGCTTCATTTTCTTTTCTGGCTGATTTAATGTTGTGTTGTTTTATACAGTAGATACTTTACAGGCTTGGAACCTAGGAGCAGTAGGCTATATGCACCACGGGTGTGCAGTAAGCTATACCTATAGGTTTGTGTCAGTACACTCCGCAACATCTGCAGGACAGCATCACCTACTGACGCCTTTCTCGGCGTGTATCTCCACCCTTAAGCAGCACATGACTGTATGCAGATGCTCCTCACCTTACTGGTGGAGTTATATACTGATAAACTGAAACTTGAAAATATCGTAAGTCGGAAATGCATTTATTATGCCTAACCTATTGAACATCTTAGCTTAAGCCTAGATTGTTCCTACTGAATGCGTATTGCTTTTGCATCATCATAAAGTCAAAAAATGCAAGTCGAACTATCATAAGTTGGTGACAATCTGTATAGCCATCTCTCCGTCTTCTGTGACTTTCTTGAGGGAGAGAGTTACATTTTATTTACCTTACCCTCCGGCTACCCATAGGCTCCTCGACTTATGATGGGGTTACTTCCGGGCATCATAGCGTAGCCTCGCCTACCTGAAATGTGCTCCGAACACTTACATTAGCTTACAATTGGGCAAAGTGCCCGACACAAAACCCGTTTTACAATAAAGTGTTGAGCATCTCGTGTAATTTATTATGAGTATCACTTTGGGGCCATTATAAAGTTGAAAAATTAAGTCTAAATGTAAATTCAGGACTAAGTTTGAAATGAATCGGTGTCTAATATCTGTGTCTTGAATTGATTTTTACAGAGACAGAAAGGCATACTTTGTAGGGGCTACACTGCATCAGCTTTGGTTGCTCTTGCATGTTCCTGTTCCACGTTTCTCACTCCTGGCATGGGGGGGGAATGATGTGCTCTCCTAACATGCCTATTTGACTTCGTTGTTGGAGATAGAATTCTATTATTTGGGGTTACTCTATTCAGAGACCATTTTTGATTACTATGAAGACTAAAATTCCATTATAAGCTGTTTTTTAAAGCTTCTAAAAAATAGATAATAGACTGTTCATACTTACCATCATTTTCTTTTTTGAGGGGTAATGATGTTGAACTCTCATCTTTTTGTAATTCAAGACTTTTCTCATCAGATGTCATCATAGATTCTTTTTTCTATTAGAAAAATAGAAATTTATTATCAAGTGCGAGAAAGCTAATTTTCACCATATAAACTGAGGGATATGGACAATATCTGTCTTCTCATAGTCACATAATGGCATTTACTTTATGTTTTATTAGGATTTTATGCACTTATTACAATGTAAATATTTGTTTAGCTTGTTTTTACTTATCCTGTGGGCTCCTTGAGTAAAAGAACCAGGTCTTTTAAAAAAAATTTATATCTTCAAAGGCCAAACTCCATACTTTCTAAATGTCAAATATGTTGAAATTCCAAATGGGAACTAAGAGAGAATTCTATGCCTTGGAATTAAAGATTTTCTGAGGTGGAACCTAAAATGAAAATAGTGTCTTGAAACTATTTTCATGTAAAGTAGCTCTTTTAATTATTCATACTCGGCCATGTTGGCCTGTACTAAGCACCAGTCATGTCCTACCTGGACAGCCCTGAGTAGGCTCTCTTTGTCACTTCTGGAAGTGACCCTTAAGTATACATGCGCGTGCATTAAGGCCTTGGAGTCCTTTCATTCTAGCCTACCCGCCACACTCAGACCACCGGTCCGGCTGTTAGCTCTAGGAGAACTGGGGTCTTTATCATTGACTCTCTCATATTCTGGGAGGGAACATGTTCTGCCATTAGACTAGACTGTACTGTGTGGTGCCCTAGTTTCTGTCCCCATCAGGAGCATCTTCCACTTTTAGTCTCACTCTCGACTCCTTCATTCTCTCGTGTGTTCTGGTTGAACAGTCCCCTCCACTCTCTTTGTATATTAAGTGCCATTGAACTCTGCTCCACTTCATTTATATTAAGATAGACTTCTAAAGCAGCATAAAGAAATAAAACTGAGCTTCTTTTACTTATTACATGTTTTGGGACCAGGGAGTTTTGAAAGTATTCTTTTAACTGATAGATAGATTCAGATCATACTTGTGAGCCAATGGTTTATTATTGTGATGGGCCTTTTTTTTTAAAAAAAAAAATCTGAAGCTATAACTAGTTATACCTATCTCTTTTGTCTTCTTGTTAGCAAGAATAAGACTAGCATATTAACTAACTTTGTTGACAGAAAATGTGGTGTTAACATTTACTCGTGTGTGAGAGAGAAAATGAGAGGAAAGGAGGAAAGAGAGATCGAGAGTGAGAGAAAGAAAGAAAAAGGAAGGAAGGAAAGATGGCAAAGAGGGAGGGAGGGAGGGAGGGAGGACGGACTTATAACTGGTCACTTTAAAAATCTTTGCCATCTTACTCATACTGGAGAAGAACTTTGAGGAGACTGACATGGTTCATGTTCGGCTGCCTTTCTCATTGTCAGTGGGTGTCGCACTGTAGGCAGGGACCGATACTCCTGTGGTGTGTTTCCTTTCTCCTGCCAGCTGTGTGACGGAGAGCCACAGTAATCACTTGGCCCTTGTAAGCGGGGCATGACAGATGTGGCAGAGTACTAACGCAGCTGGGTGCACACCGATAGTCTAAGTTGTTGAAGCTGAGTTAAAAAGAAAGCCCCATATTAAGTAGTTTTTCATTTCTGGTACTGTATATAGTTGACATTTATAAATTTTGTGAAATATTATATATACCAAAATGACAGTATTCTTCTATTTATTTTCTTGAACCGCTTCTTCCTAAAATAATAAACCTTAAGCTGGTAATCCATCTTTATTTCTTCTAATACACATCTCCTATTTTATTTTGAAATAATATAATATCCAAATATAGGGCTTTGTTTAACACTACTTAATACTATAAATTTCAACTGGTCAGGGATTATCTTAAAGTTTAGTTTTCCTTAAATGTTATGTGTTGGTTACTATAGATACCGTTTGGTTACAATATGTATGATTTATTGAGGCATGCATTCTTTAAAAATACAATCTTAGGGATACTTATTTTTAATTAATTTGAATCGCTTAAAGTACTTTTTCTTTCCTCTTACCTTATCAGACACATTCAAACAAACAAAAGCATGCAGTTAAATAGGCTAGACTATTTTAGAAGTTAAATTTAGAGTGGAAATAAGGTACCTTAATATGTTTTCCATCCAGGTATTGATCCTCATAATCTCGAGTAAATAAAATTTCTTCAAAATTATCGGTGTTCTGCTGAGTTGGTGGTGCTGGCTTTATCAGAGGCACAAACAGTAACAGGAGAAGTGTAGACTGCAGAATCTTCATTTTAACAAAAATTAAGGTGACTAGAAGTTAATAAGCTAGAGGCCTGCTGACTGTAAGACAATACTCCTTTTTCCATGGAAGTAAAATCCAGACCATCGAAGCAATATTTAAAAGCTTAGAGGAGTTTTTGGCAGAGTGCATGCAGTAGGGGCCAGAGAACAAGTATTTAACCCTTAGTGTCCTTAAATTACATGCTGAAAGTTTTTATGTATCAGTGATATTCTGAAAAACAGTTTCAGAAAATGATTTTATTTATTTTCTATCAAAAAAATCCAAGCAATGTTGATAATTTTAGTTTTTTAATAGTTAAGTGCCTTGAACACAGTACTTTTATGAACTTGAAGTCTTAGAATACCTGTAGTATAAATGGTTAACATGAAGGCCCAAGATCCTGTCTCATGTGAGCTTAAAATATCATATTTCAACTTTGCTACTTTATAAGAACTCTTGATTTGTATTGAACAAAGTTTTAAGAAAAACAAGTTTTAAGAAAAGTTTTAAAGTTTAAACTTTAAATTTAACATAAAAAGTAGTCATTAACACTTTTAAAAGTGGTACAAAATATAGGGAAAGCCATAATTTTAAATTTTCTTAGTTTTTTCATTGTCATAGGTATCACTATTTTTAGTTAATAGGATTGCTTTATAAATTTAAACTATGAAAAGTAAAAAAATAGTATTGTAGACTAGAAAAAGATAGAAGTTTTAATCAAAGTTTAGAGAAAGTAATAGGTAAAATTTAGGCTTACTGGTGGGTTTTATCTGGTGGTACACATTTCAGACTTTTTCTTAAATACTTTCAAACAGAATCACTCAGAGTTGCTGGTGCTGTATTGTAAATGCCACTCATCAAAAATCAGTGGTTAAAAATTAGGAATCACATCGTCGGTGATGTTTGCAGCTCCGTGTTCTTGCCTGCAATGGATATTAAAGTTATGTAATGATGTACACTGAAGTGTTAGTTAAAAGTAATTGTTTGAGATAACTGGAACATTAAAAAATTAGAGATAGACTGTTAGATGAGTCACATCTTAAATGATATTTAAAATAGTACTGGGGAGGTGGGGAGCCTACCATTGTAGCTATTATGAAGTTTTTTTGTGGTTTTCCTCAATAGATGTTCATGTCTGTGCATAAGCCCCAAGTGGGAGGGTGAATGAGGAAAGCTGTGCACTGATTTTAAACTGCTGAGTAGAATTTCAGGGCCCTGCAGCTTTACAGGCAGTTCCCATGTGGGAGAGAGCTTTGCCCACATTCGTTCTCTGGGCTGAAATGTAATGGCTTGCACTCGAGAACTGTGCTTAGAATATTTGTAACTGTTGTACTCAGTCTGCTTATCCTAATTATTGTAAGTTTGTGTTGTTTTTACCTTGTAAAATGAATACTAATGTTTTGTGAATATTAGTTTATGAAGATGACATAGTTATAAAAGCATGCTTTTCATTTTAATGTTTTCACAGGAGATAAAACATCTGTTTTTGAATGAAATAAAATAGCAAACTAAAGCATAGTGTATGATCTTAATTTTAAGAGAAGCAAAAATATTGTTCCAGACTATAGTTAGTTTAGAACCAAGAAATTTCTATTGTAAAAATTAGTTTTAGTTACATATAAAATAACTCAAGTGCCAATAGTCAGCTTTTAAAAAGTAGATTTGATTTATAATTTGGGGTTTGATAACAAAATATATTTTTGTTTGCTAAATGAGGGAAACAAAATTTAATGTTAAATTTAAGGTTAATGAGTCAAGTGATATTTTAGATAACCATATGCCTATCTTTAAAGGTTCACTTTTATTTGTCATTCTTTGGTGCATTTAGCAATCAAGGTAACATTTCTTTCTCCTCTAGGCTACAAACGTAGTAAATGTGGATGTGAATAAATATTAAAAAATAGAAAATGAAAGAATACTATTTTTTTCTCTTTTTCTATTCAAAACTGGTCTAAGGTCCTTTCAAATTAAAACTTGGTTAAACTAAAACTTGATATTTATGTTTTTACTTGAATGTGAAATATTTTAAATTTAGTTGTGATATTTTCTGGGTTTGGTTAATAAAAATTGTCAATTTCATGGCTTACAGGATACAATAAAATTTTTAAAGTCTTTGAAAATATCTAATGAAACGGAAGATAATGATTTGTTTTCACATTGTGTTGCAGGTTTAACAGAATTGGATATATATTAAATGTCAGATATAGGGAATCTTAGAGATTCATAGTTTTACAAATGGTGTACACAATTTGATACTTTGTGCTACAAAATATTTGTGGATTATATCTTTCCTTAAAAAGTTATGACCAGGACTACACTTTGGCATTTATTTGTTTAGTAATAGTTTAGGGAGCAGCCGTTCTCTGCCAGAACTGCAGATGAGAAAAACTCCCCTCAAGCAACTTGTAGTCTGTCAATCAGCAGGAAAGTCAGCACACAAACCAAAGAATGCACAGTGGGACCTGCTACCCAGAAATGTGCAGAGTTCTGGGATAGCCTGAGAGGGCGAGGCCACAGGGGCTGCACCATCCTGACCTGTGGAGAGAAAATGGGTAACGAGTGGGGATGGTGACAGAGGGTGATGTTCTAGGAAGGGCAGCATTGCATAGGTGGGGAGAGTAAATGCTTGAGAAAATTTGTTTGTTGTATATGGCTGGAGCTTGGAGGGAGGGAGAGAAGTGAGTGGGTGGCACATAGTAAGAGATCAGATAAGGGACTAGAGGTCAGATTAAGGAGAGTGTTATACCTTGCTAAGGTGTTTGGGCTTTATTCTATAGCCAGTGAGAGACCACTGAGAGATTTTTTTTTTAAGCCAGTGATCCTATTTTCATTTTAGAAATATCCCACTAATGTTGCATATCTGACGAATACCACTACTTGTCTGTTGTATTGGTTATATATTACAACTTTAGTGGCTTAAAATAACATATATTTATTATCTCAGAGTTCCTGTGGGTCAGGAGTCCAGGCATGGCTTTGCTTGGTTCTCTACTTTAGGATCTAACCTGAAAGCTGCAATTAAGGTGTTGGCTGGGGCTGCACCCTCACTTCAAGAGCTGGTTACAGTAAAGGATTTGCGTGTGAGCCCATGTGGTTGTTGGCTGAAGCTTCATGCAGATGTGGAATGAAGAGCTTCAAGTTTCTTGCTGGATGTTGGCTGAAGGCCACCCTTAGTTCCTTGCCACATCGCCTCCTCCATCAGGCTGCTCCTAACATGGCAGGTTGTTTCTTCATAGCTAAAAAGGAAGACAGTCTTGCAGCAAGATGGACATGGCAGTCTTTTTAGCAATCATGCTGACATAATCGCATACATGCCCTCACCTTTGCCATGTTCTGTTGTTTAGAACCAAGTCAGAGGTCACAGCCACACAGAAGGGGAAATGACTACACAAGGCAAGCTTCCAGAGATATTCAGACTTGCACTGGTAAATAACGTATCTTCTTGCTCAGAGTTAGCCAAACAAAGTTTGAGGGCAAAGTCCCCAAGACCATCCTCACTTACACCAAGTACAAGATTAGGGGGTTCCCAAAACCACCCTCAAGTATGATAATTTGCCAGAAGCTAGATTTATGGAGCTCACTGAAAGCCATTAAAGTTATGGTTTATATACATAAACTAGAGGCCCGGTGCGCAGAATTCATGCACTGGGGGAGGGGGTGTCCCTCAGCCCAGCCTGCACCCTCTCCAATCTGGGACCCCTTGGGGGATGTCTGACTGCCAGTTTAGGCCCCCTCTAACAATCCGGGACACCTGGCTCCTAACCACTCACCTGCCTGATTGCCCCTAACCACTTCTGCCTGCCAGCCTGATCACCCCCTAACCGCTCCTCTGCCAGCCTGATTAACACCTAACTGCTCCCCTGTCGGCACGATTGCCCCCAACCACCCTCCCCTGCTGGCTTGGTTGCTCCCAACTGCCCTCCCCTGCCAGCCTGATCTCGCCCCCAACTGCCCTGCCCTGCAGGCCTGGTCCCCCCTAACTGCTCTTCCTTGCTGGCCTGGTTGCCCCCAGCTGCCCTTCCCTGCCGGCCTGATCGCCCCTAACTGCCTCTGCCTGCCTGATCACCCCTAACTGCCCATTCCTGTTGGCCTGATCTCACCCCCAACTGCCAGTCCCTGGAGGCCTGATCTCGCCCCAATTGCCCTCCTCTCCCAGCCAATTCGGTTCTGATTGGTCAGTTTCTATGCCAGTTAGTGTCAAAAGCTCCACCTCCGAGGCAGCCATTGGCTCCTCTCAGTTGACCCAGATTTGGTTCTGATTGGTCAATTTCTATGCCAGTCAGCGTCATAAGCTCTGCCTCCTAGGCAGCCATTGGCTCCTCACACTTGACCAAGATTTGGTTCTGATTGGTCGGTTTCTATGCCAGTCAGCGTCTCTGGGCCTGTCAATGGGCCTGATCAGAAAGGCGGGGCTGATCAGCAGCCCTGGTGGAAGCCTAGAGAGAAATGGAGGCACGGCTGCTGGCCAGGCCGGGAGAGAAAGAGTGAGGCAAGTGCTGATCAACAGCTTCCACAGAGGCTACGCGTCAGACCCTGCCTCTCTCTTCGGGCCTCTCCTCGGTCCTGATCTGCAGCCCCCTTGGCAGTCAGTGCTGGGTCGCCATGGCAACCCAGCGCTGACTGCAGGACTGACTTCTGGTTGGTCGAGCCTTCAGTCATGACTGCCAGGGTTTTTATATATTGGGATATCATCCAAGAAGAGATACATTAGGCATAACATGGGAGGGTTCCAAAGTGCAGAGCTTCCATTATTCTCAGGATGCATTACTCTCCTGGCTTTGATGCGAAACAACACACTTTGCCAACCAGCTCAGTGCTCCCAAGCCCCATTCAGAGTTTTATTGGGGCTTTATTACATTGTCATGATCGATTGAGTGTCCATGTGGTTGAACTCAGCATCCAGGTTGACAGATTGCATGACCCAAAGTCCCCATCCTGAATCACATGATCTTCCGGTCTCTTTCTGACATGGCCAACCCAATATTGGGTATGATTAGCTCACCCTAAGATGTAATGTGATGACCCCAACTCTAAACAAGGATATTGGTTACCTCCTAAAAGCTAACAGCTAAGCCCAGACCTCTCATGGGTGTAAAGTTCTTTACTGTGCAGTTCCCAGAATAAAACATGTTTGAAATTGATATTGTTTTCTATCCTACAAAGAACTATTATATCCTAGTAGCAAGCTTTTTGCTTTCACTGCACCGTAATAAAAGATGGACGTTGCCTAAGACTTAAGAGCAGGGATTTATCCAAAACGGAGTGCGTCTTCTCTGTGGAGCTCTTTGGTGCCCCTGTCGCATTCCCTGGCGTCTTTGTGGGTTACATTGTTGAAGGTGTGCCTGGCCAGCTGGCTCTGCCTCCTCAGTGTTTCTCAGCAGCAGGCGCGTATGGAACAGAACTGCGTTTTGGAAACGGGTTTTCTAGGAGTTGTTTGTTTTGGGAGGAGGCTTAGTTCTACTGACAAAGAACATGTAACTAACAAGTGGATTGCATTTCAAAACCTGAAGCTCGAAGAATCTTTTCTCTATTTTCTTCATCCTCTACCTTTATTTAGTTTAGAAGTCAGATCACATAAGCATTAGTTTTCTATTTTTAACCTTCCCTTCATCTTGGTTAATTCTTTGTGCTTTATCTTCTTTATCTGGTGGTCTAGAATCTAGCCCCTAGGGAAATTGTGGGCCAGAGCAGTGGTCGCCAACGGGTGGTCTGCAGACCACTGGTGTTCGTGAGGTTCGAACGGTTGGCGACCGCTGGGCCGGATAGTTCTTTTGGGAGGGACTGTCATGTGCTTTACTGGACCATTAGCAGCTCCCCTGCCTTCCGCTCACTAGATGCCAGTAACTCTCCTCCACTCACTTCGGTGGCAGGACAGCAGGATTGTCTCAAGGCATTGCCAAGTTTCTCCTGGAGGGCAAAATCACCCCTGTTGAGAATCACCGAGTGGCCAGGAATATTCCAAGGTTTTATGGGAAATCTATGGTTTGAATCTCCATCTCAGATCTCATGCTTATGCCTGAAGTCCAGTCAGTTGGTTAACCCAGAACTTCTCAAACTAAAGGGTTTGTTAAATGTGACATTTAAAAGGAGGAAAGTATGACTCAATATAAGGAAGAGTTCATGTAAAAAATGTATCATATTTGTGAGTATAATTTCTCTCAGTAGTACATAAATCTTTATATGATGAATTTGTAACATATTTAGGTTTTAATGTCAGACATGTCCATGATTACATGATATTTATTTGCTAGCCATAGTTATATTTATTTAGGCAATTGGAACATATAAAAAAAACTTTGGATTTTTAGCTGCTATGATTTAATTTTGTTTCTAGCTGCAAGTATGCTTTATTTCTAACTTTTAGACAAAACAGACTGGGAATGAGGAAATGAGTTTGGCTTAGGGGTCATATGAATTCTCTGCAATACTGAAAGCATGTAGAAGAGACAGGTTTATTTCTTCCATTTGTTCCCATGGAGGTGGTTAGGGTGTTACATACGTCTCCATTTTAATTTAGTGGCTCCCCTTAAGAAATCAAGGCAAAATGTATAGTGTTTCAGGTAATATTTAAACACAAGCTAAACATTCTCAACTAGTATTATTGTGAGCAAATTTATGAAATACTCTTTTTATTTCCTTTCTATAAGGATGTTGGGCTTTTATGTTTATTAATTAAGCTTGGGTTCATGGTATAATTGGATTAGTTGATAGTCATATAGTTCAGCCTAGTAGCTTATATAACTAATACTTTGAGGTGTAATGAGGAAATAGATGAATTTTTATCTTTTTCTTTCCTGTTATAAATATCAGATCAGCTGGGTTTGTCTGTAGCTCTGGTAGGTATCTGCAGTTTTGATGTGCAAGTTGAAGAAGTCCTTTATTCTTCACTTTCTCCTAAAGAAAGCAGTGGGTGTTATTTGTCCTTTTTGTTTAGTTTGTTTTTAATGAGAAATAGTTGGGGCGGGCTCCTTAGAGTATATTCTTAGAGTAAAAGAAGCAGTGTGTGAACGTGTCTTCTCCTGGGCGCTGGCTGGAGGCCCTCTGTGCTGTGTCCGTGTGTGCGGCCTTGGGAGGGGCCGAGCAGAGTGCAGCTCTTCCTCCTGATGCACTGGGAGGGCTTGGCCTGCTTGCCTCCCTGGCGGCTGGCGGTGCTCTGCTGGCCTGAACAAGTAGATGGCTGTTAGAACATGTTTGTTGCCTGTGTATGATGTAAACACCCTCCTGTCTCCCTAATGAAACTTTAGTCAGTCTCTCTTGTTCACTGATCTTGTGTATGAGTAGAATCTTGGAAGGAACCCGAAGAGTGCTGATCCATTCTAGGGGCTCGGAGAGAGCACCTACATGTGCGAAAGGGAGCTGACTTTGGGGAGCAGCTAGATGCAGCAGGTGCTGGACGGACATGCTGAAATCCGGGTTCTGGCTGCTGGCTCCCTGTGACTGGCAGGGGCTTGTTGCAGTTTTTGTTATGTACACTATTTCTCTTTATCCTTTTAGTAATTATATGAGAACCACCTTCCTTATGGAAATGAGGAAAGGGAAGCTTCTAGAATAAGTAACTTTCTGAAGTTAGCTAGCTCAGAACTATGAAGTCAGCTTCTACCCAGGTGCATCTGATTTCAAATTCCTTGTTATAAATTGCTAGATTGTGCATTTTTATTCTTCGCTAAGGTTGTTCTTTGAAGATGAAAATGTATTTTCTTTTATCAGTTTATGAGATAAAAATAGAAGCTCCAAAATTCTGAAAATTGTAGGGTTTTGTTTTTTAAGAGTGAAGAGGTAAAATAAGGAATTCCCCATCTCTATACTAATCTCGCCCTGAGAGTGTGTTTTCTCCACTCTGACCAGTCAGTTCCTACTCACTGGAAGCCTTCTGCTTCTCCACCACATCCTGGTCATCCTCCGTCGGCAACATCACTTTTCATAATTCTGCCACTTTAGCATTTGATGTCTTTCCTCCTTGTATTAGAATTAGTTGTTTGATCTTCATTAAAATTTTTAATAGCTTTATTTAGATAATTCACATCTCATACATTTCACCCTTTAAAGTATACTAGAAGCCCGGTGCATAAAATTCGTGCACGGCGGGGGGTTGTCCCTCAGCCCAGCCTGTACCCTCTCCAATCTGGGACTCCTGGAGGGATGTCCGACTGCCCGTTTAGGCCCAATCCCACGAGGATCGGGCCTAAACGGGCAGTCGGACATCCCTTTCACAATCCAGGACTGCTGGCTCCCAACTGCTCACCTGCCTGCCTTCCTGATTGCCCCTAACCGCTTCTGCCTGCCAGCCTGATCACCCCCTAAACACTCCGCTGCCAGCCTGGTTGATGCTTAACTGCCCCCCTGCCAGCCTGTTTGCCCCCAACTTTCCTCCTCTGCCAGCCTGGTCACCCCTAACTGCCCTCTCCTGCAGGGTTGATCACCTCCAACTGCCCTCCCTTGCAGGCAGGGTGCCTCCCAACTGCCCTCTCCTGCTGGCCATCTTGTGGTAGCCATCTTGTGTCCACATGGGGGCAGGATCTTTGACCACATGGAGGCAGCTATATTGTGTGTTGCAGTGACAATCAATCTGTATATTACTCTTTTATTAGATAGGATAGAGGCCTGGTACAGGGGTGGGGGCCAGCTGGTTTGCCCTGAAAAGTGTCCCGGATCAGGATGGGGTTCCCTTGGGGCGTGGGGCGGCCTGAGCGAGGGGCCTGTGGTGGTTTGCAGGCCGGCCACGCACCCTGGCGACCCAAGAGGAGGCCCTGGTATCTGGAATTTATTTTCCTTCTACAATTGAAACTTTGTAGCCTGGAGCGGAGCCAAGCCTGCTGTACCCTCCGGGGCGGCAGCCATTTCTGTGGCAGTTAATTCACCTTCTACAATTGAAACTTTGTAGCCTTAAGCGGGTGAGCCCCGCCAGGGTGTGCGGAAAGCTTTGCTTCCCCTGTTGCCGGCGGCAACCCTGGCCTGCTCTCTCAAGCTCCATTCTGTCGCCATTTGTTTGAATTTGTTTACCTTCTATGATTGAAACTTTGTAGCTTGAGTGGAGGCTTAGGCCTGCAACAGCTATGGAAAGCTTGGCTTCCTCTGTTACCTGGGAAACCTTGCTCTCTGTGGTTGTAGCCATCTTGGATTGGGGTTAATTTGCATACTCGCCCTGATTGGCTGGTGGATGTGGCTTGGCTGGTGGGCATGGCTTATGTAGTGGATTGATGGTTAATTTGCATATTACCATTTTATTAGAGAGGATAATTCAGTAGTGTTTTAGTATTTTCAGACTTGTACAACCATCATCACAATCAATTTTAGAATATTTTATCACCCCATAAAGAAACCTTCTACCCATTATCTGTCACTCGCCACTTTCCCTCTATTCCTCTTCCTCCTAGCCCAGACAGCCAGTAATCTCTCTCTGTCTCTATAGATTTGCCTATTCTGGACATTTCCTATAAAAGGAATGATAGAATATGTGGTCTTTTCTGACTAATTTTTCACTAGCATAAACTTTTCATGGTTTATCTGTGTTGCAGTGTGTATTACTACTTTATTTCTCATTTTGGCTGAATAATATTTCATTGTGTGGATATACCACATTTTGTTCATCCATTTGTTACCAAAAAGGGGACCTGGCCCTTGGTGGGTCTGCCTAGGGCCAGCTGGTAGTGTGTAGGTTCTTGAATTTGTGCAGGAAAAAATTCACAACACGAGTCCAGGTAACCATGAGGGAATGTTTACTAAAGGTGGGGCAGGAAAACAAGAGGAGAGCCAGGCTGGGAAGCGAGAGAAAAGGGCGCCTTGGGAAGGGGTTCAGGGGTGAGCCTGGGACGAGCTGCCAATGGTGGCAAGCCTCGTGGGGTCCTTTAGGGTTCAGGAGGCGCATGCCTGTGGGGGAAGTCACATGCCTGTGGGGGAAGGGGAGGGAGAAGGGGATTTGGGGGGCTGCTCCTAGAGGAGACAGTCTGGGTCCTTTGTCTCACAGGGGAACCTTAGGGGCGGTCTTGGGAGGGTTCCAGCAGAATGTCCATCAGCTTTCCAGGTGGGCTCCTCCAGGGCCGTGGTCTCCCCTGATTGGTCAGTGCCGGGGCCGGGGTTGTCAGTCATCGCAGCTGGTCCTGGTGCCGCCCCCCTGGTTTTGCTGCTTTTCTGGGCCTGGAGCTGAAATACAGCTGAAGCCTAGATGTTACCTGTGGGGAGGGGACCTTGTGTGTCTGCTGTAAATCGCTGTAGTGTGTTCAGCTCTCTGCCTCAGTTTCCCTGTTCCGCCTGTCCTGGCTTCACCAATTGATAGACATGATGGTGTGCTTTCTGTCTCTTAATGGTTAATACTGCTATGAACATTTCGGTGCATGTTTTTGTATGAACCTGTGCTCATTTTTCTTAGGTATGCACCTAGGAAATAGAGTTTTACATGTCTGGCCTTTGCATATTGTCCAAATTGCTATGTCATGGTGATGGGCTTTTTAAGGACCTGCCAGACTGCTTTCTAAAGCAGCTTTACCATTTGCTATCCCTACCAGTGCTGCATGAGGGTTCCCCTTTTTCCACCTCCTTGCTAATACTTGGTATTTTGTCTTTTTATTATAGCTATCCTGTGAGTGTGAAAGGGTATCTCATTGTGGTTCCCATTTATAGTTCTGTGATGGCTCGTCAGTAATTTTTAAATTAGTCTAGGTAAGAAACACTCTATTAATAATTTCTTGTGTCTTAAAACACCCGCAGTATTTTCCACATATTAACTCATAATAAATTTTTACATTTATAATCCTATTTTTAAAAATTTCAATAAAGGAGTAGGTGGTCCTTAAATTTCTTTTTAACCTTTATTGAAAGTGGGCTTTCCCCACATCACTAGCATTTTGCTCTGACTTTTACCCTCGCACCTGTACCTTATGTGTCTCAGTCCCACATAGGTCCTCCATTTCTTGACCTCATTGCGAAGCCTACCCACCAAATGACTTGATGAATGTTAATTAAAGGAAAGAATGGAATGCTGTCTGTTCATTTTGGATTGTGGAGCTTGTTCCTGGGGACAGGTGGGTACTATTTCTGCTAAATGCTAATAACTTAAAGATATAAAGAGCATTAGAGGCTTCATTTAAACTGGCACTTCAAAAAAAAAAAAAAGACAACTTGAAAACTGCTTCTAAAATAGAGTGTTACATGTCTGTTCTTTGCATATTGTCCTAATTGTTGTTTATTCTTTGGATTTTCTGTATAGGTAGCCCCACATTTGTGTGTTTATTCCTTATTTGAGGGATTCTATGAAATGTTAGCCTAATAAATCAAGAAAGTACATCACAGCAGGTAGATCATCTCTATCATAAGGTATAGTTAAAATACTATAGGTACAAGGTAATTTTTAAGGTTTTAACGAGACCATCAAAACCCATCTGTTTAAATTTTAAAGGAACTTTATTCAACTTTAACATTATGTAAATAAACATTGGCTAGTACACATATAAGTTCCTAATTAATTGTACTAGAAAAATAGAAGTGTTTAATAATGTTGATATACTTTCTTGTGCTAATATTAACCTTGTGAACAAAGTAGTTATTTATTAGCAAATCTTTATGTAATTAAAACAAATAAATCTTTCTTGAGTGAATCCTCCTATATAATAAAAGCCTAATATGCTATAAGTGTCTGGTTGTCAGGTTGTCCGTTCAACTAATTAAAGCGTAATATGCTAATGATATGCTAAGGCCACTCAACCACTCGCTATGATGTGCACTGACCACCAGGGGGCAGACAGTCGACTGGTCGACCAGTTGCTATGATGTGCACTGACCACCAGGGGGCAGATGCTCCAACTGGTAGGTTAGTTTGCTGCTGGGGTCTGAGTGAGATGGGCCAGACATGCCCTAGAGCCCTCCTGTGGTCCCTCCCTGGCTGGCCAACCTCCCTCGTCCCTCCCTTGTCCCTCCCAGATCGTGCACTGGTGGGGTCCCTTGGCCTGGCCTGTGCCCTCTTGCAATCCGGGCTGAGGAGACACCTTCCCCCCCCCCACCCCCGAGTGCACGAATTTCATGCACCGGGCACCTAGTTTACAATAAAACATTTATTCCAGTTAAAATGAACACAGTAAAGACTGTTTTGGAATTTTCTAAAATTTGCTAAATACAGATTGTAATGAGATAATTTGGTGTTTTTTAGTTATTCAAACACAGAGTTTAAAATTTTGTTGCTTTGAAGCTCTGAGAGAAAAACAGGATTCATTTATTTCATGAATCTCCATGCCTGGGGTCCTTAGTAGGGTGGCATCTTTTGAAAATCAAAAGTATCATCTTAAGCACTAAGTGGCAGGGCCAAGGGGTGGATTCAGTGATGGTAATAAGATCCAAGAACACTTTTCTGGAGATCAGGTAAAAAAAAAAGTATTCCTTAAGTGAATGGCTGCCTATTACAGGAATGTAACCTGTTGCATTTAAATAGTCCTCCTAGTAATCAAAGCTCTTGATGCTACTTCTTTCATCATTCTTAGAAAAATTACTGTTAATAAAAAGGACATATTCACTTTTTCTCAATATAAAATTTTTATGTTTAAAGTTTAGTTTTTGATTTCCACTTGTTATTCTGATTTATATTTTTTAAGACTTGTATCATTTTGAGTAAATTCTAATCCTATGTAATTATGCAGATGGTATACCAATACCTTAAATTCAAGTATTTGATTTTATACTATAACACATAATTCTTCATATATTATCATGAGCTATAAGTTTTATGAAGCCATAAATGTATACCTATATAGTTTCTTGCCATTCTTGACTTCCATAATAGTGAGGGTCAACATTTTCTTCTGTTCCTTCTTGTTCTGAGTCTTCTTGGTGATCATCGTGTTCTTCACTATCAGGGTCATCTTGAAATCTCCCTAAAACTTGGGTCTTCAGTTGTATTGTTTGACCATTAGTGCTTCTTTGTTCACCATAGTAAATACTATGTATATGAGGGAAGCAGAGGGAAATGTATGAGCTTATTGGCTCTTTTAACTTGTTTTGGTCCACACGAATGTATGTTAAACGGTGGTAATATAGTGGGTCAACAGACGGACACATCACTGTAACATTGATATCTGAAAATACAAATTAAAAATTAGTCTTGCTATATTTCATTCATCATCCTGTATCAGATTTTTTAAAAATGTTATATAGATCTAGTTTTATTAATTAGAATACTTATAAGTGGAATTAGGTTTAATTATTTTTACAGTTACTCAAGTAGTAAAATGAAAATAAGTCTATAAATGAATTTTATATTAAAATAAATGACTTCATTTGAAACTTAGTAATTTAAATAATAAATTATTAAAGTAATAAATTCTTAGTAGAAACAGTCTCAAAAAGAAAAAAATGAAAATCTTCTATAGTCCCACTACTCAGAATACACATATTTCTTTATATATTCTACAGTACTGTTTCTCAATGTTTAAGGTGATAAGCTTTAATAGATAAAACTATAAACTTTACACCTTTCTCTGGGGCCAATTTGTGCCATTTTTCTAGACACACTACTCAAGATACTCATTTTTCTTTATATGTTCCACAGTACTATTTCTTAGTGTTCAAGGTGATAACATTTAATAGAAAAGACTATAAACTTTATAGCACACCTTTCGCTGGGACCATTTTCTCCCATTTTCCTAGCCAACTTTAAAGCAACCATTTTCAACAATGTATAAAGCATAGATTATGTCTTTAAAAAATAACGAAATTTTACATACTTTCAATTTCATTATTTTCTAGGTATAGGTGTTCTAAATTTCTTGGAATATAGAATGCTTGCTTCAGTTTGTTGTGTCCAACATTGAGCTCTATAAGGTTGGAAAGATTAAAAATATTATATGGGATGTCTTGTAGTTTGTTGTGGGACATTCTTAGAGCATGAAGTTTTGGAAGTTCATTGAAGTAACCTTCTGGTATAGAAGAAATTGAATTATTTTCTAAAGACAGATACATAAGTGAAGAAGGCAAACCAGGAGGCATTGATTCTAATCTATTATGACATAGGTTGAGCTGCATTAATTTTTCCATTTTGGCTAGGTGTTTTTCTTGTAACATAGAATCATCAAGATGATTATAACAGAGATCAAGCATGGTCAAGTTTACTAGTCCATTCACGGCATTTGTCTGCAGTCTGGAGATCATATTGTAACCAAGAAGAAGTCTTTCCAAAGATTTAGGAAGAGGAAATGGAAATTCTTCTAAGTTGTTATGCTGTAGTTGAAGTTGTAGTAGATTTGACAATTTAGCAAACACTCCGTGATCAATCTTTTGAGATTTAATTTTGTTGTGGCTGAGATTGATTTCTTTAAGATGAGTTGCATTGATAAATGAGTCTGCAGTCACAGCCTCAATTTCATTGAACTGCAGATAGACTTGCTGAATGTGTGCTGGAATATTTGGGATACGTTGGAGTTTGCGATGATCACAGTACATGGATAATGGAAAGTTAGGTGGACAGAAGCATTCACTGGCACAGCCTAAAGCATGCGGATGAAAAGGCACTCGATAGTCCACATTTTGATGAAAATGGAATTCTGGTTGGTAAACATCATCTGTCTCTTGGTCATAATCTTCATCCCATTGATAACTTTCATATTGACAATATACTTTGCCTCCAAGAAAGAAGAAAAGGAAACACACTGGACTTAAAAAGCCCATAGTTTCTTTTTGTCCTATTGCAAAGAAAAAAGGAAATATATTGTGGGAAAAGTAAGTGAAATTTAGAAAAATTTTTGTATAAGTTGAGAGATGCACATATATATCTATTGAAATACTAGAGGCCTGGTACATGAAATTCGTGCATGGGAGAGTGGGGTTCCTCATCTAGCCTGCACCCTCTCCAATCCGGGACATCCCTCTCGCAATCTGGGACCACTGGTTCCTAACCGCTCGCCTGCCTGCCTGCCTGATTGCCCCAAACAGTCTCTGCCTGCCAGCCTGAAGCCCCTAACTGCTACCCTGCCTGCTGGCCTGATCGCCCCCTAACTGCTCCCCTGCCAGCCTGATGCCTCTAACTGCTCCCTTGCCTGCCTGATCGCCCCTAACCGCCTCTGCCTGCCGGCCTGATTGCCTCTAAACGCCTGTGCCTGCCGGCCTGGTTGCCCCCTTACTGCTCCCCTGCTGGCCTGATGGCCCCCTAACTGCCCTCCCCTGCCCGCCTGATCGCCCCTAACTGCCTCTGCCTCAGCCCCCGCCACCGTGGCTTTGTCTGCAAGGACATCCAGAAGATGTCCGGTCTAATTAGCATATTACCTTTTTATTAGTATAGATATAAAAGAATGTCCAGAATGAATAGACAATACTCAAGCCAAAATTAAAATAGCCCAAGTGCCCATCAGTAGGTGAGTGGATAAAAAAGCTGTACATTTATACAATGTACATTACTACGAGGCTGTAAAAAAGAAGGAATTCTTACCTTTTGCAGTAGCATAAGTGGACCTAGAAGGTATTATGCTAAGTGAAATAAGCCGGTCAGAGAAAGGCAAAGACCATGTAATCTCACTTATATGGGAATCTAATGAATAAAATAAACTGATGAACAAAATAAGTCCAGAGGCATGGATGCATGGAACAGACTGACAGCTGTCAGAGGGGAGGGGATTGGGGGCTGGGTGGAGAAAAATGGATGTGTAAGTAGCAGTAAGGATGTTTTGTCTTTTTTAAAGTCACATATTGCATCGAACCAGACTAAATAGCCATCTTTTAAGAGAATCTTAGTTTGTCTTGCTAGTTTACTAGACTATAGATTTGCAATGACAACATGATGTTTCTCAACTCCAAAGTCAGTGTTCCCTTCACTGTAAATGCTGGGTGTTCTTATGGCTGTTTGGTCTCTTGATGAAACCCTGTGTTTTAATCAGAGAGCTTTTATCTAAGGGATTCTTTCTTATTATTAACCAAAATTCCTCACTGCAACTTGTTTGCTGATACTCTTTTCTGCCCTTCGGGAGGACATGGAACACTGCCTTTTATGTGAGAGTTTTAGATATTAAAGATAGCTATCATGTTTCCTCTTTGTGTTGTTTTTTTTACCCAAGCCTAACCATGACTTCAGATTTTCCCCATGAAACAGTTTTCAAAATCCAATTATTTAATCTCTGAGGCACATGCAACCCTGAGCAGGAATCGAACTGGGACCTCCTGGTTCATAGGTTGACACTCAGTCACTGAGCCACACAGGCCGGGCAAGTCCTATTACTTCTGATGATCAATTCACTTGACATATCTGCCTCTTACCTCACCAATAAAGTAAGAATAATTGCTTAGCTGCTTATCTCATCTGGTAGTTGTTAGGGTCATATGAGATGCGCTCTGCCCGCTTACCGTGATTCAGAAGTAATAAGTATGTTAAAAAAAAAAAAAGAATCATACCTTTTATTTTGAATCCATTTTTCTCTGTCCTTGTCATCCAGGGTTTTATGAGAGAATTAATGTCCTAACACGTTATTATATTAATTAAATTATGTTATCGCCTATTCATGTAGAATGGTACTAGCCATTTTTCATCATTGGGATAATTGAAAAAATAGTTACTTAGATAATTTTCTCTGGTAGAACCTCATTTTAGAAAGGCTGCTGTAGACCCTGATACCTTTTCTTATTAGAAACTAAAACTTAAATATATATATATATATATATATATATATATTTATAGAGAGGAAGGGAGAAGGAGAGAGAGAGAGAAACAACAATGATGAGAGAGAATCATTGATCGGCTGCCTCCTGCAAGCCCCACACTGGGGATCGAGCCCACACCCAGACATGTGCCCCCGGCTGAAATCAAACCCGGGACCCCTCAGTCCACAGGCCGACGCTCTATCCACTGAGCCAAACCAGTGAGGGCTAGAAACTAAAACTTGGTAGAATTAAATGTTGTGTGTATTTGGGAATTGAAGTAGTTAATCACGTAGAGTCAGGGACCCTTGATCTCTTTGCTTTCAGTTATATCCTCTCCAATCTTCCCCACCATTTCCTTCCTTTCCGTGAATCCATCCCAAGGGCCTTGCCATTACTAGGCTGCAGCCCCTTCAGACTCTGATCGCTATCTCCTGTCTTTTTAACTTATTCTACGTAGGAACTCTGAACTGCAATAATTCTCCAGTTGCAGTCTGACCTAAAATATATTGAGCCTCCTGTTGTTTTCATTGCTCCTTACCCATACCTCCCAGCACACTCAATTCCTTCTGACCAGCCTAGACTCCGTAGTGCAGTGGTTGGCAAACTCATTAGTCAACAGAGCCAAATATCACCAGCACAACGATTGAAATTTCTTTTGAGAGCCAAAGTTTTTAAACTGAAACTTCTTCTAACGCCCCTTCTTCAAAATAGACTCGCCCAGGCCCTGGTATTTTGTGGAAGAGCCACACTCAAGGGACCAAAGAGCCGCATGTGGCTCACGAGCCGCAGTTTGCCGACCACGGCCGTAGTGCATCACTGCCATCACTCCTTTGCACATGCCATGCGCGATCTGGCCCCTTACAGCTCCCTACGCCTCTGGTTATTTCAGTTCTCCATTTACTCTCAGCCTGACTCAGGCAGTGACTGACAAGAAAAACCAGGACCATGCCAACTGGTAGAACTTGAAATTCATGAGCGTTCACATGCTGCCCAGCAACACCTGCTTAGGCAGTTCTCTTCTCTCCTGGACAGGCCTCCAAAGCCTCAGGTGACTTTCCATGGTGACCTTGCTGCTGCTTTTTATCGAGAAATAGGATCAGCCAATCGTTTAATATATTTTTCATTATATACTAATCTTATCCCTATCTACAGAAAATGTCAAAATAGTAATGGTTTGGTATTTTAAACTGTGATTTTGAAACGCATAAAGTTTCTTATTGTAAATCTCATTAGACTTGATTCATTGTTCCTTCTTATCTGTGGGATTCATGAGGATGTGGCAATTTGAATAAGACTTTGAAAGAATGTTAGGTTGCTCATAGAGGGAGATTTCCAGATATAAGAGATGAGCAAAAATATATAAGTAGCAAGGCTGGGGTGTTGGAAACTGGTGGTTAACTGTTGAAGGAGCAAAATAAAACTGTTACATTCAATCTGGACCAAAATCAGTAAATTCCTTAGGACCTGAGTTCTGACTTGAGGAATTGACACTCTGGGCCCGCACATCATTTAATGTGAACTTGAGCCATGACCCTCACACAGCAGTGCTCATGCGTGCAGGAGTGTGGTCTTCTTCCAGAGGGCAGTTCCGTGCTGGCTGCCCTGAGGGTGGGGGTGGGGGGCTCCCTCACCTGCTGTCCTTAGTGACTTATGTTTGATGGGGTGTGAGAACATGGTTAGGAAGCATCTTACTATTAGTAGTTATTTGGTTTGGTTAACTAAAGTTAATGAATGTCTTGAATTCCTAGGGATGGGGCACTGCACTTGGTGGGGAACACACAGATGAAGTTGAGAAGGCATGGCCCCTTCCATAAGAGTACATAGGTTAGTGGGTGGGAGAGACTCAGCACAACACACCACATTCTCAGGCAGAGGAAAATGTGGCTCACAATAGAGGCACGAGTGCTGTGGCAGTTGGTGGCTTACCCCTGCTTGGTAGAGACAGGGAAGTCTTTAATATAGATATTCATTTGGTCCAGGCATTTGGATGTTAACAGGAATGGATATAGAACAACTTAAACATTTTATTCAGTAGCTGATAAGTTATGTATTAAACTTATCGTATTTTTATTATACTCATTATAGTATAGTATATTAACTTTTTAAAGTACTTCCCATACTTCCTGTCAGTCTCACTGTACCACGGAGTTGGGGTTCTGTAAGATTGCTGTGTCTCAGAAAGATGAAGATAGAAGTAGAGGCAAAGGTATGCAGCTGCGTGGGCTCATGGCATGTAGGAGTCTCAGAAGCTTCCTGCTACATAGCTGAACTTTGAAAAGAGTGGCTCATAGAACTCTGAATTTTGTGTTAAGGGGGTGGAGGGATAGAACAAAAACGAAAAAAAGAGAGAAAAAGTCATGGACAAGGAAAACAATGTGATTGTGGGGAGCGGGGAGGGGGAGAGGAAGAGGAGGTAAGGGAGGACAAATGGTGGTGGGCGGAGACTTGACAGGTGGTGAACCACAATGCAGTGTACAGATGGTGTGTTGTAGACTTGTGCACCTGAAACCTGTATAATTTTGTTAACTACTGTCACCCCAAAAATTCAATGAAATGAAAAAAAATTAGCAATCATCAATTAGTAACTACATTTGAGGATTAAAGTCAGAACTCTGTTGTCCAATAATTACGATAATGAAGACCTTATGATGATGGGGTCTCTCTAGAAATGAAGCAATTCTTAGTGCGTCTGCTTTGGCCACCTAAGAAGACCTAAGGTTTCTCTTCTGAATCTGAGCTTGTCATCATTGTCCTTACTTCTTGAGAAGCGGGGCCCCAGATCTTAGCCTTGTGATTATCAGTAACTTCCTGGTGTGATACCCAGCCTATCTCCATCTATATGCCCATTCTATTCTATTCTTCTTACTTCTATTCCTTTTCAATTTCACCCATAATAATTGTCCATTACAATGATCTTTTATTTCAATGAATCTCTTCTCAGTCATTTACTAAGCATATTTTTATTACTTTTGACCTTTTATGTTCTATAATTTATGCCTTGTTTCCTATAGGGTAATTCATAGCAAAACATTATAACTCACTGTCAAGCATCTCATTTCCTGACCTCTAATTTTTGACAGAATCTACTAAAGTTCACACTGTATAAATGCTCAACATTTTGTTGAATGAGTGATTGGATTAATAAATCAATATATTTCATCTCATTAACGATGCTCATTAACTACTGTTGATTGAGAACATTAATGTTCTTAATGTTGATTATTTCTAGGCATTTATTTCATCACAGATATTTCTTTAAATGAACATGGTCATAGAGAATGTGGCCATTCTCTTGTCTGTTGAATGTGTCTCCATCACAATATACTGTATTCTTCACTTTCCTCTTACATTATGTGGTAGAAAAATCACAAATGTGAAAAGGAAAATAAAATACAAGGAAAGTAAAATACAAGTTACCAGTTTTAAAAATCACCTATTGTGAATTTTCCATATTGTAGCAATAAAAGTTTCAATGTTATAACGTTTCTCTAGCTTGGAGAAAGGCACTCCTGCTTTCATCGGGAACATTCTAATTAAGACGAGACAGACTTTGTTCTTGAAAGTTTAAAGTTGTTGGAAAGCCTCATAGCATTTTATTATTTTAAAATAGACTTAATTGCTTTCTTGGTATGCCACGGAAACTAGAATATAAGAAACTAAGTATTAGTGTATGATTCAGAATTTTTTAAAAGCAGATTTAAATTTAACTCTGTAGAATTAGTATGTCATCACTGTTACACCCAAAGGCCTAAGGAAATAAGGCTCTTTTACTATTAAAAATACAAAAGTTTCAAAATTCTTTTTAGCTGTAACACATTTAAATCTTAAATAACCAAAACTCATTAACTAGATCCTTCAGGACTAGATAGAGCACTCATATCTTTGAGAAAGGCAAATGAAAACAAAAACATTCTTATACCAGGGATTTGTTGGTGGAGAGTGAAACTTGTACCAGCACCCATCTCCCGGCCCCGGCCTCTCGCACTGCTCAGATCTATGGCTCACAGGCACTTCTCAGGTGTTTGTCATTTACATTGAGAAACAAAATTATTCCATTAATCTAAAACCTTTCATTCAAAACAAAAATATATATAAACAAAGATTATATAGTGGGTAGATCTTAAGTTAGAAAATTCACTATAATACTTCTTTCCCTGAATAATTTGGCTAATCAGAGTTAATGTAGCTTTTACTAGATATTGCTTCCAAAAGTTGTACTTTTATGATGGTTACAATCTATTTTAACATCAAACAAATCAAATATACTTTCTATTTTAAACAGTAGGAATACTTTCTTAAAAATGGAAAATTATTTTATTATCATACCTGTTGAGTTTGCTTTAGTTTTCAGGGGTTGATGAATTTGCAAATCCTGTAAATGAATCAGAAATTCCTAAAGTCTTTAACTCAGTCTCTTAAAAATCCACAGTAACTGTATGCTCAAATAGGGCTGTCTCTTGAATCACTGTTGCAATTTAAGCAAATATAATCTGCCTGGAAAACACTTGGGTTGAATTAAAATTATGTACTTCTTTTCATTATCCAAAACTTTGTGGATTCAAATTAAGATGCTTGTGTTCTTGGTCAGATTTATGTGGCTTACTTCTTTCTTTTTTCCTTAAGTTTGGTTTGAGGTGTGGCAAGAATTTCCTCTAATATGAAGGGCAAACATAGCCAAATGAAACAGCATGTACTGATTACTGTTTTTATTTTCATTTTCATGCCAAAGAATTCTTCAAATTAAGGCCCACTGTAACCTAGAGCACAGTGTCTCAGTAATTTAAGGTGGAACTCAGAATTATTTGGAGACCTTGCTTGTCTGATACCCTGATGTTCATACCAGTGCTTTCTTTCATTAAGACTCAAACTAGGATTAGAAACATAGTATTTCACATCTAGTTAATTTTTTAAATGAAATAGATTGTCATTGGTGATGCCGATTAAATATATAACTTTTTCATACAAAGAATTATATCTTCTTTTCTATTAGCTATCACCTTGCTCCCAAATATACTCATTAGAATGGCTTCTAATAACTTTCAAAATAAAAATTAACCTCTAAGTTTATAGAATTCAGGATTTTGCCTTCAGAAAGTATATCTCTAGTTTGCCTGTTATTAGTAGTATAAGAAACATGTTCATAGTATTGAATAAGATGGAATTAGAAGCTTTTGCTGACCAATTACCACTGCCTTTATTTTGCAAATGTAGGACATTTTTCTGATTTACTGAATTGTCTCTCCTGCCTAAATGATATGTTTTTATACTAATCTAATCTAATAATAGACAAATATGCAAATTGACCGCACCTTCGCTACACTAAGTCACGCCCACCAGCCAATCAGGATGAGTATGCAAATTACCCCAACAAAGATAGCGGCTAATTTGCATATCAAGACAGGGTCGAAAGAAGCCAAGAGCTGCAGAAGGGAGTAAAGCTTCGAAGAAGCAAGCAAGCCGGGGGGGGGGGGGAGGAGAAGGGAGGAGCGAAGTCAGGGCCAGGGCGAAGGGAAATGCAGGCGGGCTGGAGGAGAAGGTGGGGCGGGCGACAAGGGTGGAGCGGAGGCGGGGCCGGGGGCGAACAGAAAAGCAGGTGGGCTGGTAGAGAAGGCGGGGCGGGCGACAAAGACGGAGGGGAGGCAGGGTAGAGTGCAGCAGGAAATCCTATTGCAGGATTTTTCCTGCAACGGGAACGCTAGTGTTTTCATATTTTAAAAAGATAGTTAACTTGTATCTCTTGGCAGTGAATTTTTTGAGTCCATTCGATGGGAGATTCTTTCAAGATTATGCAAAGTAATAAGGTAGAGTAAATTCTGGAATTCATTTTGCTTTCCATTCAAAATAATGTTTGTCATTGGGTTTTTACAAAGAATTCACACTATTTTGTTATACTTCAGATTTTTTTTTTTAATTTTTTCATTGCTTTCAGAGAGGAAGGGAGAGAGAGAGAGAGGTAGAAACATTGAGAGAGAGAGAGAGAGAGAAACATCAATGAGAGAATCATGGATCAGCTGCCTCCTGTATGCCCCCTACTGGGAGGTTGAGCCAGCAACCCTAGGCATGTGCCCTTGACCGGAATTGAACCCGGGACCCTTCAGTCCCCAGGCCGACGCTCTATCCACTGAGCCAAACGGGCTAGGGCTATACTTCAGATTTTTAAAAAGCATAAAATAATTCAAGTGATACTTTGGCAATATTGAAAAATCTCATTTATTATTTGATACACTGGTATGTAAAACATGGCTGACCGAATTTGGCCAAGGTTTCATCTTGTTACTGATCTTTTCCATATGTTCCCTCTGAGTCTTTGTTCTTAAACTCAGGCTTCCACACTAAGGAACAGAGAGCAAATATGTGTACTTTTTTCAAAAATTACTTTACATGCTCTCACAGTTCTTTGGAAGATTAATTTACGTTCAGTTTGCTTTTTCAGTAATTCCTCATTTAACTCTGTGATTTGAATTTATGATAATGATTATGTTGTTCAAGTTCCTAACAAATGTGAAAAAATATTTGTCAATAGATAGCTTGAATCAAAAGCGTCTAGGAAATTTAAATGAATTTGGCAGTGTCCAAGAGGTTGGGGTTTGGGGGAGGGAGGAAGAGTGGTGGATGTACAAAATAGATCCAGAGACAGAGAAACCTGGGGCAGCGGAATATCAGCGGGAAGAACTTACATGCATATGCATAACCCATGGACACAATGGTGTGGGGAAGGCCTGGGGCGGGGGCGGGGGGTGAATGCAGGCTGGAAGGCGCCAATGGGAAAAGGGGGGGGGGGCATCTCTTACACTTTCAACAATAAAGATACATTTTAAAAAGTGGTGGGGCCGAAACTGGTTTGGCTCAGTGGGTAGAGCGTCGGCCTGCGGACTCAAGGGTCCCAGGTTCGATTCCGGTCAAGGGCATGTACCTTGGTTGCGGGCACATCCCCAGCTGGGGGTGTGCAAGAGGCAGCTGATCGATGTTTCTCTCTCATCGATGTTTCTAACTCTCTATCCCTCTCTCTTCCTCTATGTAAAAATTCAATAAAATATATTTTAAAAAAAAATAAGTTGTGGGGAGGGCGGTGCAAGTAAAGCCTTCGAGGAAAAGTAGGAGTGGTGATTGTGATAGTTCGCTGTTTCAGTTAGGTGGTTATAATTGAAGCAATTAAGGAGAGAAGTCAGTTGAATTGGTGAAAAGTTTAAATTATATTCTACAATTATAATTTTTTTAAATCCTCACCCGAAGTTGTTTTTATTGTTTTGTTTGTTTTTCTTTTTTTTTTTTTTTAAATAGAAAAAGAAGGACGAACATTGATTGATTGCCTCCTTCCTATACATGCCCTGACTGGGGATGGAGCCCACAACGTAGGTGTGTACCCTGACTTGCAACTTTTTGGTGCACAGGACGATGCTCCAAACGAGCCACGTGGCCAGGGCTCCTCAATTATAATCTGATTGAAGTAGATACAGTATCTCAAGGCTAAATAACCAATTGCTGGATAAGAAAGGCCTGACTGAGACTTGCTTAGTTATGGTAATAAGCATAAAGATTTTTCATTTGTTTAATAATTCGGCTAATATTTATTGAGCCCCTTCTTTGTTCAAGGCAGTTTTAGAGGTTGGGGACCCAGAGTGAAAGTCTCTGTTGTCATGGAGGAGGGAATTAGAAAATAAACATTGCAAGTGGTGTGAAGTGCAGTGGAGAAGAGGAAAGCAAGGTAGAGGGGTAGAAACCGATGAGCACAGGGGTTGAGGAACAGTGTGGACACCACGGTGAGTTGTGCAGGAGCAGAAGGTACGTAACTATGGCCAGTGAGAGACCCTTCATCTCACTGCTGGCGGACGTGACAGATAAGCAAGGGGAGGCAGTGGACATGATCCACGTGGTGATGGGTCAGAGCTGGAGACAGTATGAACTCAGGGTCAGCTTCATACACATGCAGGTGGCTACATCTAGAAGTGTTTACAGATGTGTGTGCATACAGGGGCCAGAGTACACACATCTACCTCCAGGCTGTGGGCTGTGAGGGCCGGGAAGCAATGACACTCTATCAGCAACAAACACCCAGCACCGAAATCTTGGCTTCTAATGCCATCCTTGAATAAAAGAGACCAGGGACCCTTGGTAAAACGGCTGATCCCAGGACGGGGGCAGGGAACATTAAGGCTGAGCCTGGAGCATCTTGCTGTGCTGAAAAGTAAGGAGGTGCTAAGAAAGGAAGAGATACAGGAAATCTGTGTAACTTCTTCTCGATTTGCTGTGAACCTAAAACTGCTCTAAAAGATGAAGTCTATTAATAAGTTTTCAAAAGGGAAGTTACTATTTTAAAAAGTTTAACAAATAACTGCATACAGTGAGGGAGTAAGACAAGGTGGTATAAGAAGGCAAAAGATGCCATGGGAGAACCAAGATGGCGGCACAGGTAAATGCCAGTACTCCCGGCCTCCCACAGCCACATCAAAATTCCAACTAAAATACAGAACCACCTGAGAGCTGGCTGAATGGAAGCCCTACAACTAGAGAAGCAAAGAAGAAAGCACATTGAGGCTGGTAGGAGGGGCAGAGACATGAATGGGGTGGTCCGAAACCCACATTTGTTTTTGTATTCAGGAGGGATATCTCCACGGGTGATTTCCTGAGACCCCGCCCCATCCAATTTGTAGCCTCACCCAAGCTGTTTGCAGCAGCTTTTTCGTATGAATGACCTATCCTGGCTCAGGCTTCAGACTTTCCAAAAATCTCTCAAACAAGCAGTAGCTTGCATCAGCAAGACCCAGCACTAGCAGCAGTCTGCCTTGCTTCACAGCTTGGCCTCGCCTGGGCACTTCCAAGCCCAACACAAGTAGTAAACCACCTGCGGATTGCTCCATAGCTTCTGCTGGGAGGTGTACACCCCAGAGCCAGTGCACCCAGTGGAAGAAGAGGAAGAAGGAGAAGGAGAAATATGAACAATAAAATGGCAATAAATACGTATCTATTGACAGTTGAATCTAAAAATAAACTAACAAAGAATCTAAAGAACAAAATAAACTGACGAATAAAGTAGAACCAGAGTCATGGAACAGACTGACAAATCTCAGAGGAAAGTGGGGTGGTGGGGACAGGGAGAGATTAACCAAAGAACTTACATGCATGTATGCATTACCCATGGACACAGACAATGGGGTAATGAAGCGCTGAGGCAGGGTGGGAACTAGGCGGGGGGGGGGGGGGGGACATCTGTAATACTCTGAACAATAAAGATATTTTTAAAAATAAAATCAATTAAAATTATTTTTTAAAAGATGCCATGGCCAGGGCCAAGTGATCCAGGAGGAAGATATGGGGGTATCCTCATAGAGTCAGCCAGGGCTAGCAAGAACTGTTTGTTTCTGATAGCTTGGACATCTCCCGGCATTCTAAATCCAGTCACATTAGGAGGCAATATAACTTAGCTGCTGAGCTGCTCCTGTCAGGAAAACCGTTTAGGCAGCCCTACAGAAATAGTCCAGACCCGACTGTCACGTGGGCCCCGGAGACCCCGCCCACCTTGGTCCGTGCCTCCACAGGGCTTGAGGAGCGCACACTCCAGAATGCATGACTAACTTCTGTGTATTTCCCTCCTCCTTTACTCTTCCCATATTCCAAATTACCGAGTCTTTATGTAAGGCAGAATTTTGGGAGTCCTCAAAATCAGTGCATCCCAAAATGTGGTGGGAGATTCATCAGTATGCGAATTGCTAGGGCTGCTGGTTTAAAAATCCAGGCTCCAGCGTCTCTGCACCCTAGACCTATAAAATCAGAACCTCTGAGTGTAGACCCAGGAACTTATATTGTTAACAAGTGTTCCAGGTGCCATGAAACTTGAGAACCACTGATCTAAATTACCTTCTGTTCTGCACTGCTTATTTTTAATTATTATTTTTTAATCTTCACCTGAGGATATGTGTGTTTTTTTAAAAACTGATTTTAGAGAGAGAGGATGGGGGAAAGAGAGAAGCATCAGTGTGAGAGAGAAACATTGATCATTTGCCTCTCTTACGTGCCGCAACTGGGGATCGAACCCACCACCTAGGTATGTGCCCTGACCCAGAATTGAACCTGCAACCTTTTGGTGTGGGGGACGACTCTCCAACCAACTGAGCCACCCAGCCAGGTCTGTCCTCACTTTCAAATTGGATCTGTTCCTGAGTCTTCACTGTCACAGTCTTCTTCCCAGAGGCCAGTGTCTGTCACCCAGATGTTTTCAGTAGTCTCTTAACTGGTTTCCCATTGTTCACACATCTCCTTTTCCAAACCATTTTTCATCGTGTTCACTCTAAATATAAATCTTGCCCTGGCCAGTATGGTTCAGTGATCAGAGTGTTGACCCACACACCAAAGGTTCACAGGTTGGATTCTCTGTCAAGGGCACGTGTACCTGATTTGCACGTTCGATCCCCGGCCCTAACCGGTTTGGTTCAGTGGATAGAGCGTCGGCTTGCGGACTCAAGGGTCCCAGGTTCGATTCTGGTCAAGGGCATGTACCTTGATTGTGGGCACATACCCAGTAGGGAGTGTGCAGGAGGCAGCTGATGGATTTTTCTCTCTCATCAATGTTTCTAACTCTCTATCCCTCTCTCTTCCTCTCTGTAAAAAATCAATAAAATATATTAAAGAAAAAAGAATAAATATGAGTATTTATAAATCCTATCTAATAATAGACAAATATGCAAATTGACCATACCTCCGACACACCACAAGCCACACCCACAAGCCACGCCCACCATCCAATCAGAGCGAGTATGCAAATTAACCCAAACCAAGATGGCTACAGCCACAGAGAGCAAGGTTTCCTAGGTAACAGAGGAAGCCAAGCTTTCCACCTGCATTGCCAGGCCTAAGCCTCCACTCAAGCTACAAAGTTTCAATTATAGAAGGTAAACAAATTCAAACAAATGGCGACAGAATGGAGCTTGAGAGAGCAGGCCAGGGTTGCTGCCGGCAACAGGGGAAGCAAAGCTTTCCGCACACCCTGGCTGGGCCCACCCGCTTAAGGCAACAAAGTTTCGATTATAATCCCAACACAAATGGCTGCCGGCCTCGGAGGGAGCCCCAGGCTTGGCTCCGCTCCAGGCTACAAAGTTTCAATTGTAGAAGGAAAATAAATTCCAGATACCAGGGCCTCCACTTGGGTTGCCAGGGGGCGTGGCCGGCCAGCAAACCACCACAGGCCCCTCGCTCAGGCCGCTCCACACCCCAAGGGCACCCCCACCTGATCCAGGATACCCTTCAGGGCAAACCAGCTGGCCCCCATCTGTGCACCAGGCCTCTATCCTATCTAATAAAAGAGTAATATGCAGATTGATCATCACTGCAACACACAATATAGCTTCCCCCATGTGGTCAAAGATCCTTCCCCCATGTGGACACAAGATGGCCACCCCAAGATGGCCAGCAGGAGAGGGCAGTTGGGAGGCACCCGGCCTGCAAGGGAGGGCAGTTAGAGGTGATCAACCCTGCAGGAGAGGGCAGTTAGGGGTGACCAGGCCGGCAGAGGAGGGAAGTTGGGGGCAAACAGGCTGGCAGCAGAGTGGTTAGGGGGTGATCAGGCTGGCAGGCAGAAGCGGTTAGGGGCAATCAGGAAGGCAGGCAGGCAAGCAGTTGGGAGCCAGCAGTCCTGGATTGTGAGAGGGATGTCTGACTGCCCACCGGGATCGAGCCTAAACGGGCAGTCGGACATCCCTCGAGGGTTCCCATATTGGAGAGGGTACAGGCTGGGCTGAGGGACAACCCCCCTCCGTGCACGAATTTTGTGCACCAGGCCTCTAGTATAAATATAAGACACCAAGATTAATGAAGCAAGCACATACTTACCATCCAGCTGAAGAAATAGATCATTATTAATACCTTTCTTTTTTTTAACTTAAATTCTTTATTGTTTAAAGTATTATATATGTCTCCTTTTCCCCCCATTGACCACTCCCCACTGCTCCCACCCCCCAGAGCATGCTCTCACCCCCCTACTGTCTGTGTCCATGGGTCATGCTTATATGCATGCATACAAGTCCTTTGGCTGATCTCTTCCCCCTCCCCGCCCCAACCCTTCTCTGCCTTCCCTCTGAGGTTTGACATCTGTTCGATGCTTCTATGTCTCTGGATCTATTTTTGTTCATCAATTTATGTTGTTCATTACATTCCACAAATGAGATCATGTAATATTTAATGCTTATTTCGCTTAGCATAATGCTCTCCAGTCCATCCATGCTGTTGTGAATGGTAAAAATTCTTTCTTTTTTACAGCAGCATAGTGTCTAGATGTACCACAGTTTTCTAATCCATTCATCTGCTGATGGGCACTTACGCTGTTTCCAAATCTTAGCTGTGGTGAATTGTGCTGCTGTGAACACAGAGGTGCATATATCCTTTCTACCTATAAAAGGATATGTTTCTGATTTCTTGGGATATATTTCTAGAAGTGGGATTACTGGGTCAAATGGGAGTTTCATTTTGTGAGGAAACGCCATACTGTTCACAGCGGCTGCACCAGTCTGCATTCCCACCAGCAGTGCACGAGGGTTCCCTTTTCCCCACATCCTCACCAGCACTTGTCATTTGTTGAATTGTTGATGGTAGCCATTCTGACAGGTGTGAGATGATAGCTCATTGTTGTTTTGATTTGCATCTCTCAGATGATTAGTGACTTTGAGCATGTTTGTATATGTCTCTTGGCCTTCTGTACGTCCTCTTTTGAAAAGTGTCTATTTAGGTCCTTTGCCCGTTTTTTGATTGGGTTGTTTATCTTCCTTTTGTTAAGTTGTATGAGTTCCCTGTAAATGTTGGAGATTAGGCCCTTATTGGAGATAACATTGGCAAATATGTTCTCCCATACAGGTAGCTTCTTTTTCATTTTGTTGATGGTTTCTTTTGCTGTGCAGAAGCTTTTTATTTTGATGCAGTCCCATTTGTTTATTTTCTCCTTAGTTTCCATTGCCCTAGGAGCTGTATCAGTAAACATATTGCTATGACATATGTCTGATATTTTGCTGCCTATGGATTTTTCTAAGATTTTTTTGTAGTTTCCCATCTTACTTTTTAAGTCCCTTCCATTTTGAGTTTATTTTTGTGTATGGTGTAAGTTGGTGGTCTAGTTTCATTTTTTTGCATGTATCTGTCCAATTTTCCCAACACTATTTATTGAAGAGACTGTCTTGCCTCCTTTGTCAAATATTAATTGAGCATAATGGCTTGGGTTGATTTCTGGGTTCTCTGTTCTATTCCATTGGTCTATATGTCTGTTCTTGTGCCAGTACCAGGCAGTTTTGAGAACAGTGGCTTATAATATAGCTTGATATCTGGTATTGTGATCCCTCCTACTTTGTTCTTCTTTCTCAGGATTATTGTGGCTATTTGGGGTCTTTTCTTATTCTATAAGAATTTTTGGAGAGTTTGTTCTAGGTCTGTGAAATATACTGTTGATATCTTAATGGGGATTGCATTGAATCTATAGATTGCTTTGGATGGGTAATATGGACATTTTAATGATGTTGATTCTACCAATCCATGAATGCGGTATATTCTTCCATTTGTTCATGTCTTCCTCTATCTCTTTTTTCAGCATCCTGTAGTTTTCCGAGTACAGGTCTTTTACCTCCTTAGTTAAGTTTATTCCTAGGTATCTTAATTTTTTTGTTGTGATGGTAAATGGGACTTTTTTTATTTGTTTGTTTTAGTTTCTCTTTCTGTGAGTGCATTATTGGTGTATAAAAGAGCCATAGATTTCTGGGTGTTAATTTTGTATCCTGCTATATTACCAAATTCATTTATTAAGTCTAGTAGTTTTTTGATGGAGTCTTTGGGGTTTTCTATGTACAATATCATGTCATCTGTGAATAATGATAGTTTTACTTCTTCTTTTCTAATTTGGATGCCTTTTATTTCTTCTTGTCTGATCACTATGGCTAGCACTTCCAGCACTATGTCCAGCAGGAGTGGTAAAAGTGGGCATCCCTGTCTTGTTCCTTGTTCTTAGGGAAAATGGTTTTAGTTTTTGCCCATTAAGTATGCTGTTGGCTGTAGGTTTGTCATATATGGCTTTTATTATGTTGAGGTATGATGCCTCTATTCCCACTTTGCTGAGAGTTTTTATCAAGAAAGGGTGTTGGGTTTTGTCAATGCTTTTTCTGCATCAATTGATACGATTATGCAATTTTTGTGTCTTATTTTGTTTATGTGAAGTATAACGTTTATTGATTTGTGGACATTGTACCAGCCTTGCATCCCCAGAATAAATCCAACTTGGTTATGATGAATGACCTTTTTAATATATTGCTAGATTCCATTTGCTAATATTTTGTGGAGGATTTTAGTATCTATGTTCATCAGGGATATTTTCCTGTAATTCTCTTTCTTTGTAGTGTCTTTATCTGGTTTTGGAATTAAGATAATATTGACCTCATAAAAAGAACTTGGAAGTGTTTCTTTTCTCTTGGATTTTGTTTGAGGAGTATAGGTGTTAGTTGTTCTTTAAATATTTGCGTGGAGTTTTTTAATTACTGATTCATTTTTATTTTTAAATTTTTATTTTTATTGATTTCAGACAGCATGGGGGAGAGAGAGAGAAAGAGAAATCTCAGTGATGAGAGAGGATCATTGATCAGCTGCCTCCTGCATACTCCACACTGAAGATGTAGCCCGCAACTTTGGCATGTGCCCTGACTGGTAATATTCCTGTGACCTTATGGTTCATAGGTCGACACTCAACCATTGAGTCACACCGGCCAGGCGATTACTGCTTCCATTTCATCAATTGTTACTGGCCTATTCAGATTTTCTAATTCTTCCTGATTGAGTTTTAGAAGTTTGTATTTTTCTAGGAATATGTCCATTTCGTCTAGGTAGTCCAGCTTGTTGGAATATGGTTGTTCATAGTTTTGTTTTGTTTTTTACAATCCTTTGCATTTCTGTGGGGTCAGTTATTACTTCGCCTCTTTCGTTTATGATTTTGTTTATTTGGGTCTTCTCTCTTTGTTTCTTGATGAGTGTGGCTAAAGGTTGATCAATCTTGTTTATCTTTTCAAAGAATCAGCTCTTGGTTGTATTGATCTTTTGTGTTGTTTTTTAGTCTCTATGTCATCTATTCTCACTCTGATTTTTATTATTTCCTTTTTTCTGCTTACTCTGGACTTGTTGTTTTCTTTCTAATTCTCTCAGTTGTTTTGTTTATTAGACGTTTTTCTTGTTTCTTGAGGTAGGACTGTAATTGTATGAATTTCCCTCTGAGGGCTATTTTCACTGTGTCCCATAGATTTTGGGTTGTTGTGTGTTCATTTTTAAAAAATATATTTTTTATTTATTTTTTACAGAGAGGAAGGGAGAGGGATAGAGAGTTAGAAACATTGATGAGCTGCCTCCTGCACACCCCCTACTGGGGATGTGCTCGCAACCATGGTACATGCCCTTGACCGGAATCGAACCTGGGACCCTTCAGTCCACAGGCCAACACTCTATCCACTGAGCCAAACCGGTCAGGGCTGTGTCTTCATTTTTATTTGTTTCCAGGAAGTTCTTTACTTCTTTATTGATCTTTTTGGTAACCCATCCATCCTATCTAATAAAAGAGTAATATGCAAATTGACCATCACTCCAACACATAAGATGGCTGCCCCCATGTGGTCAAAGATGGCTGCCCCCATGTGGACACAAGATGGCCAGCAGGGGAAGGCAGTTGGGAGGGAACAGGCCTGCAAGGGAGGGCAGTTAGGGGTGACCAAACCGGCAGAGGAGGGAAGTTGGGAGGGACCAGGCCTGTAGGGGAGGGCATTTAGGGGTGACCAGGCTGGTAGAGGAGGGAAGTTGGGGGTGACCGGGCCGGCAGGGAAGGGCAGTTGGGGGGGACCCAGGCCTGCAGGGGAGAGCAGTTGGAGGGGACCAGGCCTGCAGGGGAGGGCAGTTAGGGATAACCAGGCCTGCAGGGGAGGGCAGTTAGGGGCAAATAGGCTGGCAGGGGAGTAGTTAGGCATCAATCAGGCTGGCAGGGGAGTGGTTAGGGGGTGATCAGGCTGGCAGGCAGAAGTGGTTAGGGGCAATGAGGCAGGCAAGCAGGCAAGCAGTTGGGAGCCAGCAGTCCTGGATTGTGCAAGGGATGTCCGACTGCCCATTTAGGTGGGATCGGGCCTAAACGGGCAGTCGGACATCCCTTGAGGGGTCCCAGATTGGAGAGAGTACAGGCTGGGCTAAGGGACACCCTACCCCTGTGCACAAATTTTGTGCACCGGGCCTCTAGTTGTTTAATAAAATGCTATGTAGCCTTCATGTGTTTGAATGTTTCTGAGTGTTTTTATTGTTGTTGGTTTCTAATTTCATTCCATTGTGACCTGAGGAGATGCTTGCTATGATTTCAGTCTTCTTGAACTTGTAGTTTTAGTTTGTGTCCTGATGTGTGGTTTATCTTTGAGAATGTCACATGTGTACTTGAGAAGAATGTATATGGAGTGAAATGTTCTATAAATGTCAATTAATTCCATCTGATCTTGTGTGTTGTGTAGCATCACTGTTTCCTTGTTGATTTTTTTTTTTCTAGAAGATCTATTTAGTGATGTCAGTTGGGTGTTAAAGTCCCTTACTATTATTCTATTGCTGATCATCTCTCCCTTAAAATCATCCATAAGTGTGTGGTTTTTAAAAAATAATTTGGATGCTTCTGTATTGGGTGCATCTGTAGTAACAAGCTTTATATTCTCTTATTGTATTGACATTATTATTATTATTACTTTTATTTATTTTTTAAAAATAAATCTTTATTGTTCAGATTATTACAGGTGTTCCTCTCCCCCCCCCCATAGCTCCCCTCCACCTGATTCCCCACCCCACCCCATGCCCTTACCCCCTGCCACTGTCTTCATCCATAGGTGTAAGATTTTTGTCCAATCTCTTCCTGCCCCCTTCCCCCTGATAATTGTCTGTCCCCTTCCTTTCTATGTCCCTGATTCTATTATATTCACCAGACCATTCTGTTCTTCAGATTTTTTATTTACTTGACTTTTAGATTCACTTGTTGGTAGGTATGTATTTGATGTCTTTTTGTTGTTCATAATTTTTACCTTTACCTTTTTTTCCTTCTTTCTCTCCTTAAAGAATACCCTTCAGTATTTCATGTAATCCTGGTTTGGTGGTGATGAACTCCTTTAGCTTTTTCTTGTCTGTGAAGCTCTTTATCTGACCTTCCATTCTGAATGATAGCTTTGCTGGGTAGAGTAATCTTGGTTGTAGGTTCTTGCTGTTCATCACTTTGAATATTTCTTGCCACTCCCATCTGGCCTGCATAGTTTCTGTTGAGAAATCAGCTGACAGTCGTATGGGTACTCCCTTGTAGGTAACTAACTGTTTTTCTCTTGCTGCTTTCAAGATTCTCTCTTTGTCTTTGCCCTTGGCATTTTAATTATGATGTGTCTTGTTGTGGTCCTCTTTGGATTCCTCTTGTTTGGGGTTCTGTGCGCTTCCTGAACTTGTAAGTCTATTTCTTTCACCAGGTGGGGGACGTTTTCTGTCTTTATTTCTTCAAATAGGTTTTCAGTATCTTGCTCTCTCTCTTCTTCTGGCACCCCAAAATTTCGGATGTTGGTACGCTTAAAGCCGTCCCAGAGGCTCCTTATGCTATCCTCACACTTTTGGATTCTTCTTTCTTCCCGCCTCTCTGGTTGGGTGTTTTTTGCTTCCTCATATTCTAGATCTTTGGTTTGACTCTTCAGGTACGGTGATCTACAGTTGAGTTTCTGTATATTCTTTATTTCAGACAATGTATGCATAATTTCTGACTGGTCCTTTTCCATTTTTTTTTTTTGTATTCTCATTAAGGTCTTTGAAGGTCTCTTCAAGTTTCTCAGCGGTTTTTAGCAGATTCTTGAGTAATCTTATAAATGTGGTTCTGAACACTGTGTCGTCCATTAGTTTACTTTCCTCCATCTCTTCTATTCGTGACATACTTCGGTGTCTCCGCATTTTGGCTGCCTCCCTGTGTTGATGGAGTGGCTTTGTGTGGTCAATGACCTATAGGGGCTGGTAGCTCAGCTTCCCCAATCACCCTAGGTGGTCGCTCTTGGTACACCCCTTTGTGGGCTGAGTGGAAAGTCTTGGTGTAGTTAAAAGCCTTGTTTGCTGTTGATACACTGGGAGGAATTGACCTCCAGGCCAATTGGCTGTGAGGACCTGCTGTGTCTATAATGGAAGCACTGCTACGCTGGAGACATGCTTGTGGTACAGGGCTTGTCTGAGTGGGGCTTTGGTGCTCACTGAGTCCGCCTCCCAAATGTGTCACTTATGGATGTGAGGAGTTGAAATCTGGTGCCTCACACTGACCACTAGGTGCATTGGCTTCTGAATCTCCAATGGGGTGAAGTTTAGCTGCTGTCTGAGGCTACCCTGCAGGAGCTACAGCAAGAACTGCCGTCCTCGCCTCCCTGCTTGGAGCCTGGAGGACTTGGAGCTGTCTGTACCTGGTTGCAAGTTTACTAGTTTAAACTGCAATAGAAAAGGCCATTCATATGCAAAAGCCGCTGCTAGGAGCTTGGGTGTGTTTGTAGATTGTGCGGGGCGGAGTCTCAGGGCGTCATAGGCTAGGGCGTGGCAGACAGCAATGGCTGGCAATGAGCCGCCTCCGACCGCGTCCCTGTCGTCTCGCGCCCCGGCGCAGCCAACAATTGTACCTCTACACAGCTCTGCTAGTAAGCCACCCTCACTCCGACCCAATGGCAGACAGTCCAGTCTCTCCCCAGAAACTGGATTTCAGAGAGATTGGGGGCTTGTCTCTCTTTGGATTGAAGAAAGCAACGCCCACCTCCAGCTGGGCTCCGCCGCCAGCTCGTATCACCCGCGTGCTCCCCTGTACCTCAGTTTTTCAGCGTTTGTGCCCTGATTGCGCCCGTCTCTTTTGGTCTAGTTGTAGAGGTTCCGCTCAGCCAGCTTTTCCCGTGGTTCTGGGTGATAGACGTTCTATCTTTTAGTTGTAGTTTTGGAAGGCAGCAGCCAAGATGTTTATCTATGCCACCATCTTGGATCTGCTCTATTATTATTACTTTTAACCCTCACCCAAGGATATTTTCCCATTGATTTTTAGAGATAGCGGAAGAGAGAGGGAAAGACAGAGAGAAATATTGATGTGAGAGAAACACATCAATTGGTTGCCTCCTGTATGGGCCAGAGAGTTGACTGCAACCGAGGTACGTGTTCTTGACTGGAATTGAACCTGGGATCCTTTGGTCCACAGGAAATGCTCTATCCACTAAGCCAAACTGGCTAGGGCGACTCCTTTATTATGATGAAGTGGCTTTCATTGTCTCTTGTCATGGCCTTCACTTTGAAGTCTGTTTTATCAGCTATGAGTATTGCTACTCCAGCTTTGTTTTCATTTCCTTTTTCCTGGAAAAAAGATTTTTCCATCCCTTCACTTTCATTCTGTGTGACTTTTGTTCTGAAGTGAGATTTTTGTAGACAACATATATATGGGTCATGTTTTCTTATCTCTTCAGCTACCCTATGTCTTTTGTTTGGAGCATTTAAGCCATTTACATTTAAGGCGTTTATTGGCAGGTACTGATTTATTGCCATTTTTTCTTTATGCCTATGTGTTGTTTTTCCTCTCTATGTTTCTCCTCTTTTAAAGCAGTCCGTTTAGCATTTCTTGCAATGCTGGTTTGGTGGTACTGAACTCCTTAAGCCTTCTTTGATCTGGAAAGCTCATTTCACCTTCAAATGTAAAATGATAGCTGGATATAGCAGGATTTGTTTCAGATTTTGCTTTTCCTTAGTTTGAATACTTCCTGCCAGTCCCTTCTTGATCGCTATGCTTCTGTTGAGAAATCTTCTGACAGCCTTATGAGAGCTCCCTTGTAGGTAACTGTCTTTCTCTTGTTGCCCTTTAGATTCTCTCTTTGTCTTAAGCCTTACCCATTTTAATTATTATGTATCTTTGTGTGGGTCTCTTTGGGTTCATCGAGGTTTGACTCTCTGTGCTTCTTGAAATGTGTGCCTTTTTCTTTCACCACTTTTGGGAAGTTTTCTGTAATTATTTCTTCAAGTAAGTTCTCTATCCCTGGCTTGCTTTTTTCTCCTTCCGGTACCCCTATGATTCAGATGTTGTTACATTTCATGTTGTTTCAGTATTCCCTTAAACTCTCCTTTTTCTTCTAAATTATTTTTCCTGTTTATTGTTCTGCGTACATGTTTTTTTCTACCTTGTCTTCCAAATCACTCATTTTATCCTTCACTTCAGCATGCTTTTAATTCCTTCCAGGGTACCTCAATGTCAGATATGGTGTTCTTCATTTCCAATTAGTTCTTATTCAATGTTTCTATGTCCATTTCCATGCTGATGTAATTCACATTGAGTTCCTTGTAGTTCTCATTGTGTTCGTTTTAGTTCTCGCTAAGTTGTTTCAGCAACCGTATAGCCATGACTTTGAACTGTATAGCGGATAAATTCCTTGCTCCCTTTTACTCTGTTGTGTTTCTGGAGAACTTTCCTTTTCTTTCATTTGGGTGTTTCTTTGTTGCCCCATTTTACCTGTCTCTTTGTATTTGTTTGTGTGAAGGAGATAGGACTGCTATACCCGAGTCTTCATGGGGTGGCCTTGTTTCATAAGTGGGACCCAGGGGTGCAGTCTCCTTGATATCCTGAGCTGGATGCCTTTGGAATGACCCTTGTGTGGGTTCTGTGGCCCCCCGGTTGCTATTTGGCATTATTTATTTATTTATTACATATATTAGTACATATATCTCCTTTCCCCCCCCCCATTGACCTTCCCCCTGCCTCCCGTACCCCTGTCACATGCCCCCCTCCCCCTCCCCAGTGTCTTGTGTCCATTGCTGTGCTTATATGCATGCATATAAGTCCTTTGGTAGATCTCTTTCCCCCGCTCCCCAACACTCCCCAGCCTTCCCGCTGTAATTTGACAGTCTGTTCGGTGCTTTACTGCCTCTGTATCTATATTTTTATTCATCAGGTTATAATGTTCTTTATTTTCCATGAATGAGTGAGATCATGTGGTATTTTTCTTTCACTGCCTGGCTTATTTCACTTAGCATAATGCTCTCCAGTTCCGTCCATGCTGCTGCAAATGGTAAGAATTCCTTCTTTTTTATAGCAGCGTAGTATTCCATTGTGTAGATGTATCTTAGTTTTCTAATCCACTCATCTGCTGATGGGCATTTAGGCTGTTTCCAAATCTTAGCTATGGTGAATTGTGCTGCTATGAACATAGGGGTACATATATCCTTTCTGATTGGTGTTTCTAGTTTCTTGGGATATATTCCTAGAAGTGGGATCACTGGGTCAAATGGGAGGTCCATTGTTAGTGTTTTGAGGAAACTCCATACTGTTCTCCACAGTGGCTTCACCAGTCTGCATTCCCACCAGCAGTGCATGAGGATTCCTTTTTCTCCGCATCCTCGCCAGCACTTGTCATTTGTTGATTTGTTGATGATAGCCATTCTGACAGGTGTGAGTTGGTACTGCATTGTCGTTCTGATTTGCATCTCTCGGATAATTAGTGACTTTGAGCTTGTTTTCATACGTCTCTTGGCCTTCCTTCTGTCTTCTTTTGAAAAGTATCTATTTAGGTCAGTTGCCCACTAGTTTATTGGATCATTTATCTTCCTTTTATTACGTTGTATGAGTTCCCTGTAAATGTTGGAGATTAAACCTTTATCACTGATAACATTTGCAAATATGTTCTCCCATACAGTGGGCTTTCTTGTTGTTTTGTTGATGGTTTTTTTTGCTGTGCAAAACTTTTTATTTTGATGTAGTCCCATTTGTTTATTTTCTCTTTAGCTTCCATTACCCTAGGAGCGGTATAGGTGAAGAAATTGATTCGGCATATGTCTGAGATTTCGCTGCCTGTGGATTCCTCTAGTATTGTATGGTTTCCTGTCTTATATTTAAGTCCTTTATCCACTTTGAGTTTATTTTTGTGTATGGTGTAAGTTAGTGGTCTAGTTTCATTTTTTTGCATGTATCTGTCCAATTTTCCCAACACCATTTGTTGCAGAGACTGTCTTGACTCCATTGTATGTTCATGCCTCCTTTGTCAAATATTACTAGAGCATAGTGGTTTGGGTTAATATCTGGATTCTCTGTTCTATTCCATTGTTCTATATGTCTGTTCTTGTGCCAGTACCAGGCTATTTTCAGAAGAGTTGTCTTGTAATACAGCTTGAAATCTGGTATTGAGATCCCACCTACTTAGTTCTTCTTTCTAAGGATTGCTATGGCTATTCAGGGTCTTTTTTATTCCAGATGAATTTTTGGAGAGTTCTTTCTAGGTCTGTGAAATATGCCATTGGGATTTGTTGCCTACCACAACAATTTTGAAACTACAATGGGTAAACAGAGCAGACACCATCCAGAACCACCGGAGGGCTGGCTGAGCAGATGCTCTACAACTAGAATAAAAGAGAGGGGTACGCGGGATGATGCTGATGCCGGTAAGCCAAAGATCACACTTTAAGAACTACGGCTCAAGCGACACAATGGCGGCCTGGAATGTGCTCGGCGCGGTTCCCCTGGCGGTCTCCGGCTGATGGGACGGCTCCACTCGCTGCCGAGCACGGACAGACAAGCCCCTGGGAGACATGGGGTGGGAGACTCCGCGCTTGCTGACCTCCGAGTTTTTCAAGAATCTCAATGCCCCGGAAGCGGCCAGGTGCGCACGCTTGGCGACCGGCCACTGCTGCAGACCCAAGCGCCGGCGCAGCGACCCCGGACCAGCCCACCACCGCGCACCGGGCACACCGGAGCTTTGCCGAGCCCGCCGCCCAACAAGTCCTGCGGCAGCTGCCCCGGAGCTCTGAGAAAATGGCCGAAGGAATTGATGAGAGGGAATTGACCAACAGGAATTGGGATCAAGAAGACAAAGCCCCGCTGGGTCCCGGGTCCGGGTGAGGCTGGTTCCCGGGTCTGGGTGAGGCCGCGCGCCCCTGGATCCGGGTGAGGCTGGGTCCCGGGCCCAGGTGAGGTCACGCCCCTGGGTCCGGGTGAGGCCACGCACCCCTGGGTCCGGGTGAAGCTGGATCCCGGGTCCGGGTGAGGCCGTGCGCCCCTGGGTCCAGGTGAGACCACGCCCCTGGGTCCGGAAGAGGCTACGGGCCCATGGGTCCGTGTGAAGCTGGATCCTGGGTCCGGGTGAGGCCGTGTGCCCCTGGATCCGGGAGAGGCTGGGTCCCGGGTCCGGGTGAGGCCGTGTGCCCCTGGATCCGGGTGAGGCCACACGCCCCTGGGTATGGGTGAAGCTAGATCCCAGGTCCGGGTGAGGCCACGCGCCCCTGGGTCTGGGAGAGGCCACACGCCCCTGGGTCCAGGTGAGGCCACGCTCCCCTGGGTCCGGGTAATGCTGGATCCCGGGTCCGGGTGAGGCCGTAGGCCCCTGGATCCGGGTGAGGCTGGGTCCCGGGCCCAGGTGAGGCCACGCGCCCCTGGGTCTGGGAGAGGCCACGCACCCCTGGGTCCGGGTGAGGCCATGCGCCCCTCGGTCTGGGTGAAGCTGAATCCTGAGTCCGGGTGTGGCCGTGCGCCCCTGGATCCGGGTGAGGCTGGGTCCTGGGTCCAGGTGAGGCCGTGCGCACCTGGGTCCGGGTGAGGCAACGTGCCTCTGGGCCTGGGTGAGGCCACGCACCCCTGAGTCCGGGTGAAGTTGTGCCTCTGGGTCTGGCCGAGACCAAACCAGAGGGAGTCGGACCTGCATTACCACCATTTGTCCACCATCCAGAGCTGAAAAGTCAGTGCTGACATGTACACATAAGGAACTCGTGGACATTGAAATTGGGTCTCAAAAGAACTGTTGATCCAGAAAGAAACTCACTACAGACTGATTCATTTGCCTGTCAGCATAACTATTATTGCTCATCTCACATTCAGTTCTTATAAGTATATTTCTAGTGACACATGATCTCGCTCATCTAGGGGAAATGATGAACAACATAGACTGATGAAGAAGGACAGAACCAGAAACAAGGAGGCATCGATCGGACTATCGGGCCTCAGAGGGAGGGTAGGGGAGAGTAGGGAGAGATCAACCAAAGGACTTGTGTGCATGCATACGAACCTAACCAATGGTTAAGATCAACAGGGGGTTGGGGCATCCATGGGGAGGGGTGTGGGATGGGAATGGGGGAATGAGGACAAATATGTGACACCTTAATCAATAAAGAAATTAAAAAAAAAAGAAATATGCCATTGGTATTTTAATGGGGAGTGCATTGAATCTATAGATTGCTTTGGGTAGTATGGACATTTTAATGATGTTGATTCTACCAATCCATGAACATGGTATGTTCTTCCATTTGTGTATGTCTTCCTTTATCTCTTTTTTTCAGTGTCCTATAGTTTTCGGCATATAAGTCTTTTACCTGCTTAGTTAAGTTTATTCTCAGATATCTTAATTTTTTTGGTGCGATGATAAATGGGATTGCATTTTTATTCTCTCTTTCTGTAAGTTCACTATTGGTATATACAAATGCCATAGATTTCTTGGCATTAATTTTGTATTCTGCTACATTGCCGAATTCATTTATTAAGTGTAATCGTTTTTTGATGGAGTCTTTGGGGTTTTTTTATGTACAGTATCATGTCATCTACAAATAAGGACAGTTTTACTTCTTCTTTTCGAATTTGGATGCCTTTTATTTCTTCTTCTTGTCTAATCACAATGGCTAATACTTCCAGTACTATGTCAAACAGGAGTGGTGAGAGTGGGCATCCGTGTCTTGTTCCTGTTCTTAGGGAAAATGAGTTTAGTTTTTGCCCATTGAATATGATGTTGGATGTGGGTTTATCATATATAGCTTTTGTTATGTTGAAGTATGATCTGTCTATTCCCACCTTGCTGAGAGTTTTTATCAAGAAAGGGTGTGGATTTTGTCAAATGCTTTTTCTGCATCAATTGATATGACTATGTGATTTTTATCTCTCAATTTGTTTATGTGATCTATTATGTTTATTGATTTGTGGATATTGTATCATCCTTGCATCCCTGGGATAAATCCTACTTGGTCTTGGTCCTCTCTTTGTTTCTTGGTGAGTCTGATGTTTTGCTGGATCCGATTTGCTAGAATTTTGTTGAGGGTTTTGGCATTTTGTGCATGAGGGATATTGGCCTGTAATTCTCTTTCATTGTGTTGTCTTTATCTGGTTTTGGGATTAGGGTGATGCTGGCTTCATAGAAGGAGCTTGGAAGTGTTCCTTCCTCTTGAATTTTTTGGAATAGTCTGAGGAGGATAGGCTTTAGTTCTTTCTTGAATATTTGGTAAAACTTCCGGTGGAGCCGTCTGGCCCTGGGCTTTTGTTTGCCGGAAGCTTTTTGATGACTGCTTCAATTTCTTCCATAGTTACTGGCCTATTGAGATGTGTAGATTCTTCCAGATTGAGTTTTGGAAGGTTGTATTTTTCTAGGAATATGTCCATTTCCTCCACGTTGTCCAGTTTGTTGGAATAGAGTTATTCATAGTATTTTTTTAATAATCCTTTGTATTTCGGTGGGGTCTGTTGTTATTTCTCCTCTCTCATTTCTGATTTTGTTTATTTGGGTCCTCTCTCTTTGCTTCTTGGTGAGCATGGCTAGAGGTTCATCAATCTTGTTTATCCTTTCAAAGAACCAGCTCTTGGTTTTGTTGATCTTTTGTATTGTTTTTTTGGTCTCTGTCATTTATCTCTGCTCTGATCTTCATTAATTCCTTCCTTGTGCTTACACTGGGCTTTTCTTGTTGCTCTCTTTCTAACTCTTTGAGTTGTAGGGTTAGGTAATTTATTACCATTGTTTCTTATTTTTTGCAGTAGGCTTGTAGAGCTATGAACTTCCCACTCAAGACTGCTTTCACTGTGTCCCATAGATTTTGGATTGTTGTGTTTTCATTGTTGTTTGTTGCCATGATGTTTTTTATTTTTTTCTTTGATCTGTCTGGTAACCCAGTCATTGTTTAATAGCATGCTATTTAGTGTCCATGTGTTTGATTTTTTTGGATTGTTTTTATTGTAGTTGATTTCCAGTTTTATGCCATTGTGATCTGAGAAGATGCTTGATATGATTTCTATCTTATTGAATTTGAAGAGACTTTGCCTGTGACCCAATATATAGTCTATCTTTGAAAATGACCCTTGTGCACTTGAGAAGAATGTATATTTTGTGGCTTTGGGGTGAAATGTTCTGAAGATGTCAATTAATTTCATCTGGTGTAGTTAGTCATTTAGGATTGATGTTTCTTTGCTGATTTTTTGTTTAGATGATTTGTCCAATGGTGATATTGGGGTATTAAAGTCTCCTATTATTATTGTATTGCTGTCAATCTCTCCCTTGATATCCTCTAGGAGTTTTTTTTTTTTTTTACATATTTGTGTCCTCCTGTATTGGGTGCGTATATGTTTACCAGAGTTATTTATTTATGTTGGATTGCTCCCTTTAGTATTAGGAAGTGGCCTTTCTTATCTCTTTGTATATCCTTCACTTTGAAATCTAATTTGTCAGATATAAGTATTGCTATCCCAGCTTTTTTTCATTTCTATTTGCCTGAAAAACCTTTTTCTATCCCTTCACCCTCAGTCTGTGTGTGTCTTTTTTTCTGAGGTGGGTTTCCTGTAGACAGCAGATATTTGGGTCATGTTTTTTTATCCAATCAGTTACCCTATGATTTTAGATTGGGGCATTTAATCCATTTACATTAAAGTTATTGTTGATAGGTGCTTGTTTGTTACCATTTTTATTCTTTACTTCTGTTTTCCTTCTTTGCTTCCTATTTCTTTTTTTTTACAGCAGACCTTTAGCATTTCTTGCATTGCTGGTTTGGTGGTAATAAACTCCCTAGTCCTTTTTTGTCTGTGAAGCTTCTGATTTTACCCTGAATTTTGATTGATAGCCTTGCTGGTACAGTATTCTTGGATTCAGACCCTTCCTTTGCATGACTGTATATTTCATTCCATTCCCTTCCGGCCTGATCTGTTTCTGTTGCAAAATCAGTCGCTAGTCTGATGGGGGTTCCTTTGTATGTAACTTTCTGTCTCTCTCTGGCCGCTTTTAAGATTCTTACTTTGTTGTTGGTATTTGCCCGTTTAATTATAATGTGCCTTGGCATCGGTCTTTTGGGGTTCATTTTGCTTGGGACTCTGTGAACTTCTTGGATTTGTGTGGGTTTTTCTTTTCTATATCAGGGAAGTTCTCTGTCATTATTTCTTCAAACAGGCTTTTTCTATTCCTTGCTCCGTTTCCTCTCCTTCTGGCACCCCTATTATGCAGATATTGTTTCGTTTCATGTTGTTCCAAAGTTCCCTTAGACTCTCCTCCTGCTTTTTAATTTTTTTTCTAGAAGCTGCTCTACTTGGGTGTTTGTTTGTTTTTTCCTTGTATTCTAGCTCACTGATGCGGTCCTCTGCTTCTTCTAGTCTACTGTTGATGCTTTCTATTGAGTTTTTTACAGCAGCTATGTCATTTTTCATTTCTTCTTGATTCTTATTCATTTCCTCTTGGTTCTTACACATATTGTTAAAGTTGTGTTCCATTCTTTTCATCCACCTTCTGACCATTGTTCCATTCTTTTCATCCACCTTCTGACCATTTCTCTGAATTCTTTCTCTGACAGGTTGCTTGCCTCCATTTCGTTTACTTCCTTTTCTGGTGATGCCTGCTTTTCTTTCATATGCGGGCTGTTTCTTTGTCTCCCCATGTTCTCTCTTCTTCACATGTCTGGTTATGTCGGTCTCTCTCTCCTGCGTTGATTTAAAGGCACAAAATAAAACACAACAAGGCACAATGTAAAAGGCACTGAACACAAATGTATTCACGATATTAATAACCCAAAATAAAGCTGATCACCAGAGAAAGGTGAATTAGAGGATAAGAAAGAAGAAGAGAAAAAAAAGGAGTACACAAACGAAAATGGGAAAAGGAAAAAAAATAATAGAGAAAAGAGAGAGAATATGAAAGAAGAGCAGAAAAAACTATATATATGGGGAGAAAACTCCAATAAAACAGCCTCTAATCTCAACAAATGCCAGCAAAAAATAGCTAGAGTAGAATGCAAACTACAACCAACAACTAATATCAAGCAAGGAAGGGAAAACAGAAACAAACCAAAACAAAAAACAAAAAGAAAAAGGGAAACAATCTCACAAACAAGCATTAAAAAACTGATATAATCAAAAAAAAAAAAAAACTGATATAATCAACAATTAAGCAAACAACAACAAAAGGACAGAGAGAAAAAACATTTGGATAGTGAAGAAAGACATGAGAGAGGTGTGTATGAACTTAGAGCAAGGGTTTGGAAATTGGATATATAAGTAGGATGAAATTTTAACAGGGAGTAAAAAGAGGGAATAGGGAAAATCTAAAGCAGGAAAAGGGTAAGAGAAAGAGGACAACAAAAAGGGAAAAGTGAGTAAGAGAGTGATGGCATAAAGGTAAAGTTGAGGTAGAGTTAAATAATGCTAAAGGAAAGATGAAGAACACTAATCCCAAAATAAAGAGAAAATAAAATGAGACTTTTTTTAAAAAAGGTTAAATATTAGTAGTATTAATACTGACTGAAAATAAAAATGTAATAATTGAAAAGGCATAATCAAGAGAGGAAATAAGAAAAATTAGTTTCTTAAGTAAAAGATGAAAAAAATACAAATACATATGTGCAGTAGTGAAGGGCATTCACTTCCTCTACTGTTCTGTTTGGCTCGCCTGTTTCCTAGTCAGAACAGTATTGCAGTTCCCTGCGTTCCACTGCTCCTCAGTGTAGATCACAGTCCTGATTTCTAAGCAGGCAGTGTGTCTTTATTTCTTTGCTCCTTTATTTGTGTTTACACAAGAGTCATTTTGTGATTCAACCCCTGGGTGGCAGTGTTTCCGGATTGACCTCCGGGTCTATAGGACCTCTCTAGCTAGTGTTTAGATTTTCTTTTCCCCGTGGCACTTAATATCGGTTTGCGGGAAAGGGCCTCCCCAGAGCTGGTTCTCTGATAGCCACTCCCCGCTCTGATCCCCAGGTTCCACAAAAACAACTTTCCCCTGCAGTCTCCTAGAGTGTCCCCAATTGGGTGATCCTATGTATTGGGCTTAGCAATCAAAAGCAAGGATCCAAACAGAAAATAAAGAAGAAAAACGAGAGAGAGAGAGAGAGAGAGAGAGAGAGAGAGAGAGAGAGAGAGAGAGAGAGAGAGAGAAAAGAGCCAGAGCAAGCGTGCGAACCTGGTGCTGTGCGCTAGTCTACGCAGTCTCCTTTCCCCTTGGGTCCAAGCAGCCGCCACCCGCCCCCCCCCCCCCCCCCCAAAATCTCTAGGCTGTCCTTCTGCGCCCAGTTCAGTTATGGGTTGCTTTTTAGAGTTCCCTTCTGTTAGCAGCTCTGCAGACCTCTTTCCACATTTGTGGATCATGCCAGCCCCAACAGCCATGGATTTTCTGGTCGCAGACTCTCCCAGGTCCTCCAGCTCCCACATTGCACCTTTCTCTCTCCTGCGGGGACCACAGGCCTCACCTTATCCCAGGCGAAATCTGACCTTTCGTGAGTGGGTGCAGAGCTCCTCTGAACCCTTGTGCTCGCGCCACTTGGGAACGGGTGTTCGCGGGTTCGCAGCTGTTTGCTGGATGCCGTAGTTGTAGATTTTCAGGCTTCCGACAACATCCATTTTCCCCTTCAAGGTGGCGCAGTCTCCGTGTCAGAGCTGGTCGCTCTGGGAGGGAATCCTGCAGCAGTGGGGGCTGTGCAGTCAGAGGAACCCCGTACGGCCGTCCCCCCCAGTCTCCTGGAGTGTAGCTGTCCCTCAACTCACCAACAAACACTCCCCGTGCGACCGACCACACACTCTCCCTTTGTTCTCTCACTCACAATATTTTGCAGTCTGCCTTCCCGTCGGCAGCCATCTTTCCTTCTCTGCTATTTGGTCTAGATGGCTGTTGGACCAATTGTAGGTGGGATTGACTCCCCAGAGATGCTTAAGTGAGGTCCCAAGGGGGCTTTGGTGAGCAAGCTGCTATACAGGTGCATTCTTCTTCTTCTTTTTTTTTTTTTTTAATATATTTCATTGGTTTTTCACAGAGAGGAAGGGAGAGGGATAGAGAGCCAGAAACATCGATGAGAGAGAAACATTGATCTGCTGCCTCCTGCACACTCCCCACTGGGGATGTGCCCACAACCAAGGTACATGCCCTTGACCGGAATCGAACCTGGGACCCTTGAGTCCGCAGGCCGACGCTCTATCCACTGAGCCAAACTGGTCAGGGCTACAGGTGCATTCTTGAGGTGTCTTGTTGGACTCAGTGACAAAACTTCCAGATCACCTGAGCTCCATCCTCCAGGAATGTTCTTGTGGGTTATGTGCACCTACTGTTGTAGTGTGTCTTGATGAATACTCTTGCCCCTTTTGTGAGTGTTACTAACCCTTCAGACGGGGTGGCTCCAAGGGTAAGTTCAATCACTGTGTATGAGATGTACAGGGCCTGCCCCCAAAGTGTAATTGGTCTTACCAAGGCCTGTTGCCTGTCGGATTTTTCTTTGCTTGTGTGGCTGGTTAGGTCATACTTTGGTGTTGTCTGAGTTCCACCACTGGTTTTGTTGATTCTGTGTTCACTTGGGTGGGTTTCGGGTACAGGTTGTTTTCAGACATTGTGTGTGACCAGTTTTCGTCTATCTGGAGCTTCCACGCTGTTCATTGTTTTCGTCCGCATCTAGTGGACCTGGGTGTGCAATGGGAGGGCTAATCTGGGTAGATGGGTTGAGTTCTTGGAGCTCTGAGTTGAGGTCAGATCGATAAGAGACCAAGTCTCCCTCAGGTTGGTATCCACCTTTCAGCTTCTCTGCTCACCCTTGATGTTGATAAGAGGCTTCCTCCTGCCTCTTATACAGGAAGGCACTAGAGCGGGCCCATGCTGTTCATACCCCACTAACCATCCCTCAGGGCTCCGGCTTGATGGTTTGGGGTGACCAGGTTGAGCAAACAGGGTTAGTAGGTCTCCTGTTTGGGGCAGCATGGTCTGCCACTCAACAGAGAGAATGTGGCTCCTATTGTGAAGCCATACCAATCAGACTATACCTGAGTCTCCAACTCCATGTACCAGGAGGAACACACCACAGGTTCAGTAAGGTGGGGTGTAACCTGCTGTCCTCAATGTGGGAGAAAGCTCAACAGGGCAGGACTGATTCACTGGGACTTGGGCAAACAGATCAAGAAAGCCTTCTTTTGGGGGGAGCACCAGCTGTGCCACCGGAGGTGCCCTTCTCCTTTTAGCTCTGTGGCCTCTCCTGCTCAAGCACTGGCCTGGAGCCTCTGAGGCTGATGCGCTCTGAATGTCGGCCTTGAGCAGAGCCTCCTTCCACTCAAAACAGACGGGGCCAGCTGGGCTTTCCCTGCTCACACCCCCCCTGAGGGACTTGGAGGTATAGGTCAGAGCAGCCCTCTACTTGGGGTGGCTCCAGCCGTTTCGAGGAAAGAGAGCTGCTCGCCCCCTCCTGTCTCGGCAGTGCGCTGCCAGGGAACCTGCTGGAGGGCTCGAGGTGGCCTGTCACATGTCCAAACTGAATTGTGCTCCCTTTCCCCATGGGTGTGAGTTTAACAGGATGAGTGAGGCCAGCAGGACTTGGAAATGCAAATGCAGGCAGCCTTTTGTTGGGGTGGCACAGGGTCACGCCTCTCCCTAGCTCCCCAGCTGCCTGAGACCATAACCAGGGAGCCTTCTGTTGGGGTGCTGGCTGCCTAACCTGCGGAAGGAAGGAAGATTGGCCCTTGTTCCGAAGCCACTCAGTTCTGTGAACGTCTAAGAGTCTGTCTATAGTTTCTCCAGGGATAAACGCACACCTCTGGTCCCTTTTGAGTGCAACCAACCATCCTTTATGCCGGACTTGAGCAGGGCAGGGTAGTGTCGCCAGTGCTTGGAGGACGGGGTTAATGCCCTTTCTCTAGCTGGTGCTGTAAGAACAGAAGTGCTGGGCCCTGGGAGATGGTGTCTGAGGGCGTGTGGGATGTTAGCTTAGCAACCAGGGCCTCAGGAGCCTCCTTGCAGATCTCCAGTGCGATGCCACCCAGATCTTCTCCTGTGCTTCCACGGCCCTGAATCTCCTTCCCTCCAGCAGAGCCCAGCTGAGTGCCCAAGCACCAGTCCCTGTGCGTTAGCCCTTATGAAGAGCACCCGGGACTCAAGCAGACTTTTTCCTGTTTCCAGTGGACAAAGTCCCCGCTTATTTTCACTGCCAGATGCTATGCAGGCCCTTCTTCCTGGCCCTGGTGTTATGGTTGGGGGTCCCAGTGTGAGATTGAGACCCCACTTTCCTCCAGGGAGTGCTTTTGCAGCCCCAGTATTTCTCTGGCTTCACAGCCTCTCCCCTGGGTGCAGGGACCAGCCCTCTCCACGTCTTCCCCCTTCTTCCCAGTCTCTGTGCAGCTTCTTTTCCCAGGCCTTTGACACACTCCTGCTCAGGCCTCTCTGCTGTTTGTTTAGGTTGATTGCTCTAAACTCGAGCTGCAATTCAGGTTTGGCGCCGGGAGGAGGTGTGCATTGCTTTCAACTACTCCGCAGCCATGTTGGAATACCCCCAAGTTGATTTTTTAATAATGTTAGTTTTATTGACTTCAAGTGATTTTCTAAAAGAATAATGTTTGGGTTATGAATTCAATGATCATTTTTTTATTGTATACAAGGAAATCGGGATAGATGGTCACTGCGATTTTTTTCTATTTTGAATTTCTTAATAAACCAAGTAAGTTGTAAAAGTTTGCTTTCAAACTTTAATTGCTTTCAAGTGGGTAGTAGTTTGTATTTATCATAAAATGGATTTGTAACAGAAAACTTTAGTGCAGTTTTGGTTGTTTATGATTTTTATTAGTGATTTGTTTTTTGTAAAATTATAACCAAAAAGGTTAACAGCTGTGGAAAGAAAAACAGAAACATTACCTACAGGAAATAATTGCGGTGATTTCAGGAATAATTGCCAGTATTTAAAAAGTTCTTCTGTCTTTTCTTTTTAGAAAAAGACTAACTTAGCCATTCTAAGCTCTACGAATCAGATCCATTTAGATGATTTTAACCTTAGCATAATCTTATTAATTTAATTATCAATTTTAAGAACTATATCCTTTATTTTATTGTCTAAAGTTTTACATATGTCTCCTTTTTCCCTATTGACCCCCCCTTCCAGCCATTCCCACCTCGGACAAGCCCTGACTGCCCCAGTGTCTGTGTCCACTGGTTATGCTAATGTGCATGCATACAAGTCCTTTGGTTGCTCTCTAACCCCCTTTCTCTCCCCTGCCATTTGTCTCCTGATCTATTCTTGTTCATCAAATTATGTTGATCATTATATCCCACAAATGAGTGAGATTATGTGATATTTATCTTTCTCAGACTGGCTTATTTCACTTAGTGTAATGCTCTCCAGTTCTATCGATGCTGTTGCAAGTAGTAAAAGTTCCTCCTTTTTTATAGCGGCGTAATATTCCATCGTGTAGATGTACAACAGTTTTTTAATCCACTCATCTGCTGATGGGCACTTAGGTTTTTTAAGAACTATATTCTTAATTTCAGTGAACATTTATTTTACTTAAGTTCGTATAAGTGCCATAATATCACAGTTTTATTTTTATGGTATATTGCAGAAAACTATTGGAACTTTAGAATATTTGAATTTTAGAATGATTGTTATTGTAGTGTATTTTTTTTAAGGATTTCATAGCCTACAATTTTTAAAGTCAGTCATTGTCCAGTATAATAATTACTCGTGTTTTAGGAATCTTTTATGGTTTACAAAGCATGTTCACATATATTTTTATTATTCAGTTCTCATAGCAACAGAATTACTCAGTGTTGTCATCCTACCCTTTACAAATGAGGCAGCAGTTTCAAAGAGATTGAGATTTGCCTAAGACTTAAATGGTATGTTCTTCCAACTCAGAGCTCTGTATCCTTGGATTGTTTCTGTTATCCTACCTAATAAAAGAGTAATATGCTAATTGACCATACCTTCGCTATACCCACAGCCAATCAGGGGTGCTATGTAAATTAACCCAGCAAAGATGGCGGGGGGAGGAGCAGCGCCCGCCGCCGCCGTTGAGACCCAAGCCCCGATCACGGACCCAAGCCCCGATCGCGGACCGGGGCAGGCGGGGCTTGAGTCAGCGCCTGCCACCGCCGGCGGGCGCTGACCCAAGCCCCGATTGCGGACCCAACCAGCGCAAGGCCCCAACCGCAGGTCCCGGTCCATTGGGGGTCGGGGGAGGCGGGGTGGGCAGCCCCAGGCCCCGCCTGCAAAGTCCCGTTCCATAGGGGGGCCCGGGGAGGCGGGGCGAGCAGCGCCAGGGCCCGCCCGTAAAGTCCTGTTTCATCGGGCCTGGGGAGTAGGGGCGGGCAGCGCCAGGCCCCAACCGCGGAGTCCCGGTCTATTGGGGAGCCAGGGGAGGCGGGGTGAGCAGCTCCACTCCCCGCCCTGCAAAGTCCCGTTCCATCCAGGGCCAGGGAGTCAGGACGGGCAGCACCAGGCCCCAACTGCGGGTCCAGGTCCATCGGAGGCCCGGGGAGGCGGGGCGAGCAGCTCCAGTCTGCACCTGCAAAGTCCTATATCATCAGGGGTCGGGGGAGGCAGGGTGAGCAGCTCCAGTCCCCACCCGAAAAGTCCTGTTTCGTGGGGGGCCTGGGGAGGCGGGGTGGGCAGCGCCAAGCCCCAATTGTGGGGTCCTGGTCCATCGGGGCCCGGGAGGCGTGGCAGGCAGCACCAGGCCCCAAATGAGGGGTCCAGGTCCATAGGGGACCCGGGAGGCGGGACAGGCAGAGCCAGGCCCTGCAGGAAAGTCCCGTTCTGTTGGGGGCCCGGGGAGTCCAGGTGGGCAGCGCGAGGCTTTTTAGGCTGCTGTAGGGCATGAGGGAAGGCCCACATTTCCTGCTGTTTCTAGCAACACAATTGTCTATTTATTGTGTCTGAATTCTTCTGCCCCCTTACAAGGACTGTAAATTCCCTTGGGGGTTGATTTTGAATGATAGCTGTTCATGGGAATTACTTGAGGAGGGTGTGTGTGTGTGTGTGTGTGTGTGTGTGTAAAATATTCCAAACAAGTCTACCCCTTCAGAAATTAGTGTTCCAATTCTGTTCAATTTCCATAGATTCTGATTTTGCTGATTTGGAGAGTATCCAGCCAACAGTAAATTTTAAGTGTCCCTGAATGATTCTAACCTGTGGGTTAGAAGCCACTGCTTATGTTTATGCAAACACAAGAGCCAAATGCCAGGTAAAATACAGAAATCTCAATTGTACAGCTCAATAAATGTTTACCTATGTCTACACCCAGGTAGCCACCATCCAGAATGTTCTGTTGAATCTTTCTCCATTACCAATAAAGGCAGAACCAGCTACTTATCTTGGAGAGAGGAAAAAGAGAAAACAAAGGAGAATGTGTGGGAATATGTAATAATACCTCAAAACAGTACCTCCCAATAATTTTATTTATCAGATTATAGTCTCTTATTCATCTGTGTTGTACTTACTGGCCGTCAGTCAGACATCCCAAGGGGTCCCAGATTGGAGAAGGTGCAGGCCGGGCTGAGGGACCCCTTCCCCCGCCGTGCACAAATTTTGTGCACTGGGCCACTAGTATCACAATAATTTACTAAATAAACATAGCTGTTTTTAGAAATTAAGTAAATTTCCTTTAAAGCAGTTGTTCTCAACCAGCCCCATTCTCGTCCTCCTCCTCCCCACCCTCCACACACATTGGCAAATGTATGGAAAAATTGTTGGTTGTTACACAGTGGGTTGGGGCTGCAGGTGCTACTGGCATCCTGATGAGTAGAGACCAGTGGTCTGCCAGACATTCTGCAAAGGACAGGTGCCCGCTCCCCCCAGGGTGTGATCCAGCCCAGAGTGTCAGCATTGCCAAAGTTGGGGGCCTCATGAGCAAGAACATGGCCTGTTTGCCCGTTCTTGACCTGGATATCCAGGCACCTTCTTACACATCTGTGATGTTTTCTACTCCCCCTGAATTGCTTAAAACCTAATTTTTGAGGTAGTTTAACATAAAGGTGATTATATTTCATATATTTCATAATTGGGATATTTCAGTACTGTTATTAAGAATAAGCATTGCTAACAGAATAGTCATGGGGGGATGAAAAATACATCATAGGGAATATAGTCAATAGTATTGTAGTAACTATGTATAGTGTCAGGTGTAGTAACTATGTATAGTGTCAAGTAAATTGAGGGTTTACTTTATAAATTATATGATTGTCTAACCACTATGCTGTACACCTGAAACTAATATAAAATAATCCTCCTATATAATAAGAGGAATATGCTAATTATCTGTTACGCCCTGAGGCATAACGACCCACCGCCACCGTAGCAATCGGATCACAGATCTGCAGGAGGGTGGGGCAGCGAACTACAAGCTACAAGTGGGCGGCAGAGAGCTACAGGAGGGTGCAGGGCAGCAAGCTGTGAGGTGGGAGAGGGGCAGGGAGGCAGGGGGGAGCTCCAGGAAGGCGGAACAGCGAGCTACCAGCAGCGGTGGGCGGGTGGCCAGCTGAGCCAGGGGCAGCAAGCTACTCGCGCACGGATTCATGCACAGGGCTACTAGTATTGGATATAAACTGTAATTGAAAAATAAAATTTAAGTAAAAACATAAGAATAAGCATTGATAACTGTGCTAAATATCCTATCTAATAAAAGAGTAATATGCAAATTAACCATCACTCTGCTAAACCCACAAGCCATGCCCACCAGCCACACCCACCAGCCAATCAGGAGCAAATATGCAAACAAACCCAACCAAGATGGCTACGGCCACAGAGAGCAGGAGGGAGGCTTGCGTTTCCCCAGCAATGGAGGAAGCCAAGCTTTCCACCGGCCCTTGCCGGCCTAGGCCTCCACTCAAGGCTACAAAGTTTCAATGACAGAAGATACATAAATCCAAACAGAAATGGCGGCAGCCACGGAGCTGGTAAGAGCGGGAGACTAGGGTTGCCCCCAGCGATGGAGGAAGCCAAGCTTTCTGCACACCCTGGCTGGCCCAGGCCTCTGCTTAAGGCTACAAAGTTTCAATTATAGAAGATACATAAATCCCAACAGAAATGGCTGCCGCCACGGAGCAAGCAGAAGGCTTGGCTCCACTCTAGGCTACAAAGTTTCAATTGTAGAAGAAAAATAAACCCCAGATACCAGGGCCTCCACTTGGGTCGCTGGGGGGCGTGGACGGCCTGCAAACCACCACAGGCCCCTCGCCCAGGCCGCCCCACGCCCCAAGGGCACCCTGACCCTGATCCGGGACATCCTTCAGGGCAAACCAGCTGGCCCCCGCCCATGCACCAGGCCTCTATCTTATCTAATAAAAGAGTAATATGCAGATTGACCATCACTCCAACACACAGGATGGCCGCCCCCATGTGGTCAAAGATCCTGCCCCCATGTGGACACAAGATGGTCACCACAAGATGGCCAGCAGGGAAGGGCAGTTGGGGGGTACCCAGGCCTGCAGGGGAGAGCAGTTGGGGGGGACCAGGCCTGCAGGGCAGGCCAGTTAGGGGTGACCGGGCCTGCAGGGGAGGTCAGTTAGGGCCAAACAGGCTGGCAGGGGAGCAGTTAGGCATCAATCAGGCTGGCAGGGGAGTGGTTAGGGGGTGATCAGGCTGGCAGGCAGAAGCGGTTAGGGGCAATCAGGAAGGCAGGCAGGTGAGCAGTTGGGAGCCAGCAGTCCTGGATTGTGAGAGGGATGTCCAACTGCCTGGTGGGATCGGGCCTAAACAGGCAGTCAGACATCCCTCCAGGGGTCCCACATTGGAAAGGGTGCAGGCTGGGCTGAGGGACACCCCCCCCCCCCCCGTGCATGAATTTCATGCACCGGGCCTCTAGAATTATATATAAACTAGAGTTTTCTGTCAAATAGTTCCTGGGTAGGAGAATAAAAATTAAGCCAAAGCACAAATGTTTTATTTAAAACCAAAATTTTAATGTTTATCTGATTTTCTAGTTTTACTTAACTTAGGTTGAATGCCAATAAAAACTACATAAAGTACTCTTAAGTTTTATTGAGAATGTTTAGTTTATGTATTTCATTTAATGCTCTGCCTGTTTAGTTATACCAGCTGTGTTTTTTAGAATCATCCAATCTGTGCAGAATTTAGAGTGACTAGGCTCTCCCAACCACGGCCTTACAGAGGGACTTCTCAGAAGTATTCCTTCGTGTTGAGGTGACAGTGCTGTGCAACCTTACCATTGACATACTGTAACAGCTTAGAATAACTGTGATAATAGAAAACCTGAGTTTCAGAGTTTACATAAGCACTACACATTTCATCGAGGTTTCATAATTGAATAATAATAATTAAAAAAGAAAAGCAGGTGCTGTAGCTCAAAAACCAGCTCAACATCGGTCGAGTTGATCATATGCACTTACTGACAATTTTATTAGAAAGGATTAGTTTTAAACATAAAGACAGTAAGACTCTAAGACATGAGAAGTTGAATACATGATATCAACCCATACTTTACCATTATTGGAAATATTACAGTACTACCCAAGTTATTAAAGAAAGAATGGAAATAGTATACTGTATTATTCATATCACTGTGCTTGTTAATTTTGTGGGGTTTTTTTAACAAATGAAATAGTACAGATTTTGCTACGTCAGGCATTCCATTTATAGTACAGTTCTTTTTAAAATATACTTGATAATAAAGTGTTAAATACTGAATGTTCTTTTTTTTTAGAAAGAATATTCAAGCATGAGATTTATGCAAAATCATTTGTGTGCATAAGAAAACTGCAATTGATGCTGTTTCTCTTAATTTAGATGTATCAATAGTTTTGCAAAATTCTGATGAAATTTTTTGTCCTAAAGTCAAGTCACTGGATGTACCACAAGGGAATAGATTTTTGCTTCTGAGCATAATACCACCATTACTAATAGAGCTCAAGTATCCTAAGTTTAACAGCTTTTAAATTTTATATTAAATGGACATTATTCATGGCTAATTACTACTTTCTGAAGTTCCCAAGCTGAACACTCATTCTACTCAAAACACAACGAAATGTTGCTGGTTGCACTTCCCAGTACTTCATCGGGTTCTTGAATAAACTTATTGCACTGTATAAAGATTTCTTCATCTTTGGCACTGTTGGGCAGAAATCATTCACTCCCACTTTCGTAATTGAATTCGAATGAAGGAAGATTATCTGTTGTAGTAATAATAAGGATGGATTTAAAATACATAGTAAATGTGAAAAGAAGATACTCTATTTTTAGTTCATGGGTTTATTTTATACTGACTTGAATATATTTCACTTAAAATACATGTTCTCGTTTATGCTTGTTAAATACTTAATATAAAACTCAGGTCCATGCGTCATACACAAAGTGCTCTGTGTGTGAAGTGTGGTGTCAGACTCGCCGCGGCGGGAGCACTCTCCTGCTCAGCACCGCTCTTCTCTGCACAGCTGCCGGGTGTGCGGGTCGCCTCAGTGCCCTCTGTGCAGCAATGCGCTTAAAGTGTTAGAATGGAGTTTAGCACTTGAAGAATTAGGCTTGCTATATGAGTGTGGAGAATTGTTAGCATTTTATGTGATCAAGGGAAAGAGTTATAGAGCCACTTTTTGTAAGTTTGTTTTATAGAAAAAACATGTCTGTTGACATCTTACATACATATCTGCAATACATTATCAATAGTTGAATCTTTGCACCAGTGGACAAAATACAATTTTATAGGCTGTGTATATGTCTTTAACTTAAATTATTACTCAGAGTGCACAATATAGAAACTTTCCTTCATTCCCTTAACATCCCTTTAAATTCCTTCTTTGGTCTTTTTGGGGAACTGAGATTGCTGGGATGTAAAAACAATCTACTTAACTGGCAGCATTTGGCATATAACAAGGAGGAGCCTTTTGCTGGACAAGCTACGTATTGGTTCTGGCCGTTAGGCATTACTAAAGCCGTTCAGTTTGGCGTTGGAGTCCCTGTGCCCTGTGTCTCAGGGATTTTGTGACGATGCTTTCTGAGCTGTGCAGTTCTCCAAGCTCAGTGTCAGTGCGAGGGGCAGTTTCCCCAGCCCAGCCTCACTGGGAATGGGAAGAAGTACTGGACATGGGTCTGTTAGCTTTGTGGACATTCACTGAATTGTGCCATTATGGCTTGTGTTCTTCTCTCTTTGTGTTACAATTTTATTCAATTTTTAAAATGCTAGCAAGAGTGTGGGTAGATTTAAGAGCTTCCAGAAGCTGGGGCCAGAGCTATGGAGTAAGTAGGCAAAGATGGGACGGCTTAAGAGAGGAAAGACTCAGGTCATGCTCGCTGTCTAACAGTAGACATTGAAATGGAGCATTGAAAAATTCAAAGCAAAAGTGGTAACCTTGAGATGAACACCTGCATATAGCACTTCCATATTGATAGCTTGTATCTGACAGGAGTGCAGTTAACAAAACGTGTCTAAAGATAAATAGGAAAGAAATCTAGAGGCAAGTAGCTCAAAGCCTAGTTTTGGTCTCCACATGTTTTTGCTTCTTGGAAAGTGAGAACATTGTATATTATAGCAAGGAAAGCATATGAAGAAAATGGGCTAAAGTGAAATGGGGTTAAATAGGGATTCTTAATTTGAGGTCCATAGGTGAGAATTGGGGAGATCTGTGAAACTTTTAAAATTCCGTGCAAAATATTGTCTTCATTTTTGTTCTTGGGAATATCTTTATTTGATTCTCCAAGGACTCTGTGGCCCCTCCCTCATAAGTTAGGAGTTGCCAAATTAAATGGAAAAGATTTCTAATAATGAAGAACAAGAAATGTGAACCTATGATGTTCCAAATACGGACTTTTGATTTTATATTCTAGCCTTAATTTTTTAAGAAGCATACACTGCATTGGTAGAGAAAATACGTAGGACCTGTCCCCACGGTCTGCCTTCATGGAATGTTTCCAGAGTGAAAGGATGTGTGATTCTGCCCGGTTTCCTCCCGCCTAGTCCTGCCTTTACAGAGCCTCTGCCCTCCCAGAGCCCTGAGCTTCGCTGACCCTCTGCCACTGGGCCTTGGCTCCGCGGGAGAACGGGCAGGATGGAGATGGGTGCCTGCATGTACTAGTGACGTTTCTGTGGAAACCATTCTCCTAATGCTCTCTTCCTTTACCCTTGCTACTTGCTTGGTCTGTGCAGTAGGTACTGATAGGCTTCATAAAAACAAAGAAAAGTACTCATATCTACAAAACACAAGTAGAATGTTTTACCTGGAGGTATTTCAACTCCTGTAATCCTGAAGGGATTTTTTTTAGTTTATTGTGTTCCAGATGTATTTCTCTTATGCGTGGTATGTTAGCAAGACTCCCATTTTCAATATCTGTGATTCTGTTGTTTCCTAGGCCAAGCCTAAAAATGATATAAAATTCATCAACTCTTAAGCAGATAGTGTGATAAATTCAGCTCAAAACACAACTGAGTTAAAAATATAAACCTTTCCTAGCCTATCTAATAAAGAGGGAATATGCTAATTGACCATCATGCTCTCACAAAGATGGCGGCACCCACAGCCAATAAGGAGGGAATATGCTAATTGACTGCCACGCCCTCAAAGATGGTGGCGCCCACAGCCACAAGATGGTGGCACCCAGTCCCCTCATCCCTGTGGGGGCAGCAGGCGCATGGCATGGCCAGGCCTCCCCCCAGGCGGGTCCGGCCGCTCCGCGCACCTGCCTCCGGAGTCCCCCCAGTCCCCTCAGCCCCCAGCCACCCAGGGCCGGCCCAAGGCTGGTGGCTGCCCAGCCGCCCAGGGCCACCTGAAGCTCAGGTAACCAGGGCCGGCCGAGGCTTGTTCTCCCGGCAGTGCCAGCAGCAGAGGTGTGATGGAGGCGTCACCTTCCCCTCATCTCCGGCTCGCCTCCCACCCCTTAGGGCTCCTAGACTGTGAGAGGAGGCAGGCTGGGCTGAGGGACCCCCCTCCAGTGCATGAATTTTCATGTACCGGGCCTCTAGTTTATATTTATATTTGTGTTCAGAGAAAGGTATTTCATGGTTTTATTTAACAGCCCTCTCCTCCACTGTCAGAAAATTCTTTATGTAACTTACTAGAGGCCCGGTGCATGAAATTCGTGCAAGGGGGGGTGTCCCCTCAGCCCAGCCTGCACCCTCTCCAATCCGGGACCCCTTGGGGGATGTCCAACTGCCGGTTTAGGATCGGGCCTAAACCGGCAGTCGGACATCCCTCTCACAATCCGGGACCACTGGCTCCTAACTGCTCACCTGCTTGCCTGCCTGATTGCCCCTAACTGACCCCCCCCCCTGCTGGCCTGGTTATCCCCAACTGCCCCCCTCACCAACCTGGTCACCTCCAACTGCCCCCCCTGTGGGCCTGGTCGCCCCATGCAGCCTGCTGCTCGGTCGTTTGGTCGCCCATCACTAAGCCCCCTGCTGGCCTGGTCGCCCCACGCAGCCTGTTCGGTTGTTCGTTCGGTTGCGATGGTTGCTTAGGCTTTTATAGAGATAGATACTTTTAAAAAGGAACATTTGAAAAGTGTCATCTGCCCTGGCCAGCTTTGCTTAATGGTTAGAGCATCGGTCTGCACACTATGAGAATCAAGGGTTCAATACCTGGTCAAGGGCACATACATAGTTGCAGGTTTGATCCCTGGCCCTAGTCAGGGAACATGCAGGAGGCAACCAATCGATGTATCTCTCTCACATTGATGCTTCTCTCTCTCTTTCCTCCTCCCCTCTCCCTTCTACTCTCACACTTCCTCTAAAAATCAATGAGAAAAATATCCTCACTTCTTGGGCAAGGATTTAAAAAAAAAAAAAGTGAAGTGTCTTGTGATTCTACTTGGTGCCCTCTTTCATCACCACGACAGAGTAGTAGCAGTTCCTTCCAGCTTTCCTTCACACTTTCCAGTAGCAACAACAATAATCTTCATTAGGTCCCTATACACATTCTCCAGGAAATTTCACTCATATTCATCACATAGACTACCACTTGCAAGTAAGGATTTGGGGAACTTTTACCTTTGCAGATCTTTGTATCGTTTAAAATCCTCAAGTTCCACTTTTGAAATTTTATTATAATCTAAATGAAGCTCTAATAAAGTTGATGGTAGCTCTAATGATAAGGAAAGAAATGTATGTTAGATCAAGTAAAATCAAGCCCCATTAATTATTTACTTGTTGAGAATCACAATATAGACAGGTAATTTTTTAGGGATCTGGGTTTTTTTTTAGTTTTTATTATGGAAAATTTCAAACATACACAAAAATGGAAGCTAGTCTTATGAACCACCATGCTGTTGCCAAGTTTCAACAATTAAGATAAATTAAGATAATTTTTCCAATCTTGTTTTATCTACCCCATTAGTTACTGATTATTTCTAATTGAATTTTTTGTGACATTGGTTAATAAAATATCAGTTTCAACTGTACAATTCTATAATACAACATCCGGGTATTGTATTGTATTGTGTGTTCACCACTCAAAGTCAAGTCTCCTTCCATCACTCTCTATACCTTCCCCTCTCCCCCTGGTAGTCACCATACTGTTGTCTGTGTCTGTTAGTGTTTGTTTGTTTGTTTGTTTTGATTAATCCCTTCACCTTTTTCATACAGCCCCAACCTCCCTTCCCTAATTATTGATTATTAAAAACAGTTTATTTGTTTTTATTCCTTTCCCTAATGATCTCAAATATGTTGTTGATTTGTTCAAGTCTGTATCCTAATAAAGTTTACCGAGTACATTTATTTGGTTCTTAAGTCTGTTCTCCTATTACATTCTCCCTCTTCTATTGATTAGTTTCAGATATTGATTTGTTTGTGGGTTGGGCTAACGACTTCCACAAGGTAGTTTATCGTGGTCCTCTAGCCCCCTTACTTCTTAGGACCTAGTGGTTAGATTGAGAGACAACCAGATTAGACTCAGAAGGAGCCCTTTCACCTGATGGTCTTAGCATTCATTGGTGACTCCTAGGTCCATTACTTCTTTAAGAATGGGAACATGGGCTGGCCATTGTTTCTCAGTGGTAGAGCATTAATCTAGGAACCAAGAAGTCATTGTTCGATTCCCGGTCAGAGCACATGGCCAGGTTTTCCGCTCGATCCCCACTGGGGGGTGTGCAGGAGGCAGCAGATGTTTCTCTCTCATAATGTTTCTATCTCTCTATCCTCCTTTCTTCTCTCTCTAAAATCAATAAAAACATTTTTAAAAAAGAATGGGAACATGATGATTTTCCTGATTTTGTCATTCTTTATTTATTACGTGGAATTTTTCTCTAAAGAATTTTCCTTATTTATTTACTATGTGATACAGTTTTACAGAAAAGGCAGCATAAATGCTTGATTATTTCAAGAAATGAATTAGTACAATGCCCAGAGGTGACCAGTGAATTTTTTTACTATCACTATGAACATGTAGTGTTTTACTCTATTTGGTCCATTACAATATTAATTCTTTTCAATTAGCAGTAGTTTCTGCATAAATCAAGAGAAGCATCTCTCTCTTTTTTAAATTCTCACTTGAGGATATTTTTCCATTGATTTTTAAAGGAGTGGAAGGAGGGGGAGAGACAGAGAGAAACATCGGTGTGAGAGAGACACCCTATTGGTTGCCTCCCACATGTGCCCTGACCAGGGCTGGGGATTGAGCCTGCAACTGAGGTACATGCCTTTGACCTACATTGAACTTGGGACCCTTCAGTCTGCAGGCCAATGCTCTTTCCACTGAGCCAAACTGGCCAGGGCAAGAGAAGCATCTCGTAATTTTTACTCTACCAAGTGCCATCTGGCACATGGCAGCTACTCTGTGAATGCTTGCCCCTTCTCTTCTTCAACCTGTGTGTTCTGACCCCAGGCCTCCTTAGATTAATTGAAGCTGGAATATAAGATAGCAACTGGAAAATTAAGTTAGATTTTAGGAAAATTAAGTTAGATTTTATTTTATTCTATGTCGGACCTAGTAGTGTATGTAATACTTAGTATTAAAAATGTAAAGTATTATTTGTCAACCAAAGGTTCTAGTTAACTAGATGAGAAAGGTGTTCTATTTTTCAACTCTTGCTGAAACATTTCCTTCCTATATTGGTGGCAAAGACTGATGAAGGTAATTAAAACATCCTTATAAATATCAATATTCTTCATGGCTGAGTTTATGTTGATTCCAGAATCTATTCTGAATTTTAAAAGTAAATAAACTAGAGAGCAGGAAAATAATTCTAAACCAAGAGTGTTCTAATTTCTTGAATTCTGGTTAGTTGAACCTAATTACTTTATGGAATTACTATATACTCACTTCAATATGTAAGAGAAAAGGTTCTCTTTTTAAAGACCTTATATATTAGTTAAGCAAATGCATACAAAAATCACTAGAAAAAGTTCACCGAGTGTGCTAGCCTACTCTAGAATATTTATAGCAAGTCAAAGAAGAGAAATATCTGCTCATGTGGAGGAGGCAGGGAGACGTCTTGGGTTTGTAGAACTTAAGGGGACTTCTCTCTAGGTCTGGAGAAGGTAGGTACCAAAATGAAAAGTGTAGGCTCTGTAGGATAAGTGAGCAAAAGGATGAATTTGGGTAGCAGCTCATTGACTGCCAACAAATAGCAGCATACTTTTATACAGGTATTTCTATTCCTATCCTATCTTCAAACAGGCCTCTCCTTCTCTCCACACAATACCATTTATTATAAAGTAGGATTTTCCAAATGAATAGGAAGAAAACATTTTTCGCTATCTTTATGTTAACTTGTCAGGTATGGTAAGGACTTGTTGGTCCTAGTTCATCCTGCCACAAGGGGCGTTGCTGGTTGAATGATAACATTTAGGCAGTCAGCCTTCACATTTTGTTTTTGTTGTTAATCCTCACCTGAGGATAGTTTTCCATTGATTTTTAGAGAGAGTGGAAGAGGGAGGGGAGAGACACACAGAAAGAAACATCGATGTGAGACACATCCATTGGCAGCCTTAACACTTTAATTTTTCAAAATTGATTTTAGAGAGAGAGGAAGGGGGAGAGAGACACACTGACCTGCTGTCACCCGTGCATTCATTGGCTGCTGCTTATATGTACCCTGACCAGAGATCGTACCCACAATCTTGGCCTACCAGGACAGGGCTCTAACCGACTGAGCTACCCGAGCTACCCGGCATGGGCTAACCTTAGCATTTTAACAAATAAGTTATAAAACAAAAGCTTAACTGGATTATTAATGTCCTAGGGATCTCGGAGGAGTAATTATGTAAGATGAGAGATTTTATTCCAATTTAGATTCCTAAGACATAAAACCTTCCTTTAGGCTTTGGAAGAATCTTGAGAAGTTAAAGCTTCCTTTTAAAGAGACACTGCACCGTGAGGAGACTTGCAGTCCATATGGTTTGCAGTGTCCCCATGTCTGAGCCACACCCTCCCACAGCACTGGCTCTCCCAGAGCCTCGGTCAGCCTGTCCTGCCTGCCCTGCTCACCCCCCACCGCCCCGCCCGTGCTAGCCCAGCACCTGGAAGGAATTGGGTGCGTTTGATTTGTTCAGTGGAGTTTGTATTTTGTTGTTCTAAAGATGAGACAGTAACATGTGTAACGTTTTAGATAAACAGCCACTTCCTTGAATGCTAAATTAAGATGGTTTTTAAATTTTGTAGTTCTGAATTAAACTGATTTTTCTGTATTAAAACATTTTCCCCATTTACTTTAGATGATTTTTCTTCTAAGCAAAAGATCATTACTTTAATAATAGCATTTGCTGTACCTTTCAAATAATAAGCTTATATTTGTTTTATTTTCTGGGTGAGATGGGTGGTACAAAAGGGTTTATGATGAAGCTGCTGCTTTAACTGTGGATGCTGAAAGGCAGAGCTGTGTGAATGATAAAATATATCATTAACCATAGGGTAGTTATCATGGCAGAAAGGGAGAAGACCCCTGTCAGGGCGAGAAAAGCCAGACTGAGAACGGGTCCTGAGGCAGGCAGTCCTCCCAGGTAACGTCAGACGAGTAAGGCATTCGCACAGTGGGCCAGTAACAGACAGTGTTTCCTGCCCGGGCCGCGCGGCTCAGGGGTTGAGCATGGACCTAGGAACCAGGAGGTCGTGGTTCAATTGGTTCAATTCCTCGTCAGGGCACAGGCCTGGGCGCAGCTCCATCCCAGTGTGGTGCGCGCAGGAGGCAGCCAGTTAGTGATTCTTTCTCATCATGATGTTTCTCTCTCTCCCTCTCCCTTCCTCTCTGAATCAATAAGAATATATATATATATTTTAAAAGAAGTATTTTACTTTGAGGTGTCAGCTTCAGATCACATGGTAAAGTATGGTACTCATTCTGGTAAGTTATGTCACAAGAGGGCGTGTCCCGGGTCCTCAGCATTGTCCTGGGCCTTTCTGCGCTTTGACTCATTATTCTGACAGCAGCCCTCTCACCCCGCCAGGCCAGTGTCTGCCCCAGCCTGGCCGCACACGCCACCCCAGGACAAGTCTGTGGCCCCGTGCATTGTCCTCGGTTTTCTTTACAGAATTCTTACCTGAAACAGGTACTTCACAGAAGGACAAAGTATAGATAGCAAATATTAGGAAAGGAAAAGAAAACTAGGCATTTATTTCCTAATGTTTGTTCTCACTGTGGTGGGGTGGAGATTCTGGTTTTATACTACATACGGCTCTCCAGGGTGTTCATGAGAAAACACTCGATTTCATACTACACTGACCAGATATACTGGCAGAAAGGATTCTAATTTCAGTATATACAGTTTACAACATTACATTTTAATGGTCATTTAAAAAATAGGATGACATTAAAAAATACGTTATTTTATACAAATGAACACAAACCTTTAGGAATTGAGGTCAGTTTTGCTTCTGCGATTCGGACATGGAACACTGTCAGCCCTTCAAACGCCCCCGGCTCAATGCCATTGCTGTCGAGAGGGTTTGCGCTCATTTCTGTGGGGGAATGACAGGCTTAGCGGTGTGTGGAAGGAGGCCACCTAGCATGCACATCCCCGGACGCAGTGCGTGCTAGGCTGTTCACCCAGGGTGTCTGCTTCTGTTTCCTTCATTTCCCCTCAGTCTCCGAAAAAGACTGCTTTGCAGGTTGGAATGTAATAACACGTTTACCACTTTGCTTTCAATTACTAAATCAGTAATTTATCATTCTCTCCCAATCATAAGCATGGTCAAGGATTCATTACAGTAATATTACTGTAGAAAAAAGATCAGCCTTCATATAATTTAAAATATTTGTTTGCCAGTGTATATTAGTTTGTTACCTAAACTTTTAAAATTATTAGTCAGTACGAAATTGTTACTTGATTAACAGAAAAATAACCGAGGAAATGCCAGTAAGTGAGGCTATGGGAAGGGCAGGTACTTGGCTAAATTAAAGGGCATAAATGAAGGAGAACATTGGTTGGGAATTTTGAATGGGTGTTGAATGGGGAGATGGCATGGTTACTCCATGGGTGTTAGAAGAAAAACAGAGTGGAATTTAAAATGTACAAAAAAACCATCCTTAGCTCAGTATTCTTGGAAGGCAGCTATGCTCACCACTATACCACCAACGCAGCTCAGTATTCTTAAAGCAGTTAGTGAAAAGTTAGATGTACATTCCAGACAGTATCCGAATGAACTTTCTATACTGTATTTGAGTAGTTTGTATAATACACTTAGAATACTACCTTTAAATTTAATGATAACAGATTTTACCGATTAGGGAGCAGTCAGAAAACAAAAACCATACTACGTATTTAAGAGCAGAGTCTGAGAGTTCATGTGTGTGTGTATTACAGAAGGCATCTTTCAGTACTATACAATTTTACATTTTATTTGACTTGTAAGTGGCTTATCTAGGTAGAGAATATTAGATTCAAAATTTTTTTAGAAATTATCAGTCTTAAAGGTTAATAATGATAAAAATCTCTGTCTCTGTGTATTACTTAAAATTTCTAAATGTCTCATTTATTTGCAAAAACTTACCCAGAACATGTAAAGCATTCATTCCTTTGAATGTTTCCTTTTGTATTTTCTTAACCTTATTATCATGAATTCTGAGTTCTGCTAATGATTTAGGAAGGTTAAGTGGTATTTCATTTAGTTGATTGTGGGACAGATATAATCTTCTCAACTTCTTTGTGGTTTGAAAGGCTTTGGGGTGTATCTTGGTTAGCTTGTTGTTGTTCAGGATCAAAGCCTAGATGAAAGATAGAAAGTGGCACCATATTAGGAAGCAGATTGACCTGCCAGGATTCCACAGTGGCCAGTCACTATGGAAGTCAATGCAAACTGCATCATTTTCTATACTTGATTAACAATGTCAATAATTCCTCAGCCCAATCTAAACTAAATATGTATATATTTACACTGAGTTGGAACAGTGCAAAGCTTTAATGAGTGGTTTTGTGTCTTTGGTTTATTTTGAGGAGGTGATGTGTTACCTGGTTGAGGCCCCTCTAGTTTCCACTTCTCTTTAGGGCAGTAGTTGGTAGTATTATCTTTATCTTACCTTAGAATTGGTTCACTCTGCAAAATTAAGTTTAATCTCACTTCTTTTGTGTTTCCTACTCTTTACCATTTTCCCCAGAATATAGACCTGTCAGAATAAGCTCCTACCAAGTGCCCTCAGACATTTTTCAGATACTGGGGACAGTGGGGGATCCTGAGGAATGCCTAACCCTTTCTCAGTTCTGCGGGGTGTCTCCATGTGACAAGGCAGCATCCTTTAGAGGAGACCACAGCCTGAGAGTAAAAACACTTGGTGACCCAGCCACTCCGGAGTGAGTATGCAAATTAACCCAACCGAGGAAAGAACAACACACCACTTGGTGACTGCCTTCTCCACCGCTGCGCCCTGTGGAGGGTGTTGGCTGCTATGATGGGGGTCCCCTGGGACGTGGGAACTTCCGAACCCAAACTGGGAAGTCTTTGGCAGCCAGAACTTGTCAGTCACCCTAGTAATTATTTTCACTTCAAAATGAACGTTGCCTACTCCTTCTTTTACTGCCAGGTTTTGCAAGGGTGTTTCCCCAGGGGGCGTGGCAGGTGTGTAGCTTCCTTCGGACTTTTACCCCCTCTGCTGTCCAGATGCCCATTCTTTCAGGGGCAGCTCTAGAGGCACGCCTCTTGTGAATGTTGTCCCTGGTCCCCTTCTACAACAACCTTCCTGTGGTTTCCGGACTGAGTTAATATGTCTTTCTCGTGTTATTGGTATTGCACAGAAGAAATACAAATAAATGCTTTGACAGTTAAATTATCTTTATTATTATAGGCACTTTGCTTCTCCCTTTTCTTGCTCTTCTTTCAGACATCACCAGTGCTGATACAGTTTTTACCTGAGAAAAGGTAGGGCTAGGAGAACAAATGGAACTACAGTTGTTACCAAATGGTAACATGTACTCCTTCCTGAATGCATGATGCCAGTTATAAGTTTGTTCTCTTTTCATTTGGTTACATTGCAGTGTGCGGTCAGGTGAGGGGAGAGGGGACGGGAGGACGTAACAACTTGATGAACCTTCACTCAACCCTTTGAGGTCAATTTAGCAAAAATGATGTCTCCTTGTGGTGGTGAGGAAATGGGCCCAGTGCAGACAAGCGACTAGCCTGCTCTCCTTTCCGGCCCGCCTGCCTGCCCTCCAGTCTCCCTTCCTGTCTGTGCACTTCCTGTGCCTGCGCTGCCCGGAGCGCACAGGGAACGAACGTGTGCCTCAGGCAGGTCCTCCATCACGGCTGGGTTTGTTCCCCTCCCTGGGGAAGACGTGCCATTGTCAGAGCTTCATAAAAGGAGGTATAAGTAGTACAAATGGGGTAAGAGTTTTTGTGGCATGCCATCAAATGCTTCCCCAGCAAGTCAGGTGAGCAGGTTGTCTCCAGGTGATTTGTACTTTCAGTGCTGGCTTTCATATAATAACTAGAGGCCTGATGCATGAAATTCATGCAAGAGTAGGCCTTCCTTCTCCCAGTTGCTGGCACCAGCACCCTCCAGCCGCCTGTAGGCACCTGAGACCCGGGCTTCCCTTGCAGCCATGGCTTCATCTGGAAGGACGTCTGGTCTAACTAGCATATTACACTTTTATTATTATAGATTCCAAAAGGGGCAGTTATAGAGCCCTACCCAGTGTAGCTCTAGGGAAGGCCAGACAATGAGAAAAATATAGCCTTTTAGAAATAGCCACTATGATGAATGTGGCTGTGACAATGGACTGGAGGTGACCTGGGAGCATGCGCGCGCGCGCGCGCGCGCGTGTGTGTGTGTGTGTGTGTGTGTGTGTGTGTGTGTGTGTAAGGATCTCACTCACTCTCTAATGCTGTGTTGTTCTTGTGTAAGAACCACGATGCTAAACAAGTCGCTGAAGCATAATATAGAGAATTCACAGAATATCTAAAAACATTTTTATTCTCTTTAAAGAGAGGTACTGATGACACTGTAATTCAATAAATGTTTTGAGATAGGGCGCCGAGATGTGAGCCCAGTTGTGCCTGACTGGAGAGCACTCACCCTCCAATACTGTGCCCCCTCGAAACTGCGCCTAAGAGACCATCACGGCGGCCTGAGATGGCTTTGCCATCTTCTTATGCGGCCTTCCCACTGATTGACAGGACTACATGTGCAGGAAGTCCCTGGAATGCTCCTAAAATGCAATAATGTTATGACAAATTAAGTTGAAAACTTTTTATGGTTTCGGTATTAAATCTGACATTAAATCTTCTTGTGGTCGTATAGCCGGAAATAGGTTAAGAAGGGGTAGAAGCACTCATAGGCTCTATGTCCAACTTATGAGGGTAGAAGGATGGCCTCGCCACCTCCGCTGTCCTGTGGTCTGTCCTGGACAGGCGGACTAAATGGGTCCTGGGTGGATCCATTGTGCCATTTCTGTTTCTGATTGTCTCAATATTCAAGTGAGACCTCGGTTATAAGATAAATATATTCTCTTTCAGTTTCTCCCCTGCCCCTCTCTCTCTCGGAAACTATGCTATGTATGGGCTTAACCAAATCTGAGCTGTCTGCATGGTACGTTTGAAAGGCCCAGGAGCCTAGACGTTGGAAGTGCAGAGAAGAGAGTGACTTTGCAGGGGGCTGACCTGGCTCCATTCCAGGCAGGTTTAGGGTGAGGACTGAGCAAGAGAGCCTAGTAGAGAGCATCCCTCTTGGTGCCGAGGACATGACCAGCTGCTCTTTTAGCTGAAGGAGGGCACAGGCCTACTTGATGGCAGCAACAGCCATGTGGGCGTGGTGCTCGACCTCTCCTCTGTGACCTCACTGCAGCTGCCACGCTGTGAATGCTCAGCACAGCAGGAGGAGGTGGACAGTGGCCCTGGAAGAGCAGTGCTGGCTGAGCACAGTGCTGAGGGGAGAGGGACACCCTGTGACCGTGCGGAGTCAGGCTCTCCCCAAACTTAATTGCAAATTAAATTGGAAATTTTACTTGCTAAAACCTAGAGTCTCAAAATGTTAAAATTAGAAATAAAAATCTTTTAAATCTTAGAAAATTAAAATGTTAATAAATACAGTAAAGAATTTATTTTTTTTTATCTTTCAAGGTCTAGAGAAAAAAAGCCATGAAAATATATATTGTCATTTAGATATATTGCATGTGGCACTGTTAGACTTAAATCAGTTGGTTTGGGTACCCATTTCCTTAGCCCTGTATGCTAATAGTTCCTGTAAGTACTCAGTGTTACTCATTTTAGTGACTACCTAAATAGGTCATAAGCTCATTTAAGGACCATTTAGTTAATTCTTAGCCCACTGCCTTTCACCTGATTGTTGTCAGTAAACACCACTTGAATTAAATCTATAATTTTTCATTAACCAGAACACCATTGAATAGCCAAGTTTTTGTCCTCCTTCACACATCAAAGTAAGACTGACTTACACAAACACAATACGAGTTATTATTTTAGCAGTGATAGAGATTTTCACTTAAATATTTGAAAATATGAGCATATATTCTTACATAAAGTGAAGTGAGTCCTTTAAAGTCATTTTCTTTGATTTCCTTAATTTTATTGTTTTGAAGGTCAACCATTCGAGTATCCAATGGAATGTTTCTCGGGACAGAGGGCAAGCCTGAGAAATAAACAAACGTTAGATGTACACTCTTTGCTTAGAGGAGATAGCTGATATGTTAGGCTGTGCACTTGTTAAAGTCCATGGTTACCATTAATAACAGATGACTTAACATGTAACGTATGACAAAAACATTGTTCTTTGGAAAGGCCTAGACCGTTTCCAGTCATTTATCTTTACAAGATGTCTGGCTGGTCCAGCCGTCACCGCTGGACTGCTGCCTGGGGCCTGGCGTGGAGGAGGCTCCAGCAAGGCCAGCTTCTGTGGGTGCACTTTGAGGAACATTCAAGTTCTTTGCAAATTTTTGGTCTGTTGAGCATTTTAGAATTCCATTTTCTGAGGGAGAAGAGTGACAGATACCCAAACTTTTTGTTGTCAGTGTCATGGGGAGGTGCAGTGTCCCCTGCTAATGGGGAGGTGTCATGGTAAGGTCTGTGCCAGTGCAGATTCCGTTCAGTAGATTTTATTTTATGAGCTAACTGTTCAGGGGAACACTATTTTCAAACAGCTGTCTGTCTGGAGGCAGGTGGTTTGCAGCTCTCTGATGACAGGTGTGTCCTGGAGCAGAGCTGGGGAGCGGCTAGGAAGGCCTTGGCCTAAGGATGCTGTGCTGACGACGCACATCCTCTTAGTCACAGCCACGGTGAACCAACCCAGTTTACACCCACCGGTGTCAATGTTGCTTGCCTGGGATGCAGCTTAGAAATGACAGTACATTCTGATATTTCCTAACTACAGCCGTTTCTCACGACAGGGTCTGTCTCAGCCTCTGAGTTTCTCCTTTCTGCTGCTCGTCCCACACTCGTGCTGCTGTGCTTCCAGACTAGCTTTTCTCAAACATTACCTCATCTTATCATCCCCATCACAGCAATGCCAAAGGTAGAGCTTAAAAACCATTTTTTTCTAACCTATGTATTTCATTAAGATTTTCCCACTGATTCTAGTTCATAATCTTAACGAATGCTTTTTGTTCACCTCTCTCGTATTGTCCCTTAGTAGCACACTTTGTAAAGTCTCTGGAGTGGATTGTAACAAGCTTTGACTAGTGCCCAAGTGCCATAGCCACAGGACGAGACACCGAGTGCTCAGACGCACTCTGCAGCGGCCCTGATGGCCTCAGCCCCCTGGGGAGGGGTGCCAGACCTTGGCTTCCTGCAGTGTGACACATTTGAGTCACCTCTCTTTTGGAAATAGCTGAATACAGCACCTCTTCATATAAATCCCATCACATCCTCTTTTTGAGCAGGGTCTGAGTGTGCCCTTCTATTTGAGAACACATTCATTAAAGTATTAAAAAAATGAAATAGAGAATTACACATTTTTAACAGACTTTAAAAAGTAATTTAGTTCAGCCACTTCTTATATAGACATTCTATACTCAAATCACTAAAAACAAATAGGGAATTGTCTTTAAATGAGACTTCACAACTCTGTAACCTGTTCCTTGCCCTGGACAGTGGATTCGTTTTTTAGTGTAGAGTTTTACTAGAAAGCACAATCTCAACCTTCTGGCACCCTGAGGTGGAGAGGCTGCAGTAACACCCATTCCTTCGGAAAGAGATGAAATCGAGGCACTTTGGTTCAAATTTGGGAAGAGAAGGAAATGTTCTCTATATGAAATTCTCATGGTTTTCCTCTGATTTTCAAAATAAGTTTGCATGTACTTTGTGGTTTGTTATACTTTTCAAAAATTAAATTTTGTCAGAATAGGATTATTCTCCAAAACAAGTTGACATGTTCTTACCTAGATCAGAACAGTGTACAACTCTTGAGTAGCACTGGCATCCAAACGGACATGTTGAAAACAGATCGAATGAGAAGAAGGGGTTAATTGGCTCTCTTGTTGGAAAAAGAGAGTTGTCAACATCAGCGTCACCTTCATCTTCCATGTCCTTCAGCATCACATTCTTCAGCGTCATGTATGAAGGGCGAAATAAAGGTTTGGCAGAGCACAAAGCCAAGAAAACTAGGAGCACATACTCCTTCATGTTGTCTTGTGTACAGGGCCAGTCTAAGACTAAGTAGACATTGAAGATTAAGTTAACAGTTAAACACAATTCTGCAACTGAACTTTTCTCAGAAGTGTCATTCTTGTCCATTGTGAGTAAATTTTGCAACCTTTTAGAAAGCAGTTCAGCAGTATGCATTCGAAACTTTAAAAAGATCTTTGTTTTTCATCCAGTATTTATGCTTTTGGAATCTAATCTCAGGAAGCAATGCTAATGTGCATAAAGATGTTCATTATAGAATTACTAGAGGCCCGGTGCACAAAATTCGTGCACTGGGAGTAAGGGGGGGTCCCTCAGCCCAGCCTGCACCCTCTCCAATCTGGGACATTCCTCTCATAATCCGGGACTGCTGGCTCCCAACTGCTCACCTGCCTGCCTGCCTGATTGCCCCTAACCGCTTCTGCCTGCCAGCCTGATCACCTCCTAACCACTCCCCTGCCAGCCTGACCGACGACTAACTGCTCCCCTGCCGGCCCGATCGTCCCCAACTGCCCTCCCCTGCAGGCCTGATCGTCCACAACTGCCCTCTCCTGCTGGCCATCTTGTGGTGGCCATCTTGTGACCACATGGGGGTGGCCATCTTGTGTGTGGGTGTGATGGTCAATTTGCATATTACCTCTTTATTATATAGGATGTATGACTAGAGGCCTGGTGCAAAAAATTTGTACACTGGGAGGGGGTGGTCCCCTCAGCCTGGCCTGCGCCCTCTTGCAGTCCGGGAGCCCTCAGGGAATATCTGACTGCTTAGGCCTGCTCCCCTAAGTGGGCAGTCGGATATCTGTAGTGCTGCTGCAGAGGTGGGAGAGGCTCCCGCCACCGCCGCTATGCTCACCAGCCGTGAGCCCAGCTACTGGCTGAGTGGCGCTCCCCCGTGGGAGTGCAATGACCACCAGGGGGCAGCTCCTGCATTGAGCGTCTGCCCCCTGGTGGTCAGTGTGTGTCATAGCGATCGGTCGTTCCTCCATTGGACCAAAACTGACTCTCTGACATCCCCTGAGGGGTCCCAGATTGCGAGAGGGCGCAGGCCAGGCTGAGGGATCCCACTGGTGCACGATCGGGGCTGAGGAGGGACGCAGGAGGTTGGCCAGCCGGGGAAGGACCCCGGGAGGGCTCTAGGGCATGTCTGGCCCATCTCACTCAGTCCCTATCGGCTGGGCCCCAGCAGCAAGCTAACCTACTGGTCGGAGTGTCTGCCCCCGGGTGGTCAGTGCATGTCATAGCAACTGGTCCACCGGTCAACTTTCTGCTCCTTGGTGGTCAGTGCACATCATAGTGAGCTGTTGAGCGACCTTAACATATCATTAGGATATTACACTTTGATTAGTTGAATGGCTGACCAGATGATCAGACATTTAGCATATTAGGCTTTTATTATATAGGATAGCAAAAACTTAAAAATGGCTAAAGGGAAATATGTGAAATATGGTATATTCTTGAAATACTTTGTAACCTACAAGATATTTGCACAGATGTTTAAAATTATGAAATTTTTTTTAAGGAAAAACAAATATAAAAATCTATACATGGCAAACAAACAAAAACCCTGACACAAATGTACCTCATTGATGAGAATCTCTGGGTGGTAGAATGATGAATGACTCTTTTGTCTTTTTCTTTTTTAACTTTTATAATGAACAGTAAGTGCAACTTTTTAAAAAAATAATTGACTTTGAGAGACAGAGAGGAAGGGAGAGGGAGAGAGAAAAGCATCAATGTGATGGTGACACAGAGGTCAGCTGCCTCCTGCATGTCCCCTACTGGGTCAGGAATGGAACCAGCTACCTTTCAGTGCACAGGACAATGCCCAGCCAATGGAGCCACACATCTGGGAAATGCTTTATGTTGGAACCAAGAATGTCTTCCGGCACATTTTTCTCTCTTTACTAATTTTGCCTTCTATGAGCCATGTAAAATTAATCTTACATTTTTGTATTCTCATATTCTGGTTACTTCAAAAGAGAAGTCAGGCGAACCTTGATTCTACAAGAAACTCGCCGTGTACAGCAGGGGCGGGGAACCTTCTCTCTGCCAGGGGCCATTTGGGTATAAAACATCATTTGCGGCCATCCAAAATTATCAACTTAAAACTAACCTGCTATATTTGGTCAAACATTACCCCTAATGCCTTGGCAGGGCCAGACCAAATGATTTCTTGGCCCTATGGCCCTCGGACCGAACGTTCCCTACCCATGATTTACATCCCATCTGAGATGATACAGACTTGATAAAGTACAAGTGATTGTAGACCCCAAACCTTAAGTCTGTTTATCAGTAGAAAAATATGGAATGTCCAGGAGAGAATACGGCATAGTAATGTCCTGCCCCTCCCCACCCCATTATTCAGAAAGAATATAAGAGAATATTCTCATTTAATATGATGTGACTTTTAGTTATTTGTCCTTATTTTAAATTTTGAGTTTATTACCATGGCTTAGGCTCTTGCTTGATTAGTTTTGGGGGTATTTATGTTGTGTCATTTATAAACTTAAATTTGTCTTGTTCTCAGGAAGACTCAGTATTTTCCCAATATAGACCAGTTTTGCCAGAGTTTCTTACTCATAGAGAGCTCTGGATTTTGGTTTCAAGTTTCCCTAGATAGGAATAATATTTGGAATGTGATTTCTGTGCTGATAATTGGTATTAACGGAGCCGTAGCACATAGAGGCTCCTCCCCTGACCCTCGTGGCGTCTGAAGAAGCTGAGGCCAGCCTTCTCACTCCTGTGCTGTCCACCCACTGCATGGCCTCCACCAAGTCCCAGGCCCAGTGACTTCCAGACAGTGACCCAACTGTCCGAGGAGAGGCGGGCTGAGAAGCTCGCCCAGATTCCCAGGGTTGGCAACAGGCCTGAGAAATGTCTTTCTGAAATTGCAAAGGCTCCTGTTTTCCCCTTCAACGTTCCACAAACTTGGAATGGAAAATGTGTCTAAGTGAAATGGTATTTCCTGTCAGACACTATTATTAGGGAAACACGTATTGCTTTTAAATCTCATGCTTGGCAACTTTTCCCTTTGGCTGAAATATTTGTATCAGTTCACAAGTGCCAGTATATCAGTGTTACATAACGTGTTCTGCACATTCAGAGGTGGAATCCAGACTAGATCCAGGTGTAAACAAGGTCAGTTAGACATCCAAATATGCATTTGGAATCTTATTCACAGCACCTTTTGGTCATGGAGACTAGACTTTCCTTAAAGAAACAGTAACGTTACCTATAAGTGTAAATAAATCTGACAGAAGAACTGGTTGGCTGCTTTTCCAGTCGTTGTCCATCAGTTTTCAGTGCCTTCTAGCACCCTAGCTGCTGTCTTAAAAGGCAAAAGCTTCTTCATTCTTCTGCTGTTTCCTCTAGTTCCTGAAGACTTGTGCTTATAAGTCAGTCTGTTTTGTCTCAAATCTCAGATTAAGTATAAAATATTCTGTTTTAATATGCAGTCGCTAGTTGTAATAGAGGCCTGCACGTCCCCTCATCTTCCCAGCACTACACAATGTGTGAAATATGAAAAACAAAATATCAAGATGCTTTTGCATATGTGTGGGCTTTGGATTTACTTTTTTAAACAATTCAGTGGTTCTTGGTGGGATTAAGTTATAAAAGTACTTTATACTTTTTAGAGAGACCTAGACCCCTCAGGTTTCTCTGTGATCTATCCTACACATGTGGCCACGGTTCCTGGTTGTCACCCCTCTGAGTAGTTAACAAGGAAGAATGCTCTGCTCTATTTAAATTATGAGGAAGTAGAATACCAAACACATTGTTTGATTTTCTTAAATCTAAGATTTAATACAAAATTTACTTTGGGGTGGGACAAAAGAAAACTTTGTTTTAAATTCTGACTTTATGGATTTTTGTGAAAAGAAGTTCCTAATTTTTTATGTTAAATATAGATCTAGTTAAACTGTTGCTGATCATAATTCTTTCTTGAAATTATATGGATTTCTGTTTTTACTGTACAGTGCCATTTCATCACCTAAGAATAAGGAAGACATTTATCAAGGGAAAATATGAACATTCAAATGTGTAACTAAAAATGAAATTTGAATAACTCATATATTTTTAAATACATTAGAAAATATAGTTTTACATTTCAAAAGAAATATTTACTATTTCATTTAATGTATTTGTGATATTCTCAAACTTCCTTATCATTAATTATTAAGGTAATATTATTTTCCTAAAAGGAGATATAGATGTTTGTTTAAATGATTTTTTACAAATAACTTTGTTAGCATTTATGGTAAAGCACAATGATGGGTTTTCACTTAGCTGTAAAAAAGTCACAATTATATTGAAATAAATTCATTATATGTAAAACAAAAAGAGTTATTTTAGGTTGCTATATAATTAAGTACTGATTTTTAAGAAATTATACAAACTTTAAACTTTATTCTATCATTTACAACATTTATGTTAATAATATTAATGTCCCCTTAGTATGGACTATAAGGTAATTGTCTACTGGCACATGAAAAACAACAACAACATGCAAACATACCTTGTAAGGAGAGAGCAAGTCCTCATGAAAGTCGAGTTTCCCAGCGAGAACTGCTTCCCTGCAGGGATGTCTCATGTCCTCTGCAAGGACATGTGCAGAGGACCGAGGGGCTGCCCCTGGGTGAGCTGCTTCCACAGATTAGCCCAAGTGAGTGCCGAGAAGCAAGATTAAAGCTTGTTACTGCTCATGTGTTTTCCATCACTGTTTGTATTGTAGCCAAAACTTCCAGCTAAACTCTAGACGTCTACTGGAAGATTCTGAAGAAAAAGAGTGCTTACTAATACATGGCAGCTGGCCACTGAAGTACATGAAGTCATTAAGAAATCCTGATTTGAAAAAATAATTTATGAAATTCTTAAATGAATGAATACTTACATATTACAAATTTAAAAATTACCCTATATAGTCCAACAAAATATTTATCAATCTTAGTAAAGAATACGAACATTATTGAAGTATAAACCAAACTCCGAGTGTATCTGAGACAGGAGCCATGCTGCTGTTTCCTTCTGTGGACGGAAGCGACTGCAGAGAGCATACTTCTCAAGCTTTCCTTTCACGGCGTTGAACCCCGCTGCCGGCGTGTTGGGAACTGCAGAGCAGGCCCTTGGGGTACCCCAGGCCCCAGCTTGTGTGTTCTGATATGGCACAGACACCTGGATCCAGGTAACACCTGCTGGGATGTTCCCTTTTCAAGAGAATATCAGCTGTGACATCACAGTTTGTAGGGAGGACTCTGGAGCGGAAAGACGTCCTTCTCGGAGAAGAAAGGCCCAGGAGCATACCCTTCCCCACTCCCCCTGAGAGAGGGCCCCATTCCCACATCAAGCAAGGCCGCACCAGCCAGAGAGGACACCGTCCTGCACCTGCTGAGACAGCCCTCCGTGCCGTGGTGCCGGGGTCCTGGCCTGCAGGCCTGTTCTCACGGCGCGCCTCCAGTCAGCAGTTTGTTCTTCTGCCGTAAAGATCTGACCATCCTCTCCCTCCCAGAGAAATGGCAGCTCCAGCCAGAGAGAGGGAGGGAGAGAGGGAGAGAGGATGGCTCAGGTGTGTCGGGTGGCCAGCCCCACCCAAATAAACTACCCTTTCTTGGGCCTGGAGGTGGACCGTCCCACGCGCTGGCCCCAGGAGCCGCGGGCCTGCAGTACCTGAGGGTGCGGCTTCTGGTTTGGTGAGAATGCTTATGTCCTGTTTATTCAGTTATGTTTAGTTCAGACGTGGCTTTGTTTTTGAACTAAACATGGTACCTTGATGAACTGTGACATCTTGAAAGTTGATGGGATTTTATTAACCGGGGCTCCATGAGAGCGGCCGCTCTGATGGGAGGCCCTTGGGCCTAATCAGATTGGTTGTGCACAGGGTCTAATTTTTTAACTTTTAGCTGAAGTGTATCTGACACAAATATACACACACTATCATGGTACAGCTCAGCTTCACACACCGCACCCTGAGCAACCCTGCTGCGCTGCCACAGCCTGCCCGTCCCCAGGCCCTCCTGGCTCCGCACGCAGCCCTTCGGCGTCACAGCAGCAGGGCGCCAGGCCTTGCTTTCTCTTCTGGGTCTGCTTGCTTCTTTCAGCGTTAGGGATTTGAGACCCCGCCGGGCCCTTTTGGTTAGCAGTTATTTGTTCATTGTCATTATTGTATGGTGTTCTATGGTGTGACTGTGCCACAAATTACATACTTGACATATAGTCAGCTGGGTTCTTCCCCATTTGTAGGGCAGCTATGGACATCGAACATTCTTTGTCTGAGGCTCGTGTGTATGAAGCTTTGTTATGTGCAATGGCTGTACTTAAAAGCCTCAGCTTCTCTTGCAAAGTAAAGCTCTGTCAGTGCGCCCCTCCTTTTACGAGGCACCGCTGGGCTGGGCGGAGGGGCGGCTCTTCCTCTCGGTGCAGCGTGTGCCCCACTCTGCCTTGGCCTCTGCTCGCCCCGAGTGTCCATGCCGCTCTCCTCTCAGGCCTGTCCTCTGCACAGTTCTTCCAGGTGGCTTCGGCCTCTGCCTGCAGAGCTGGGAGGCGCTGGGGGAGGTGGTTTTGTAAAGGTGTGTGACAGCCATTTTCTCTCTCTTCTCGTGAGCCCTAAGCTTATCTTCCTCCAGCATCTTGCTTCGAGCTGGGCAGAGGGCTAGAGCATCATGCTGGCGGGTGGTGCAGACGGTTTATTCCCTCTAAACTGCAGAGAGTGTGGCTAGGGACCCCTCCAGGGCACAGACCCTACATAGTCTTGAGACTGCACCTCATGCTGTGGAGATGGCCCAGCAGGCGTGGACTCCATTTGGAAAGACCCGAAGTTTCCCCCACAGCTTCACAGGTGTTCCGGACACTGCAGTGTGCCTCCTCCTCCTTAACAGAGTGTGAGAAGCAAATGTCCTGCTGGGTTCTGCCAGGGTTCTGTGGAAGGGACTCGATCCTTCCCACATGTTTGTGATTTGTATTGTTTGGTTTTGCTTCATCAGGCTGTGCTCTAAATATCGCAGAGTTACTTTTACTATATCAAACAATATTGTTAGGAATCATGAATAACCAGCATGTTATTACATGGTAAACAGGAAAATAAATTACAAAACTGAACATGTAATAATCTCTGTACTAATACTTTATGAACACAGACATGGATTGCTATAAAAGGAACTTCAAATACAAATTTCTTGCATGGCCTGATATATTCCAACTATCCTATATAATAAAGAGGTAATATGCAAATTGACCCTCACACCCTCACAAGATGGCTGTCTACAACCAGGCCAGCAGGGGCGTTGGTGAGGGACGACCAAATGACTGAACAGCAGGCTGCGTAGGGCAACCAGGCTGGCGGGGGGGGGCAGTTGGGGGCAACCAGGCCGGCAGGGGGGGTTAGGGGGTGACCAGGTTGGCAGGGGGCCAGTTGGGGGCAACCAGGCCGGCGGGGGGGGCAGTTGGGGGAGACAAGGCCGGCAGGGGGGCAGTTGGGGGTGACCAGGCCAGCAGAGAGGCAGTAAGGGACAACCAGACCGGCTTGGGGGGGGGGGGAGCAGTAAGGGGCGACCAGGCCAGCAGGCAGAGGTGGTTAGAGGTGATCAGGCTGGCAGGGGGAGACAGTTAGGGTGATCAGGCAGGCAGGCAGGTGAGCAGTTAGGAGCCAGCGGTCCCAGATTGTGAGAGGGATGTCCCGGATTGGAGAGGGTGCAGGCTGGGCTGAGGGGACGCCTCCCCCCCCATACATGAATTTTGTGCACCAGGCCTCTAGTGTAAATATAAAAATAAATTGCTTAAGCCAAGCACATTTATAATTTCTAAGACCCTTTCCTGACCACCTCCTACTGTGGAAATGGAGTGGTCCAAGCCCAAAATGAGCTGGAAAAGACCTGAGAAACCATCTCATTCAAATTAAGAGTCCAATGCATGTGGATTAGAGGTGCGCCTTCGGAGCTCAGTGTCACTCAGGGGTTGACTTTGTGGTGTTCAGCAGCCAGTATCTGGTGTCTCCTCTTCTGTGCTCGCCTTCTAAGCACGTTGGAGTAGATTGTGTCACTCTCATGTGGTCAGAGCTACCAGGAAGTCGGCCTTTCCTTCTTTGTGAGTGATGTGAGTGCTGTGGAGAAAAGCAAAAGGGGACTGGCAGGGTGGTCAGTCAGAGAGAAGCCCTGAGGGCTGTGTGGGAGTGCCTTGCAAATAAATACAAAGTTTAAGAATGTCTAGGCAGTGGTTCTCAGCCTTCCTGATGCCGCGGCCCTCTAATACAGGTCCTCATGTGGTGGTGACCCCAACCATAAAACTATTTTCGTTGCTACTTCATAACTGTAATTTTGCTACTGTTAATGAATCGTAATGTAAATCGCGACCCACAGGTTGAGAACCGCTAGCGGGGTCGCCTAAGACCATTGGAAAACACAGATATTTACATTACAATTCATAACAGTAGCAAAATTACAGTTATGAAGTAGCAACGAAAATAATTTTATGGTTAGGGGTCACCACAACATGAGGACCTGTATTAAAGGGTCGCAGCATTAGAAAGGTTGAGAACCACTGGTCTAGGCCATTGAATCCTGTGATATGCCGTATTTTTCTGTGTATAAGATGCTAATTTTTTCTAAAATCATTAGACTGAAAATCAAGGGGCATCTTATACACGGAAGTCAGCTAAGAAGGGAGCCTCGAAGGTGCATAGCTGCCCATAACTTGTCTAACAGGCTTCCTCCAATCACGAGCCTTATTGTTACTGACGTCAGCTGATGCTGTAATTGGAGGTGGAGGTGGAGATTGTGCAGATGCAACAGGGACCTGAGCATTCTGAACCTGTAAAAATGTCAAAAAATAAAAAGATAAATACCAGTAAGCATTTGTCTTACTCTGCAAAATTCAAACTGAATGTCATCAGCTCTGCAAAGGAGCATGGAAATAGAGCTTCAGAGAGACAATGTGGACCTCCTCCCACTGCGAGTATGATCAGACAGTGGAGAAAACAGGAAGAACAACTCCTGACGATGCCAAAAAAGAAGAAGGCCTTAAGAGGAAAACCAGCAAAAGGACGAACTTGGAGCAGAGGCTTAAGGCTTGGATTAAGGAGCAGCATCAAAGTGACATGTGTGTCAACCAAGCTTATTCAGTGTCAGGCAAGGATGTTTGCAAGCGAAATGAACATTGTTGATTTTACAGAAAAGGCAAAACGGTGCTTCAATTTCATGAGGAGAGAAGAGTTGGCCAAGAGAACATGAACAAAGTTAGCTCAAAAAATGCCACCAGTTTATGAGGAGAATCTCACATATATAGACAGTGACTCAGAAGACAGCAGTGATACAATAGAAGTTGGAGAAAGTGATATGTCTGGAACTAATAGTGATGAAGAAGAGAGCAGTGATGCAGCAGAGGCTGGATAAAGTGATATGCTGCATAATATCATAGTACGGGTATGTAAACATTACCTGCGGTGATTACTAAATAAAACTGTGTTCTGTTTTATTTTTCAAATATTGATTTCTTGATTTTGGTTGGAAAAGTGTGGGGCATCTTATCCATAAGGGCATCTTATACACAGAAGAATATGGTAAAGAACGTGTGTTCTTTATGCATAACATAAAGGTCGTATATAGCACACACTCACAGATTTCTGAAAGGAATGGCTTTGATGTTCTGGGTGGTGTTTTCTGGGTGGTGTGGAATGCTCAGGTACCCTTCAGGGTGGACCAGGCGGCTTTGTGGTTCATAATGAATTGAAGATATACTGCAGGTCATGGCCCACGGGCAGGATGGAGGCTATAGATGTGTTTTGTTTGGAGCATATGGTGTTTTTTAAAATCAGGAAATTTTATATCAAATCCAAATTTACAGCATATCTTCAAAAATCAATCTGACAAAGTCAGCTCTTAATTCCTGTGCGATTCCAACTCAGGGCAGTGACCTCCCTCACATGGGCCTCCCTCCCTCTGTCCCCTGTGCCGTTGAGCACTCGCTTCTGTGATGCGCAGTTGAGGGAGATTTCCCTTGAAAACAAATTTATGCCATAAATTGTCATTTAGAATGAAGTAAGTTTATGAAGAATGAAGAACTTATACAATTTAGTTTAAAATGTTATGTGGATTTATAATATTTTTAAATGATGCCTGAAAAGTCAGTTTGTTTTGAAGAATGCTTACAAGTAAAGGTTTTGTTTTAAATAAATTGCCCAGTTTGTTCCACTGAGAAGACCTGAAAGCAGAGAGTGTGTCTGCTTTCGGGGTGTGTGTTAGGGACTGTTTCCCACTAGAAGGACCAGGTGGGGCCAGGAAAGTATGAGTCATGCTTGAAGCATCTTGGCATGCCAACAGGCATGAAAGTGAACAGAGATTGCTAAGGTTGTGTGAACAGAATATGGAAACTGGGAAGGGAGTTTGAACACCCACAGACGAATAAGGATGGCAATGGGTTATAACATGTCCGATGCAAAATCTTTTGTATAATAACGAGAGAAAAGAATCAGAGCTCCTGGAGAAGCATGCTGACTGGTGAACACAGGAGGACAAAGTCCCTGCTGTGGCTCCATCCCGGGCAGGCACATGCACAAGCCAATCAGTGAGTGCATGAGTAAGTGTTACACAAGATTGATGGTTTTCTCTCTCTAAAATCAATAAATAAAAATTTGAAAAAGAAAAAATCACCTCCATGTACCCTCCAGTATAGGTAAAGGTAATAAATGGAAGCTGAAACCACTAAGTGAAAGGATATGGATGGCAAGATATTCAGAGATCCGAAGTATTACCTTGCAGATTATCTCTTAGCTAGAGGCCTGGTGCATGAAATTCGTGCACTTGAGCAGGGGGGAGTCCCTCAGCCCAGCCTGCGCCCTCTCACAGTCCAGGACCCCCTCGCTCCTTACTACCCACCTACAGCGGTGGCAGGAGAGGCTCCCCCCACTGCCGTTGTGCTCGCCAGCTGTGAGCCCGGCTTCTGGCTAAGTGGCGCTCCCCCTGTGGGAGTGCACTGACCACCAAGGGACAGCTCCTGCGCTGAGCGTCTGCCCCCTGGTGGTCAGTATGCGTCATAGCAACCGGTCGTTCCGCCATTTGGTCAATTTGCATATTATGTTTTAATATATAGGATTACAAGGTGATAAAGATCCCACCTTACGTTAATGTCTCAGCATCGCCACTAACAGGCCAGCCCGGCATTTTGAGCCTCCTGTTATGATGCAAAAAGAAGCATGTGACATCACCTATGTAGGATTCTTTCCAAAAATGTTTTGACTAAATTTAATCTTGAGGAAGCAATTGGGCAAATGCAGATTAACTGACATTCTACAATGTAGCTGACTTGGACCCTTCAACAAAGTTAAGAAATTGCTACTCTAGCGAAGATGAGCGGGTCAGGATGTGAGCTCAGTTAGATCTGAACTACACACACACACACACACACACACACACACACATACAGGAAGTTAGGACATGGTTGGGGTATTTGGGGGAATCTGATATAGACTGTATGTTAGGTGATAGTTAATGTTAAATTTCTTGGATTTCATAATGTGAAGGATGTGATCATCGTCTCATGGTTATGTAAGAAAATGTTCTTAAAAGACTCTTAGGGAAGTGATATGTTATAATATCTACAACTTACATTCAAATGTTCCAGACCCTGTCCCCTGCAAGTACATAAATATGTATGTGTAGATGTATAGACATATGGATATGCAAAGAGATAAAATGAATGTGAAAAAATACTATTAATTGGTGAATGTGAGTGAAGAGTATAAAGATGTTCGTTATATAATTCTTTTAACTTTTATGTGGCCTTAGAAATATTCCTAAATAAAGGGGGAATAAATGCTAAATAATTGTTGGAAATAAGGCAGTTTGCCTTAAAAGTAATTTTAACTCTTTGTTGTATCCTTACCTCTAATTAAATATTTACATGTAAAACTTATTTTATGTTAATTAAGGAGTTACCCTAGAAGGGATTCTTAACCTAGAGTACATGAATCCTTAGAGAATTTGTGAAAGGTTATATGAATCTTTTGATAACATGCAGTCTTTTTCTGTATAGAAGGCTCATTATAGTTTTCATGATATCATCAAAGGCATCCATCCTTTAAATAGTTAGGAAATATTGCCCTATAATAGATTTACAATTTCTAGTGCAATCTTCATTCTGAGTACCACATTAGTAGTTAAATTTGTCTTTCAGACAGTGCACATATACATTTGGTAATTGTGAACGAAATTTTCAACTTATTCAAAACAAATGAACCTTCATCAGAATCTTACTTACAAAAAGGTTTGCTTATGTTGGCACACAATGCAATATACAGATCATGTATCATAGAAATGTACACTTGAAACCTATATGATCCTATTAATCAATATCACCCAAATAAATTTAATAAAAATTTTTTTTAAAGATTTGCTTGCATCAGCTGATAGTTTAATGTAAGTTTATTTGACCACAGAGATCCTGTTACTTAGGAACACACAATGACATTTTAATAACATGATGTATTTCTCTTCCAAACTAATGTGTGTTTAGTGCAATCGCGTGTTATGTTTAAAGCGGTCTGTTTTCCCTTGTGTGTACTCACATTCCTCACATTTTGTGCAAAGGAAAAAATATGCTAGGTTTGATTTTATCTCCATGTTAATGTAGAAAAAGAAACATAACTTCAAAGAAGAAATAGTCATGCTTTTTTTTTTTTTTTAGTTGAGTGATCACTAAGCTCTTCATCAAGTGAGAAACATTCCCTTCTCTGTAAACAGCTGGGGCAGAGCGACTGTCACTGGCGTTCAGTCTCCACTGCTTCTGTGCAGCACGAGGCCGCTCGGACCTGGGTCATGAGTTAGAACGTGCCGACATGTTGTTTAGATGCATAGGACTGAGCGTGTCTGTTTTAGTTTTTGTTTTAATTTAATAAATCTTTATTGTTCAGATTATTACAATTGTTCCTCTTTTTTTCCCCCCATAGCTCCCCTCCACCCGGTTCCCACCCCACCCTCTGCCCTTACCTCCCCACCACTGTCCTCATCCATAGGTGTATGATTTTTGTCCAGTCTCTTCCCGCACCTCCCACACCCCCTTACCCCCCGAGAATTGTCAGTCCACTCCCTTTGTATGCCCCTGATTCTATTATATTCACCAGTTTATTCTGTTCATCAGGTTTTTAATTCACTTGATTTTTAGATTCACTTGTTGACAGACATGTATTTGTTGTTCATAATTTTTATCTTTACCTTTTTCTTCTTCTTCCTCTTCTTAAAGAATACCTTTCAGCATTTCATATAATACTGGTTTGGTGGTGATGAACTCCTTTAGCTTTTTCTTTTCTGTGAAGCTCTTTATCTGACCTTCAATTCTGAATGATAACTTTGCTGGGTAGAGTAATCTTGGTTGTAGGTTCTTGCTATTCATCACTTCTTGCCACTCCCGTCTGGCCTGCATAGTTTCTGTTGAGAAATCAGCTGACAGTCCTATGGGCACTCTCTTGTAGGTAACTAACTGTTTTTCTTTTGCTGCTTTTAATATTCTCTCTTTGTCTTTTGCTCTTGGCATTTTAATTATGATGTGTCTTGGTGTGGTCCTCTTTGGATTCCTTTTGTTTGGGGTTCTCTGTGCTTCCTGGACTTGTAAGTCTATTTCTTTCACCAGGTGGGGGAAGTTTTCTGTCATTATTTCTTCAAATAGGTTTTCAGTATCTTGCTCTCTCTCTCCTTCTGGCACCCCCATAATGCGGATGTTGGTATGCTTGAAGTTGTCCCAGAGGCTTCTTACACTATCTTCAAATTTTTGGCTTCTTTTTTCTTTTTGCTTTTCCGGTTGAGTGTTTTTTGCTTCTTTGTATTTCAAATCTTTGACTTGATTCTTGCGATCCTCTAGTCTGCTGTTGGGTCTCTGTATAATATTTTTTATTTCAGTCAGTGTATGTTTAATTTCTAGTTGGTCCTTTTTCATATCCTCAAGGGTCTCGCTAGATTTATCAGCCTTTTCTAGGAAATTCTTGAAAAACCTTATAACCATGGTTTTGAACTCTATAGCCAGTTGTTTGCTTTCCTCCATTTCTTTCGTTTGTGATCTGTTTCTTTGTCTCCGCATTTTCGCTGCTTCCCTGAGTTGGTAGGGTAGCTTTGTGTGCTAGGTGCCCTATAGGGCCCAGTGGGTCGGCCTCCCCAGTTACCTGAGGTGGACACTCTTGGTGCACCCCTTTGTGGGCTGTGTGCACAGCCTTGTTGTAGTTAAGTCTTGATTGTTGTTGGTATCACTCGGAGGGATTGACTTCCAGGCCATTTGGCTGTGAGGATCACCTGTATCTACGCCGGGAGAACTTCTGTGCTGGAGACAATCTTATGAGACAGGACTTGCAAAATTGCAAAAGCCTCTGTGCTCAGCTTGGATGAGGTGGAGTCTCAGGGCTGAGCAGACAGTCTTGGCTTCCCGTCAGCCCTGCCCTATGAGGCCCCTGGGTCTCAGTGTCCCTCGGTAATCGCTGGAAGCACCTCTGAGAGAAAGCCACCCTCAAGTTTCGCCCGCTGCCAGACAGTCCAGTTTCTCCCCCAATGAATCTGGATTCCCAGATTCTCGCCCGGAACTGGAGTTCAGCGCAGTGGGGAGTTTCTGTTTCCCATCTGCTAGAGAAAACCAGCGGCACACTCTGCAGTCAGTCCTCTCTGCGCGCACTTGCGCGTGCGCCTCCAGACCTCTGCTTTTTGCGGCTCCCCTGAGTTTCTGCCTGACAGTCCAGATTCTCCCCGTATAAGCCTGGGGCCCCAGGGTCTCTCCCAGAACTGGGGTTCAGTGCAGTCGGAACTGGCGTTCAGTGCAGTCGGGAGTTTTTGTCTCCTTTCTGCTAGAGAAAATCAGCCAGGCACTCAGCCGTTCGCGTGCGTCTCCGTACCTTAGCCTTTTGCAGCTCCTCTGATTCTCCGTGTGCTTTCCTCTTTTCTTCTGGTTGTAGAATTTCCACTCAGCCAGCTTTCCTGTGGTTCTGGATGATGTCCGTTTTGTCTTTTAGTTGTAGTTTTGAAATTGTTGTGCGAGGCAGCATTTTAGGTATTTACCTATGCCGCCATTTTGGTTTCTCCCTTGTCTGTTTTAGTTTTGCTAAAAATTTTTTATAAATGCCTCTGGATCTGTTGGATTAGTTTCAGTCACAGGGGCAGTAATGAAATAATTAAACTCCCCAGTAAAAAAAAAAAAAATCTGCTCCTAAACTTTTCTCAAGTGTATGACAAGGTGTAGTTCAGACTCGGCATTTACGGAGGGGTGGCCCCTGCTCACGAGCGCTGCCCTAGGGCACCTGCACTGGGAGATGGATGTGGGCGGGCGTGACTCAGGACAGGCCCTCACGCCCGGGTCGCTGTGGGCACCACTGTGGGTCCCGCTGGAGCCTGGCCCTCGTCTGAGAGTGCACGCTGACTCCATCCTGGTGTGATAGGCCTGCCATTCTCCCGCTATATTTCACACTCTAAGGAATGAAGTTCCTTGAATAATTAGCATCTACCATGTTAGAGGCCTGGCAGCCTTGAGCAAGTCACTGAACCTTCCTGCCTGCTGGTTTCCCAGCCCCTGACCTGACATTCACCGAGTGCCTGGCACTCTCATGGACATCACCCCGTTCAACCTTCCCCGCAGCCTTGGGAGATAGATGTTGTTCCCCCAATTGAAGGCATGTGGCAAACTAGAAATCAGAGTATGACTTGGCCAAGTCCACAGTCAAAGGGATTCCAGTTCAGAACCATGAGGCTCATTCCTGTTTAGCTACAAAAGGTGAACCACATGTTCCGTAGACTTCTAGGATGTAGGGGCCCCGGGTCATCTGGCATAAGTGAGAGCTGGCCGGGACTTCTGACTCTTCGCGGTACTGTTAATGTTTTTGAATTTTAAGTTTACCTCATTCAACTGCAGACAGGAACAGTTATCGTCGTCAGTCTGTAAATACCTCTCCTATGAGGACACTGTTTCCTAAATAAGGGAATGTGGTGGAATAGATATCGTAGAGGGTTTCACCCAGCCCTTGAAGTTTTCACTTAAACAGCAGAATCTGAGTATTTCATTCTTTTATGTCAGCATCTAAGAACTGAGTGATCCATGGTGTGCTTAAATGATGGCTTTGGGGACATAAGCAATGTTGCTGCTATGCAGAGCAGCCAGTTGATTCCTAAGTATTACCAGTTGTCAGAATGTGACTTGTTTATACAGTGTGCTCTAAGCTTTCTGATGTTCTTACCAGGAAATATTAATAAGAGAAATCATTCTTTATTAATTTTATGAATATATAAATCTTTTCCAATTCAGTTTATCACTTTTTCTGTACAAATCCTTAAAATGTACAGATTCCTTTCTGTTATTTAGGAGTAGTGTTAACATCAGCTGGGTCCTGGGTGGAAATGAGTGTAATTTCACTTAATCCTCTGCCATCTTGGATTTTTAGTCAAAATCTGTTATCTTAAGAAGTAATTGACTTTGTCTTAATGAGGCCAACTCCTAAATGATGGAGTCATTTGACAGTGAGAGCCAAAGGAGAGGTTCTTGCATCTTCCTCACCCTTTTGGCAGCACCCAATTCACCAGGTACCTGTGCCCTCAAATTCAAAAGTGCACACGCCCATTCTCCGGCATCCACACTTCCCGCTTTGTGGACTTCAATCAGCAGATGCAGGTTAAGGCCAAAGTCAGACAGAGATGGAGGATGCATGAGCCTAGTCTGTGCCACGCCCTAGCCATCCTGCAGAACTTGCGCCCCGCTGACTGCCTTTCAGGGTTTTCCGGGTCAAAGGTCAGCAGTCTTTGGTTGTTGCAGATGTGCTCAGCTAATCCCACTCTGTGGTGCTGGAGCTCGAAGGAACAGACACACCAACTAAACGTTCTTGCCCAGATACACAGAGTTTGACTGCATCCAGGCACCTGTGACCTGGCCCCTGAGAAGCGTTTGCTCAGGCCACACTCTGCAGCCTGGTTGTTGGGCAGAAGGTGAGAGGAGGGCCAGGGCCTTTGGTTGCATGTTCTTTGTGAATCTTAAAACGTGGCATGTGATTTAGTTAGTTTAGTTAGTGCCTTTCCATTTGTTTTAAGGAACAAAGGAGGAACAGTGGCAGCTAGCTCTTTCCAATGGCATCAAAGCTGCTTCAAAGGAAGAGTCTTAAGGAATATGTCCTCCTTAGGCCCATGACCCCTGCTGGGCCGCACTTAGCACTGGCCTGTCCACACAGCTGCTCTGTGGTTGAGCTAATTGAGTCCCAGGAAAGGGAAACGACTGCCCAGTTCATCATCAGGACCAAGGTGGGCACTAGGTATCCCATCCTGGGGCAGTTACTTCTTTACGACTCCAGGCTATACATGCCTTCACCATATCATGTCGTTAGTGCTTTTTGAAATAGTATCTATAATAATAAAAGCGTAATATGCTAATTAGAGCAGAACGACCTTCCAGACGTCATTCCGGACGTCCTTCCAGACGAAGCCACGGCAGCGGGGGCTGAGACAGAGGTGGTTAGGGGTGATCAGACAGGCAGACGAGTGGTTAGGGGCAATCAGGCAGGCAGGAAGAGTGGTTATGGGCTATGAGGCAGGCAGGCAGGCCAGCAGTTAGGAGCCAGTGGTCCCGGATTGCGAGAGGGATGTCTGACTGCCGGTTTAGGCCCGATCCCTATGGATCGGGCCTAAACCGGCAGTCGGACATCCCCCTAAGGGTCTCGGATTGTGAGAAGGTGCAGTCCGGGCCTCTAGTCTTATCTATAATAAGCCAAGTCTCAAAATTAAAAATGTAGTTAGTATTCCTTGTACATATGTGCAAAGATGACACCATTAATATTTTCAGACCATGACTAGATCAGCAGTTCCTTTGTATACATATGTGTTAGTAATTATAGCATACTTCTGAAGCCAAACAGGACATCTGCGTGTTTTTTAACATTGTATTGTGAAGAATGTTTTCTATAAGGACATTGATCACTTTTTTAAAAATGTATTTAAAACTTCCTATGCAGAGCATGGTGAAATTTCAAGGCTGCAAAAGTTCAGTGCCAGACATTTTATATTTTAATTATAGTAAAATCAGTTGAAATAACTGATTTTTTTCTTCTGACTTAAGAACAAAGCTTCTGTCAGTCATTCTGATTTTCAGCCTTCCTAGAGATTCTGCTCCCCACAGGGTGTCCCTGAGCGCACAGTAGGGTCTCACTGTGCTCCTGGGCTCATGCCCTCCAAGGCTGCTGGGAATGGCTCAGTCTTCCTGGGTCTCATGAGGCTTGGACACTCTTAAAACTTGGGGCCAGGGGGACACAGGAAAAGGGAGCTCAGGACTCACCATGCTTCATTGCTTCTCCACCCTGTTCTGCCTGCCTCTTGGTTTGCTTGTCCTTTTGATTTCCTACTTATTGCTCCTACCACACTGGGTGCTCCCAGAGCAGTCCTCATCTAATCTTATCTCTGTTCCTTTCATTAGAGGCTGAGATAAGAAAGCTGGTCTTATCTAAATGGAGAAGGAGTGTAGGAGAGGCTCGGTATCCCTCTGTGTTGTCCCAGGGTGCTAAGTCTGTTGAATCACTTTATTCAGTTGGAGTCCCCTCCAACAATGATTTTGTTTACTGCTTAGATTGCCTTTAACCAGCGATTTTTAACCTTTTTCATCTCATGGCACACACTAATTACTAAAATTTCGTGGTATACCAAAAAAATATGGGTTTTTTTTTTTTTTTTGCTGATCTGACAAAAGAAATAGGTATAATTTTGATTCGTTCACACAGGATGGCTATTGTTTTGATGGCTGTTATCATTTTATTAAAGTACATTTTTATTTATTTCAGAGAGAAAGGGAGAGGGAGAGAGATATAGAACCATCCATGATGAGAGAGAATCATGGATTGGCTGCCTCCTGCGTGCCCCCTATTGGGGATCGAGCCCACAACTTGGGCATGTGCCCTGACCAAGAATTGAACCGTGACTTCCTGGTTCTCAGGTTGACACTCAACCACTGAGCCACACCAGCGGGGCTGCTGTTGTCACTTTTTGACAATGTAAGAGAAAAGGAGGTCAGTGTCCCTGACTAGTCAGGTATTGCATGTTTCTAAGATACTTGAGGTATACCAGTTGAAAATCACTGTAGGTCTATGCATTTATACTCACACTAGAGGCCCGGTGCACGAAATTCGTGCACGGAGGGGGGTTGTCCCTCAGCCCAGCCTGTACCCTCTCCAATATGGGACCCCTCGAGGGATGTCCGACTGCCCGTTTAGGCCCGATCCTGGTGGGCAGTCGGATCCCTAAAACGGGCAGTCGGACATCCCTCTCACAATCCAGGACTGCTGGCTCCCAACTGCTTGCCTGCCTGCCTTCCTGATTGCCACTAACCGCTTCTGCCTTCCAGCCTGATCACCCCCTAACCACTCTGCTGCCAGCCTGTTTGCCCCCAACTTCCCTCCTCTGCCGGCCTGGTCACCCCTAACTGCCCTCTCCTGCAGGGTTGATCACCTCCAACTGCCCTCCCTTGTAGGCTTGGTCCCTCTCAACTGCCCTCCCTTGCAGGCCGGGTACCTCCCAACTGCCCTCTCCTGCTGGCCATCTTGTGGTGGCCATCTTGTGTCCACATGGGGGAAGGATCTTTGACCACATGGGGGCAGCTATATTGTGTGTTGCAGTGATGGTCAATCTGCATATTACTCTTTTATTAGATAGGATAGAGGCCTGGTACAGGGGTGAGGGCCAGCTGGTTTGCCCTGAAGGGTGTCCCAGATCAGGTGGGGGTTCCCTTGGGGTGTGGGGCGGCCTGAGCGAGGGGCCTGTGATGGTTTGCAGGCCGGCCATGCCCCCTGGCAACCCAAGCAGAGGCCCTGGTATCTGGAATTTATTTTCCTTCTACAATTGAAACTTTGTAGCCTGGAGCGGAGCCAAGTCTGGGGCTCCCCTCCGAGGCCGGCAGCCATTTGTGTTGGTGTTATAATTGAAACTTTGTTGCCTTAAGCGGATGGACCCGGCCAGGGTGTGCGGAAAGCTTTGCTTCCCCTGTTGCCGGCAGCAACCCTGGCCTGCTCTCTCAAGCTCCATTCTGTCGCCATTTGTTTGAATTTGTTTACCTTCTATAATTGAAACTTTGTAGCTTGAGTGGAGGCTTAGGCCTGGCAAAGGCAGGCAGAAAGCTTGGCTTCCTCTGTTACCTAGGAAACCTTGCTCTCTGTGGCTGTAGCCATCTTGGTTTGGGTTAATTTGCATACTCGCTCTAATTGGATGGTGGGCGTGGTTTGTGGGTGTGTCGGAGGTATGGTCAATTTGCATATTTGTCTATTATTAGATAGGATAGCAAGAAGCACTGCACAAGGTTTCTTGTTAAATGAATGGATAGCCATATCTTCTTATTTTCACTTATCTCGTAAATTCACCTTGGCCAGTTTAAATTAGTTAATGCTCCTACATTCTGAAACTAGTTATATATCTCAACTTTTTGTTCCATAAGATTATTTTTCTGTTTTTAACCACCTAGTTTAAGCCTTGACTTTTGATTCTAACAATCTCCATCACATTATTATTCTTGTTTATGTTATAATCTCAAAATAGCTATTAAGACAAGGGGACTTAGAAAGAAGGGCTTAGAAATTATATGCTCAAATGGGTAAACTGAACTTTTCACAAGTTGGCTAGGATGATCAAGATTGGCACTCAGGTACTTGATTCCTGGTATAATTATACCTGATTCCTGGTATAATTTGAAATAGTTTTATCTGTAATAATCAACTTTGGTGAATATGCTAGTTGGTCTCAATTTTATATGAAACGTACACACATGCATATACACTTCCCAGATGCTTTTCATGTTGTGCTTCTCATAACAGCCTTGTGAGGTGAGGGTGGGAGGTTCTGACGGTGGTGAGAGAACTATTAAAAGATTAAATAACTGCAGTTCAAGATTAGCGTAGCCTCTGCAAGGGTGCCAAGGCTGGAACTTTCAAGACACAAAACTGATAGTAACAAAGAAGTCAACAGAGTTTCTATATGTGTCTATTATAAATTATTTTAGAATAAAGATAAAAGGTCATTTCCTACTGAAAATTTTAATATATGGTTTTGATAGTGTCTGATATATAGTGACTATTGATAGTTTTGTGTTAAGTTGAACTGAGTGGAAGGATACATACACTTGAGCAAATCAGGGCAAGGAAGATGGGTGCTAAGAGTGATCAATAGCGCAAAGATTCCAAAATCTCACGCGTTAGGTTACATTTATAAGTGTACAGTCAAGGATAAAGAATATCTATTTTGCCGAAACCGGTTTGGCTCAGTGGATAGAGCGTCAGTCTGTGGACTGAAAGGTCCCGGGTTCGATTCCGGTCAGGGGCATGTGCATTGGTTGCAGGCACATCCCCATCCCCGGTAGGGGGTGTGCAGGAGGCAGCTGGTCGATGTTTCTCTCTCATCGATGTTTCTAGCTCTCTATCCCTCTCCCTTCCTCTCTGTGAAAAATCAATAAAATATATTTTAAAAAAATAAAAAATAAAAGAATATCTATTTTAAGCAAACTCCATTGCTTTTCATAAAATCTTTTGATCTTGAATAAAGAAATATGGTAATCTTAATATACTATTACACTTCTTAGACTTGCAGAAAACTTTCAAAATAGTATGGACATGTATATCCTTCTCCCAGCTTCCCCTAATATTAATAATCACATTAATAACCATAGTACAATGATCAACACCAGGAAATTAACATTATAATAGTGTTTTAATTTCACACGTATAATTAATAGAAGAAACTAAAGCTAACCCAGTAATTAAGTGTACTTATACCAATAATTGTATCATCAGTTCTTTAAGAAAAAAATTTTTTTAATAAAATTTTTTTAAAATATTTTTTTTATTGATTTCTTAGAGAGGAAAGGAGAGGGAGAGAGAGATGGAAAAATCAATGATGAGAGAGAATCATTGATCAGCTGCCTCCTGCCTGCCCTCTAGTGGGGATTGAACCCACAACCTGGGCATGTGCCCTTGACCAGAATCGAGCCCGGCACCCTTCAGTCCACAGGCTGACGCTCTATCCACTGAGCCAAACCAGCTAGGATCGAAAATTAATATATTATTGTTTTAATGTTGGAGTAATAAACAGAACACTCATTCATAACTTCCACCTGTAATTTTTTTCTGTTAACTTCCTGGTTTTGAACCAAAACATACACGATTTGTAAATGGCCTTCAGGTGTCCGCTGATAGCGCTGGTCACAGGCTGCTGGTCAAGGACACGCATACTTTGTCCCAGATTCTCGCAGTCTGCTCAGCAGTGCACAGCCTCCTGCTTCCTGAGGGAGCCCTGCAGGGGGATGGCTTCATTCTCGAGCGTGAAACTGAAGGCTTCGCTAAAAGTTCTAGAAGATTAAACCTTCTAGATATATTTTTGGTTGTTCATCTCTTATGAATCAGGTAGACTAGCGTAATAATACTGAATGTAACATAACATGATGTCTTTCTTGATGATAAATGCTGCTACAGTAAATATATAAATACAGGTTTTAATTGACAAAGGAAATATGGAATTACTTTATATTCTGTGGCTTAAGAACAATACTTGAATATGATCTTATGCATGAAAATGCATAGGATGATATTTCTCTTGTTTTAATATAATTGTTTTCAAGATGAAGATGTTCCAGTGTTGAATCATCGTCTTCTTTGGCATTGCAGATTTGTTCTGGGAGAATATGCCTAAGGAAAAGTAGACATGAAAGTCAAAATGGTCCAAGTAATATACTGCCTTCATAATTTAGGAGTTAAATTTTATATTTATTTTTAAATTTTATTTTTTCATTTAATAATGTTAGATCCCTTTTTTATATTATATACCAGAAAAGATTCAGAATACATCAAAGATCTAAATGTGAGTAAATGAAGGCATAAATGTATTAGAATAACAAAAGCGTGGTTGTGCCCTGGGTTCGGGGAAGATCTTCCTACTTGTGACGTAAACTAGAATTACTGAAAGATGAGATTAATAAATTGACTACTGGGTGTTAAAGAATGCACTTAAAAGACAAATGGCAAACTAGGAGCAGATATTTGCAACTTTTATCACAGATAAAGGGCTTATATACAAAGACCTAAACATCTAGAAGGAAAGGGGAAAAGAGAAAAAAAAAGAAGGTAACTAGTTCACAAAAGAAACAATGAAATGTGTAAATGTGAAAAGATGCTCGGGTTCATTCAGGATGAGAGAACTGGAAATTGAAAGTATGCTGGCAGATCACTCTCACCAGACTTGCTACCCAAACGTCCAAAAGCTCGTCCACATGTCCTGACAATTAGGCTGTGGAGCACCAAACACCACTGAGAGGAATTCACTGCTCCATCCAAAAGATCTTTGCATTATCTAGCAAAATTACATGTGTATTTTATCACCCTGCAGTCCCAGTTTTAGGAATTGATCCCAAAGTTAGACTGAAAAATAAAAAACAATTGAACAAAGTTGTGCATTTTGGCATTTGTAGTTAGTGAAAGAATGGAAACAATAAAATGTGTATCAATAAGGAACTGGTTGCATAACATATCTGCAAAGTGAAATACTATTCAGTTATAAAATGGAATGAGGAAATTCTTTATATACTGATATGGAATGATATCCTTGACATAATGATAATTTAAAAAAAGTAAAGAGTGAAAGTAAGCACATTCTCTAGAGAGGGAAATGAAGTCTTCTGTGGAATATTTGTATGGTAATTATGGGGAGGATGGGGGAATATTAATATGCATGTATGTATTTACATACTGGAAATACTGGAAAATGCTTCCAATATTTTCCAAAAGAAATACTGGAAGGATAAACTAGAAGTTAATTTACAACTTTAAACTGTGGGGAAGGATGGATTACAGTGTAAGGGACAAACATAGGAGAAAGACTTCTTTGTTATAACGTTTTGACGTTGGAATCATATAAATGTTTAACATGGGAAAAATAATATTAAATAGAAAAATAACACTTGCTAAAAACCAAAAGTGAAGACCATTTCTGAGTATGTATTAAGTTGTTGACATATTGTGACAGATAAAACGGCTATATTTCAGGTATGCATCCTTTGTGGAGCATACTCTAAAGACAAATAGAGCTACCAAAAATATCACAAACTCTCTTGTGTTACTCATAATAATGATATTATCATTTTCATACTAATGTTTACATATTTTAATATAATAAGTGTAAATTGATATTGTTGGAAACCTAGATTTTCAATGTAAGATAAGTATAAAACAAAAGGATACTCTATAATGTTAGATTTGAATTGGGAGTGTCAGTATAAACTCATTCTTTTTCTTTACAAAATACACTGGTGGGGTTCCTCAGCCTGGCCTAACTCCTCTCGCAATCTGGGATCCCTCGGGGAATGTCAAAGAGCCGGTATCGGCCTGATCCCCACAGGCCGGGCCGAGGAACCCCACTGGTACACGAATCCATGCACCAGGCCTCTAGTTATATAATAATACTTTGAAAATTTTACTCTGAAAGTTTGCAAATATATAACATTAGAAGAAAACAATGAATTCTTATGTACGTATTATCTTCTGGCTTCATAGTTATTAACATTTACCAATCTGGTTTAATATAACTCTCATCACTTTTCTTCTTAAAGTAAATCCCAGACATCATGTCATGGTAGTTTAATCATATATTTTGTCAGTCGCAACAATTTAAATGGGTACTTGAAAAAGCCAAAATTTACCGTATCTTGTTGTTATTCAGCCTCAGAAAATGTAGTGCTTTCATTTCTTGTACCCCTGGTGGTATAGACTTTAAGTTATTGTGATCCAGAAATAACTCTCTCAGAGAATGGTAAGCCCCGTAGAAGGAGACTCGGTCCACGCCGTCATCAGAGAGGTTATTAAACGATAGGTACAGGTATTCTAGGCCTGGCTCCATGTGGCCAAACACGTAGCCAGGAATGCGCTCAATCCTGTTCCCCAGGAGCACAAGGTGCAGCAGCGACTTGGGGAGGTAGGAGGGGACGTGGTAGAGCCTGTTGTAAGAAAGGTCGATGGATTCGAGATTTCTGCAGCAAAGAAAAGAGTAGACAGTGGTGCATCAGGGCAGTGACTGTGAGCTCTAGGTTTAGACAAGGCCAGTCAGGATGCTTGCAGGTTTTCCTGCCAGCACTCGCTGCAGGGATACCACCGGTGCCACCGTGGCTGTGCATGTGCTCACCTGGGCACAGCCAGTTGGTTTCCACCAGAGAGGAGCACCAGGATTCAGAAGGGTAACCGTGAGGCTCAAGGAAGTCCCCAAATATCCCTAAGGTCAGACTTGACTCAGAAGTGAAATCCAGGGAGTTCTGGCCAACATCAAATTGCCTATCCCTAAAGTCTTCAATGGTTCCCACAAAGAAATGGCAGCGATGTGGGGATTTTCTATTCTTATTCCACATCTGATCAGGGCTCAACCCGCTTTCCCACATGGCTTACTCCCCATCCTGAACGGCAGGGCTTCCACGCTGGCCCCTTCAGTGAGGGCCGCGGCTGGGGCCACATTTCTCTCCGGGCAGATGGGCTCTGCTGTTTGCCTAGGCTGTCGGGCCAAGCATTCTCATCTGTTTTGTAAGACTGGAGGTAGAAATAGTTTGGAGGGTTTTACCTGAGGGGAGAGGGGAAGGGCAGGTTCCTTCCTCACTCTGTGCAGGGGTCACTCCCTTCACCTGCAGGACCGCCCAGTGAGGTCCACAGAGTACGTGTCATGGTGTCAGACCTCGTGTCCCTGCGCAGGCTCCATGTGGCTGGTGCAGCACTTGCGTGTGGCAGGTGTCCACAGTGTTAGTGACCGTGGTCAGTCATCCTCACACCAGTCATATCATCAAGGATTTGAACCCGATGAAGGTGGCCACATACTGGGGGTGGGAGGGGGCTCACTAAGAAAGGATGCTGCCATCTCCTTCGTGGCTCCATGTTCAGGCCCTCGTTAATATTGGCAGAAGGAAGGAATTGTCTCAGAAAGTCTAATTATAACATATACTTACTCTTGGTTTATCCAGGCTAAAGGAGCAATCCTATTTTCTTCAATTTTATTGTAACATAGTATAATGACATTGATATTTCTGGTATGATTGAAACAAATTTCAGTTATTTCTTCAATTTGATTACTTTCTAGGTATAATTCCTATAATTAAGAGAAAAGACATATTTCTTCCTGTTGGTTGATAAATACATTCAATTTTATAGAAATTAAAATAGCATTGTAGGCTATTCTCATTAGTATTATCTAAAGCCTTTACTGCCCCTTCAAGGGAATTCATGTTGTAAGTTGTTAAAGTTTCTAATTATAAAATGTATTGTCTGTCATTTTATTTAATTACTAGAGGCCCGGTGCATGAAATTCGTGCACTGGGGGGGTCCCCTCAGCCCAGCCTGCACCTGCTCCAATCTGGGACCCCTCGGGGGATGTCCGACTGCCAGTTTAGGCCCAATCCCTGTGATGGATCGGCAGTGGGACATCCCTCTCACAATCCAGGACTGCTGGCTCCTAACCGCTTGCTGCCTGCCAGCCTGATCACCCCCTAACCACTCCCCTGCGAGCCTGATCGATGCCTAACTGTTCCCCTGCTGGCCCGATTGCCCCCAACTGCCTTCCCTTGCTGGCCTGGTTCCCCCCAACTGCCCTCCCCTGCTGACCATCTTGTGGCGGCCACCTTGTGACCATATGGGGGCGGCCATCTTGTGTGAGGGCATGACAATCAATTTGCGTATTACCTCTTTGTTATATAGGATTTTTAACCATACAATGTTGCAAGATATCATATGCCATAATAATTGGATAAAGCTTTCCTCATTTGTAAAACTTTATTCACATAAATTATTTCATTTGACGAGAAAATAGGTAGAAAGTATCATCCCACTTAGCACTTGAGAGAATCAGGCCTAGGACATGAGCAGCCATGCCCAGTGTCGCACGCTCATCGAATATTACAAGAACTCGTCCTAGCTTGGCCTCACTTGAAGTGCTGTCTGTAATATTTTTAGACTCATGTTTTCTGGACTTGCTTTTGTATTGAAAATAAATGAAAGCTCATCATTTCATTTAATGTCAGGGTGAAGTTTACTAGAACTTTAATGTTCAGCAGCTAATTATCTTCATATGTGATTTCATTTGGCATTAAAGAGAGTTTTCACACAACAAGGATATTGGAATTCAGAAGTAGAATTGGTATGTATCTTCAGTGTAACTTTTTGTTCCTTTTGTAGAAATTTCCCCCTCTTTGTCACTTAATTTTGCTATTTATCAGAAATTGGTAGAGACTTCTAGCTGTTTGCTTTTACCTGCATGTGCATTTGGGTGCAAACTAGATCAGTGGCTCCCAAACTGTGTACAGTGCAATCACTGTGCACTTTTTTAAAGTGTGAAAGGAGCCCCAGTCAGGGCGCAGCCAGTCAGGGCACAGCCATCCAAGGCTGTGCCAGGCAGCTCTGCAGTGGGCTCCCAGCCCACGCCCTGGTGGCCACACCTCTGCAGCAGGGGCATCTCCAGAGAGGGTGAGATGGGGCAGCCTTGGACCAGGGTGGGAGCGTCAGGACGGGGAAGGTGGGGGCTGCCGGCAGAGGGTGGGTGGCTTCCATCCATGCAGGGCCACTGCTAGTTCAGGAGGGGCTCTGGGCCGAGCAGGCTGGGGATGGGCGCACAGTCCCGTTGGGGTAGTTAAAACTATCTTGCAAGTCAGGGTATTTTTGGAGGTTGGAGTTTCTGTTTAAATTGTTAGCTCATCTCCCAGCCTCTCCTGACGAGCTGTCATCAGGACCATTTCTTACTTTTTTAAGGGTCTCTACTCATAATTGTAACTTTGATTCATAATCCTATATAATAAAAGGCTAATATGCAAATTGTCCCCTCAGGAGTTCGACCTACTGGGAGTTTGACCAATCAGGAGTATGACCACTCGCTATGATGTGCACTGACCATGAGGGGGCGGCGCAGAATGAAGGAAGGCCCTGGTCAGCCCTGATCACCAGCCAGGCCTAGGGACCCTACCTGTGCACAAATTTTGTGCACTGGGCCTCTAGTTTCATATAATTTGAAGAGAAAACAGTGTTCAAATTATAATAATTATTTACGCAGCATCAAAACTACCAAGTTCAATATGCATCACAATAATCTCTTAAAATGTATGGTTTGGGGGTTTGTACATACTGTATTTAAAGTATAACACGTTAGAAAATAATATTGGTACCTCGATAGAAGCAGGAAGACCCTGTGGTATAATTCTAAATCTGTTTCGTCCCAGACGCAGGTAGGACAGGCTTTTCAAAGGTCTGAAAGCTAAAGGATTGACATTGGTTTCACTGAGATTGTTTCCTTCCAGTTCTAAGGTAACCAATCGACTTAAGCCTATAAAAAATAAAATTATTGTAATATTAGGATAATTGGAAAACCATGCAATTTCTATAACTTTTCAAAAGGTCATGTGAGCCCAGCCGGTGAAGCTCAGTGGTTGAGCTTTGGCCCATGAACCAGAGTCAGGGTTCTGATCCCTGTTGGTGCACACGCCTAGGTTGCAGGTTTGATTCCCAGTAGGGGGTGTTCAGGAGGCAGCTGACCCATGATTCTCTCTCATCACTGATGTTTCTCTCTTCCTCACCCTTCCTCGCTGAATTCAATGAAAATATATTTTTACCATGTCATGTGAAATTTTCAGTCTATTTGGAGGGCAAATGTTGTAGCTCAGTTCAGCCAAGATTAAATGCTGAATGCATGGTCCAGTGGGGAGGCAGGCTTGTAGAGAAACCATTGCTCTGCTATCTGATCAAAGTGTGTACTATAAGGGCACTGGCTGGTCGCTCAGTGGTTAGAGCTTCGGCCTGCCAACCAAGGGTCTCCTCAGGTCCAAGGGGATGTACTTGTGTTGCAGGTTCGATCCCTGGCCCCAGTCAGGGCACGTGCTGGAGGCAAACAGTTGATGTGTCTCTCCCACGTAGATGTTTCTCTCTGTCTCTCCGCATCTCCTCCCTCCCTATCACTCTCTCTAAAAAAACAATGGACAAAATATCCTTGGGTGAGGATTTAAAAGAATAAAAATAAAAAGTATGTACTATAGGGGTGGGGGTGGGAGTGGGGGTGGGGTGGGGGTGGTTCGGTGATGGGCAGGGTGCCCCACGGAGGCAGCAATAGCCAAGCAGGGACTTGAAACACAGCTGGGTGAAGGAGAAGGTTGTGGGTCACTTGAAGCATTTGTAGGGACAGGTAGGTGTAAAATGGCAGCATAATTGGGGATAGATGAGGAGTACAGTGCAATGAGGGATTCCTTTTCTGGCACAAGAAGGAGCATCTTCACCTGCAACCCTCAGTTGATGAACATACAGCACTGAATTTCCATCACAGTGTTCACTTCCTGGCAGAGAATGCAGCCAAGTGGACGTTTTGAAAGGGAAATAATCAAAAACTCTCCATGCAATCAAATTGCACTACCAAGAAAGGCCTTTATACAAACAAGTTTTATCTCAATTATTTTTACTGGCCTCAGGACTGGTATGATGCAAATTAATTGGAAGCTTAAAGAAGAATGGGCAGCTAGATGAGAACAGCACAGGACCCGTGTGAGGGTGAGAGTGTGTGTGTGTGTGTGTGTGTGTGTGTGCGCGCGCGCGCGCGCACATGCGTGAGTGTGTGGGCATCTGCCTCTGCGCCTCACTGCTGCCCCGCTGCCCGGGGTGCTTCTAGCTCCGCAGGTGTGGAACAGGTTTGGGGATATTGCAGAATCCTCCTTGTGAGCAGGGTGCCAGGAGCAGATGCGACTCAGTGTTGAGCCCGCACACCCCGCACCAGAAGTCAGCAGGGACTGCTGTGTGTGTGGGGCCGGGGGCCGCGCCTCCCCTGCCCTGGGTGCTGCTGGGCCATGGAGCCTAGCTCCGGGCAGAGGGAGAGGCCAAGACTTGCTGGAAAGAGCAGCACCATCATCCAGCTGTGTTCCTGCCAGGGAAGTTAGCCCTGACCTTGCCTGTGGGAAGGTCAGAGCTTGGCGCTGGCAGAGGGGTCTAACAGGCAGACCCAGCAGTAAATCTGAGGGACCCTTTGTTCTCTGGAGGAAGTTTTGGAGGAAAGCCATGGGGACTGGGCAGTGGGCCTCAAGCATGGGGGAGCTCTCTTCCGCCACCTGCAGAACAGCTGGTTCTGCACTGCCCTGCAGTGACCTGAGTGAGGGAGACGGCTCTGGGTGCACAGCTGCGCCAGTGCAGCTGGGTCCGGCGGCAAGGGGACTTAGACATCTGGCTGGTCGGATTCTGGGTGGAGGCCCCACCCAGCAAGGGCCCATGGCATTGAAAGATTGGAGTACCAAGTCAGGCTGATTTTCTTATCTGCTCCTGTTTGAGGTGCCCAAGGGGTGCCAGCAAGCCAGGCAGAGCTGAGGCATTGGAAGGAGAGGTAGTGCCGCTTCCCCCACCCCCAAACTATGGAATCACCTCCAATGCAAGTCTGTTCAAACCATTCGGGCCAAGACCAGAGTTCCCCCTCAAAGCCCAATTCCACAGGTGAAGGGAGAGCATCTCAGACCAGGGACCTGAAGCAGACCCAGCATCTCTGCTACTAGCTTTGCCGCAGGACTACTTGGGGCCCTGCCTGCTTCAGTCAGGTGTCCAAGGCCACACAGGGTAACGACTCATATTGACCTTCATAGGAGAACCTACCGGGAGGCCTGGGACAGACACATCAAGGGGCCAGACTCAATAGCAGAGCAAAATCCAGCGAGCTCCACAAACTCCAGATCCAAAGTTCTTTTTTCTTCCTTCCATATTCTCTTCTTTGGTTCCCTCCCCCTCTCCCCCCCCCCCCCCCCCCCCCCCCCACCTAGTTCTTTAGGTCTCATATCTCTTAGTATTTTTCTTTCTTTTTCTTTTTCAGTCTTTCTGGTTGTTGGTTCTTTTTCATGTTATTTTCTGTTCAGACTTACTTTGTTCTGTAAGCACATGTGTAACTGCTGGCAACATGTAGTTCCAGTTGAGTTTCATAATTAGCAAGCCTGAGGGCTGATCCCACTCATGAATGGGGCAAAAGCAATCAAGACCCAAATACAGCAGAAGGGCCATAAAACCCAAACAAGGGTCATTATTAGAGCACCCACCTCAGAAGATTAAGGAGACTACACCACTGGGTCGCACAAAAAGGCCACTTCATCAAGACTGGAAGGCATAGCAGTCTTATCCAACACAAGGAAACAAATATTTTTTAAAAAATGGGGGGGGGGGGGGGGCGGCAAAGAAATAGGCCTCAAATGAAAGAATGGGAGGAATCTCCAAAAAGAGAACTAAATGAAATGAAGGCAATTAAAAAAACAGGAGACAGTTTAAGGGAGTTGTGGGACACCATGAAAAGTAACAATATCCACAACAGAGGAGTATCAAAAGAGAAAAATGTGCAAGGGATAGAGAACCTGTTTGAAGAAATATGGCAGAAAATGTCCCTAAACTGGTGAAGGGAAAAGTCACACATGTTCAGCCCTGGCCAGCGTTGCTCAGTGGGTAAAGCATCAGCCCATGTACCAAAGAGTCACAGGTTCCATTCCCATTCAAGGTCATGTATCTAGGTTTCAGGTTTGATCCCAGGCCCTGGTCCATACTTGTGGAAGGCAACCAATCGATGTGACTCTCTCACATCAGTTTATCTCTCTCTTCTTCTTCCCTTGCACTCTCTCTGAAAAACAATGGAAAAAAATATCATTGGACGAGGAAATAAGGAAATAAGTCACACATTCAGGAAGCACAGAGAGTCCCAAGCACAAAGAACCCAAAGTGGCCCATCCATGCCTAGACACATCATAATTAAAATGCCAAAAATAAAAGACAGAGAATGTTAAAAGCAGCAAGGGAAAAGCAGTTACCTACAAAGGAGCTCCCATAAGGCTGACATTTGACTTCTAATAAGAAACTCTACAGGCCAGAAGGGATGGCATGACATATTCAAGGCAATGAAAAGCTAAAATCTGAAACCAAGATTACTATATCCAGCAAGACAATCATTCAAAATAGATAGTGAAATAAATAACTTTCCAGCATTGCAAGAAATGTTAAAGGGACTGCTGAAATAATAAGAAGAAAGAGCCCTAGCTGGTTTGGCTCAGTGGATAGAGCATTGGCCTGTGGACTGAAGTGTCCTGGGTTCGATTTCAGTCAAGAGCACATGCCCGGGTGTGGGCTCGATCCCCAGTAGGGGTGTGCAGGAAGCAGACAATCAGTGATTCTCTATCATCATTGATGTTTCTGTCCCTCTCCTCTGACATCAATAAAAATACATATTTAAAAGAAGAAGAAGAAAGAGACAGAGAGAAAAAGAACATAGCAAAAAAGAATAAAAATTGCAATAAGTAAGTAGCTATCAATAATAACCTTAAATGTAAATGTATTAAATGCTCAAAGCAAAACACATAAGATAGCTGAATAAATAAGAAAACATGACCCATATACACTGAGTGGCCAGATTATTATGATCTCTGAATGCATAATAATCTGGCCACTCAGTGTGTGTGTGTGTGTGTATTTTAGAGGCCCAGTGCATGAATTCGTGCATGGGTGGGGTCCGGCCAGCTTGGCCAAGGGGAGGGGACATGGGCAGTTGGCCAGCCTGCCTGCTGGTCGAACTCCTAGTCGAGGGGACAATTTGCATATTAGCCTTTTATTATATAGGATATACACTGAGTGGCCAGATTATTATGTGTTCAGAGATCAGAATAATCTGGCCACTCAGTGTATATGCTGTCTATACAGACCCATCTGAGAAAAAAAAGACTGAATGTGAAGGGATTGAAAAAACTTTTCCGTGCAAATGGAAACAAACAAACAAAAAAAAAAATAGAGCAAGGGTAGCAATACTTATATCTGACACAACAGATTTCAAAACAAAGACAAAGAAGATCACTAAATAATACTAAATGGATCAGTCCACCAAGAGGATAACATTGGTAAACATATATGTACCCAATATAGGAGCACCTAAATTTGTGTGTGTGTGTGTGTGTGTGTGTGTGTGTGTGTGTGTGTGTGTTTTTAAACTCCCAGAAGACTTTATTTTTTTTTCACTATTCTTTTTTTTTTTAATTTCTTTATTGATTAAGGTATCACATATTTGTCCTCGTCCCCCCATTTCCATCCCACCCCCCTCCCCACACATGCCCTCACCCCCCTGTTGTCCTTAACCGCTGGTTGGGCTCATATGTCTGCACACAAGTCCTTTGGTTGATCTCCCCCTTTACCCCCACCCTTCCCTACCCTCCCCCAGAGGCCCGACAGTCTGATCCATGCCTCCTTGTTTCTGGGTCGGTTCTAAAACTCCCAGAAGACTTTAGGGCAGAGATTGAAAGCAGTACATTCATGTTAGGGAACTTTAACATTCCACTGACTTCACTTGATAGATCTTCCAGACAAAAAATCAACAAGGAAACAGCAACCTTAAATGATATGCTAGATCAGATGGACTTGATTGACATTCACCACATATTTCATCCAAAATGTGAAGAATATTGTGGGCCATTCTCCTCATGTGGGACATTCTCAAAGTAGACTACATTCTAGGACACAAAATAAGGCTCTACAAGTACAAGAAGATTGAAATCATATCAAGCCTTTTCTCAGATCACAATGGCATGAAATGAAATCAACTACACTGAAAACAAATACATTCAAACATGGAGGCTAAATAGTATGTTATTAAACAATGAATGGGTTGCCAGAGAGATCAAGAAAGAGAGAAGGAAGGAAGGGCTTCCTGGAAACAAATGAAAATGAACACAGAATAACCCAAAATCTATTGGACACAGTGAAATCAGTCCTGAGAGGGAAGTTCATAGCATTACAGGCCTACTTCAAAAAACAAACAAGCCGAAACCGGTGTGGCTCAGTAGATAGAGCGTCTGCCTGCGGACTCAAGGGTCCCAGGTTCGATTCCGGTCAAGGGCATGTACCTTGGTTGCAGGCACATCCCCAGTAGGGTTTGTGCAAGAGGCAGCTGATCGATGTTTCTCTCTCATCGATGTTTCTAACTCTCTATCCCTCTCTCTTCCTCTCTGTAAAAAATCAATAAAATATATTTAAAAAAACACCTCAAAATATATAACCCTACAACTAAAAGAACTAGAAAGAGAACAACAAGAAAAGCCCAGAGAAAGTAGAAGGAAGGAAATAATGATCAGGGCAGAATTAATAATATAGAGACTAAAAAAACAAAAACAAAACACCAATGAAACCAAGAGCTGCTTCTTTGAAAACATAAACAAGATTGACCATTAGCCAGACTCAACAAGAAATAGAGAGTGCTCAAATAAATAAATCAAGAAATAAAAAAGACTAACAATTGATACCACAGAAAGACAAAGGATTGTAAGAAAATTCTATAAACAACTACATGCCAACAACTGGATAACCTGAGCGAAATGGGAAAATTTATGGAAACATACCATCTTCCAAAACTCAATCAGGAAGAATCAGAAAAACAATAGGCTGGTAACAACTAAAGAAATTGAAGCAGTAATAAAAATAAAAAACTCACAGCAAACAAAAGCATGGCCCAGAAGGCTTCACAGGGGAGTTTTATCTAACATTCTAAGAAAAATTAACACCTATCACCCTCTAACTATTTCAAAAACCTCAAGAGGAAGGAATATAAAAATGAGGCCAGCATTATCCTAATTTAAAAACCTGGTAAAGGCTCTACAAAGAGAAAATTACAGGCCAACATCCCTGATAATCTTAGATGCTAAAATCCTCAACCATATATTACCAAATTGGACCCAGCAATACTTTATAAAGATCATACACCATGACCAAGTGGGGTTTATTCTGGAGATGCAATGCTGTACAATATTTGCAAACCAATAAATGTGATACCTCACATTAACAAAATGAAGTCCAAAAAATCACATGATCATATCAATCAATAAATATATAAAAACATTAGACAAAATTCAACATCCATTTTTTATTTAGAAAACTTTCAGCAAAGTGAGAATAGAGGATCCACCTCAACATAATAAGGGCCATATATGACAAACCTATAGCCAACATAATACTCAACTGGACAAAAACTAAAACCATTTCCCCTAAGAACAGGAACAAGACAGGGATCTATGCTTTCACCACTCTTATTTAAAATAGTACTGCAAGTCCTAGCTACAGAAATCAGACAAGAAGAAATAAAAGGTATCAAAATTGGAAAGGAGGAGCTAAAACTGTCATTATTTGCAGGTGACATGACATTGAAAATAGAAAATCCTAAAGACTCCACTAAAAATCTACTAGATTTAATGAAAGAAATTGGGCAAAGTAGCAGGATACAAAATTAACATCAAGAAATCAGTGGCATTTTTATACACCACTAATGAACTAGCAGAAATAGAAACTTAAAAAAGAATCCCATTTACGGGGGAGAAACCAAGATGGCGGCATAGGTAATCACCTAAACTGCTGCCTCACACAACAATTTCAAAACTACAACCAAAAGACAAAATGGACATTATCCAGAACCACAGGAAGTCTGGCTGTGTGGAAATTCTACAACTAGAAGGAAAGAGAAAAGCACACTGAGACTCAGAGGAGCTTCAGGAGGCAGAGGTACTGAGATGCTTGCGCGGAGAGGACTGGCAACTGAGTGTGCGGCTGGCTTTCTAAAGTGGGAGGGAGACAAAAGCTCCCGACTGTGCTGAACTCCAGTTCCGGGCGAGACTCTGGGAACCCAGACTCATTCGGGAAGAAACTGGACTGTCTGGCAGCGGGTGAAACTCAAGGGCAGCTTTCTCTCAGAGGTGCTTGCAGTGATTACCGAGGGACACTGAGACCCAGGGGCCTCTTAAGCAGGGCTGACGGGAAACCAATGCTGTCTGCTCAGCCCTGAGACTCCGCCTCATCCAAGCTGAGCACAGAGGCTTTTGCAAGTCTTGTCTCATGAGGGTGTCTCCAGCACAGAAGTTCTCCCGGTGTAGACACAGCTGATCCTCACAGCCAATTGGCCTGGAGGTCATTTCCTCCCAGTGATACCATCAACAATCAAGGCTTAACTACAACAAGACTGTGCACACAGCCCACAAAGGGGTGCACCAAGAGTGTCCACCTCATGTAACTGGGAGGCTGAGCCACTGGGCCCTATAGGACACCTAGCACACAAAGCCACTCTATCAACTCAGGGAAGCAGCCAAAATGCAGAGACAAAGAAACAGGTCACAAATGAAAGAAATGGAGGAAAGCAAACAACTGGCTATAGAGTTTAAAACCACGGTTATAAGGTTTTTCAAGAATTTCCTAGAAAAGGCCAATAAATTTAGCGAGACTCTTGAGGTTATGAAAAAGGACCAACTAGAAATTAAGGATACACTGACTGAAATAAAAAATATTATACAGAGATCTAACAGCAGACTAGAGGATTGCAAGAATCAAGTCAAAGATTTGAAATACAAAGAAGCAAAAAACACTCAACCAGAAAAGCAAAAAGAAAAAAGAAGCCAAAAAATATGGAGATAGTGTAAGGAGCCTCTGGGACAACTTCAAGCATACCAACATCCGCATTATGGGGGTGCCAGAAGGAGAGAGAGAGCAAGATACTGAAAACCTATTTGAAGAAATAATGATCGAAAACTTCCCCCACCTGGTAAAAGAAATATTCTTACAATTCCAGGAAGCACAGAGAACCCCAAACAAAAGGAATCCAAAGAGGACCACACCAAGACACATCATAATTACAATGCCAAGAGCAAAAGACAAAGAGAGAATCTTAAAAGCTGCAAGAGAAAAAGTTAGTTACCTACAAGGGAGCACCCATACAACTGTCAGCTGATTTCTCAATAGAAACTATGCAGGCCAGATGGGAGTGGCAAGAAATATTCAAAGTGATGAATAGCAAGAACCTATAACCAAGATTACTCTACTCAGCAAAGCTATCATTCAGAATTTAAGGGCAGATAAAGAGCTTCAAAGATAAGAAAAAGCTAAAGAGTTCATAACCACCAAACCAGGATTATATGAAATGCTGAAAGGTATTCTTTTAGAAGAGAAGAAGAAAAAGGTAAAGATAAAAATTATGAACAACAAATACATATCTAACAACAAGTGAATCTAAAAATCAAGTGAATAAAAAAATCTGATGAAGATGGTTTGAAACATGGCGGACGATGTGGACCAGCAACAAACTACCAACACTAGAAGAGCCCCTGGATCTTATCAGGCTCAACCTGAATGAGCGAATTTATGTGAAAATGAGAAATGACAGAGAGCTTCGAGGTAGATTACATGCTTATGATCAACATTTAAATATGATATTTGGAGATGTGGAAGAAACTGACTATGATAGAAATTGATGAAGAGACATATAAATGAACAAAACGGGATATTTCAATGCTTTTTGTCCGGGGAGATGGTGTTGTCCTAGTTGTCCCTCCATTGAGAGTTGGTTGAAACAAATAAATACCCTGTGTGGAAATTAGGAAACTTTATATGATTGTGCCTTTAAAGGTAGAAGATATTCAAGAGAAACCTGCGTAAATTTTCATATTAATAAATGACCAAGGATTCTTCTGCTCCTGAAATGAGTTTATTTGCACATAACTCACAAATTCTTAAGCTAAATGGCATTTTTATTTTTCTCTAACCCTTCCAATAAATGTGATCACTAAAATGCAGCCCTCTTTTTTAGGCGTTAATTTGCTCCATTGTTTTTTCCAGACAATTTCTGATTTTTTAATTTAAATTAAATTTGTTTTTTTCTTTTTTAATAAAATCTGCTGAACAGAATAAACTGGTGAATATAATAGAATCAGGGATATAGAAAGGGAGTGGACTGACAATTCTCGGGGGGAAAGCGGTGTCGGGGGTGCGGGAAGAGACTGGACAAAAATCGTACACCTATGGATGAGGACAGTGTGTGGGGGGGTAAGGGCAGAGGGTGGGGTTGGAACCGGGTGGAGGGGAGCTATGAGGGAAAAAAGAGGAATAATTGTAATAATCTGGACAATAAAGATTTATTAAATTTAAAAAAAGAAAGAAAAAGAATCCCATTTACCATTGCAACAACAATAATAAGATACCTTGGGCCGAGACCGGTTTGGCTCAGTGGATAGAGCGTCGGCCTGCGGACTCAAGGGTCCCAGGTTCGATTCCGGTCAAGGGCATGTGCCTTGGTTGCGGGCACATCCCCAGTGGGGGGTGTGCAGGAGGCAGCTGATTGATGTTTCTAGCTCTCTATCCCTCTCTCTTCCTCTCTGTAAAAAATCAATAAAATATATTTAAAAAAAAAAAAAAGATACCTTGGGATAAACAACCAAAGAGGTAAAACACCTATACTTGGAAATCTATAGGACACTGAAAAAAAGAAATGAAGATACAAAAAAAGTGTAAGTATATACAGTGTACATATATTGGATGCATTGATATCATCAAAATGTCCATACTACCCAAAGTAATCTCTAGATTCAATACAATCTCTATTAAAATACCAATGGCATATTTCACAGATCTACAACAAATAATCCAAAAAGTTATATGGAACCAAGAAAGACCCCCAATAGTTGCAGCAATGCTGAGAAAGAAGAAGAAAGTTGGAGGGATCACAACTATTCTATAAAGCCATTGTAATCAAAACAGCCTGGTCCTGGCACAAGAAGCGGCATTAAGACCATTGGAACAGAAAAGAGACCACAGAAATCGACCCAAGCCATTACAGTCAATTAATATTCAACAAAGGGGCAAGAGCATACCATGAAGTAAAGAGTCTCTTCAATAAATGGTGCTGGAATCATTGGACAGGGACATTAAAAAATGTAGCTACTCCACCTACTTATCCCATCCACAAGAATAAACTCAAGATTGATAAAAGACTTAAATGCAAGTCATCCTGTATAACAAAGAGCTAATATGCTAATTAGACTGGACGGCAGAATGACCTTCCAGAATGACCAGTGGGCAGGGGGCGGGGCTGCCTCAGCCTCAGCTGCCTCGGCTCTCACAGTCCCGGCTGCCACCACCACCCTATGGGGGGCGATCTATGGGGAAGGAGGGCTCCAAAATCGATTGCCTCGCAGAGGGTGGTGGCAGCGAGCCTGAGCCCCTTGCATGAATTTTGTGCATCGGGCCTGTAGTGAAACCCTAAAAATCGTAGAAGAAACCATAGGCAGCAAATTCTCAGGCATCTCGCATGGCAGAATTGTCACCGATACGTCTCCTAGGGTAAGAGAAACAAAGGAAAATATAAACAAAATGGACTCATCAAACTAAAAAGCTTCTGCACAGAAACACACACACACACACACACACACACACACACACAATCAATCAATCAATCAATCAAATTGAAAAGGGAACCCACTGTATGAGAGAACTCATACAACTTAACAAAAGGAAGACAAATAATCCAATTTAAAAATGGGCAAAGGACCTGAATAGACACTTCTTCAAAGGGGACATACAGATGGCCAAGGGACATATGAAAATATGCTCAAAGTCACTGATCATCCGAGAGATGCAAATCAAAACAATGATGAGATATCACCTCACAACTGTCAAAATGGTTACCATCAATAAATCAACAAATGACAAGTGCTGGTGAGGATGCGGAGAAAAAGGTACCCTCGTGCACTGCTGGTGGGAATGCAGACTGGTGCAGCCACTGTGGAAAACAGTAAGGAGCTTCCTCATAAAACTGAATATGGAACTGCCGTTTGACCCCCTGATCCCACTTCTGGGATCATATCCTATGAATCCAGAAACACCAGTCAGAAAGGATGTATGCACCCCTATGTTCATAGCAACACAATTTACAATAGCTAAGATCTGGAAATAGTCCAAGTGCCCATCAATAGATGAGTGGATTAAAAAACAAACAAACAAAAAATGGGTACATTTACACAATGGAATGCTAGCCTATGTAATAAAAGCCTAATATGCAAATTGACTGAACTGGCGGAATGACCGGTCACCATGACTCACACTGACCACCAGGGGGGCAGATGCTCAATGCAGGAGCTGCCCCCAGCCTGCAGGCCCCAGGCCAGCCAAGGCAGGTGCAAGTGGAGCCCCCCAGTTGCCCCGCAGATCAGCCCTGATCGCTGGCCAGGCCTAAGGACCCTACCTGTGCACGAATTTCGTGCACCGGGCCTCTAGTGCAGCTATAAAAATAGGTAGGATCTCTTACCTTTGAAACAGCATGGAGGGACCTGGAGAGTATGCTAAGCAAAATAAGTCAGTCAGAGAAAGACAAGTATGACATGATCTCACTTATATGTGGAATCTAATGAACAAAATAAACTGACGAGTAAAATAGATCCAGACTGACAGATCTCAGGGATGGAAGAAGCAGGAAGAGATTAACCAAAAATGTAATATGCATATATGCATAGCCCTAGGACTCAGACAATAGTATAATGACTCTTGGGTAGGGCCAGGGACTGGGTGGGAGGGGGGTACCGGGTACAAATGGGGGCCATCTGTTATGCTGTTTATAATTTTTTTTTAATTATAAAAAAAAGAATGAACAGCTCAGGAGTAATGATTGCCAGAGGCGTCTGAGTCAGATATTCAGGGTGTAACTTGGGGATTTGTTCAATGGTTAAGATTTCCAGACTAGGGGATGTTTTCATATTCAACTCAAGCCATCACCTTAAATGCTCTGTGCAACCCATTTCCTACCTGTAGGCCTATCAGAGAAGCAAGACAGTGCTCTCTGGAGTAGACCATAGATGCTAGGGGATACCCTGAGGAGACAGCAGTGTAGATGTGGTTGGATGGTGGTGTTTAGGATCTGTTGAAGGGCTCAGAGACCGGAATTTGTGAGGCCAACCAGTAAACTTAATAAGTGATTGTAGTTCCTCATCTTTTCTTTAATTTCCAAAACGGAAGGTCCTGAGAATCCAGCATATTTATCAGGCTTGGGTTTTTTTGTGTGTTTTTTTTTGAGGCTTGGGTTTTTAATAGAAGTTTTCCAGTCAAAAACAGGTAACAGAAGTAGACTAGTGGTTATTTCATTGCCTCAGAAGAGAGAAACCTAATACGCGATGCAAATCTATGGTGCTATGCATCATTTTGCAATAATTCTCTCATTTGTGCATAGAATGTATGTATAGGAAACACAGTATGTGTGTCTGTAACAGAAAACTGGATAGAGTTAGAAAAGATGAAAACGTGTAGGTTAGATGGGGTAGAAAGGGGACTTGTTAGCAGGACATTGGCAGGATGTCACTCCTGTTGCGGGGACAGCATGACAGGTTATAGGTGTGGACAGACATGTTTTCAACCCACCGGTTTTCCCTTGCTGTTCTTCTCTGCCCTTCTACTCCTGCTCCTCATTTGTAGAGGTAACTCTCTCCCACGTGGGCATGCAGATCTCAGCGTCCCGTCTAGGGACCTCTCAGGGCCAGCACAGGCCGCAGCTCCTGGTTGTCCCGTTCCTGCGCCTCCGCAGGCCCACCCCCCTGCATCCCAGCTGACAGGCAGGACCTGCGTGCAGCCTGTGGTGTCCAGGTTCCTCCTTTCCTCCACGCTTTTGCTCATGCTACGTCTCTCTGAAGTGTCTGTCTCCCTGCTTCCCTGGAACTCCACGTAATCTGGACAGTCCTGGTGACGCCCCACCTCGGGAGAGAATGGAAGGCAGGCCCTGGTGGCCCAGCTGAGCTCCCCTCGAGTGAGCAGACATTGCTGGGACTGACGGCCTTTGCGCAGGCCCACCCAGCTCTCTGCCTGTCAGCCCCACCTGCAGGGGCAGCAGGACTCACAGGAGCCGAGCAGTCTCCAGGCTGCAGCACTGAGGAGAGAACCCAGACCCGGCCGGTCTGTCTCTCATCATTGATTTTCTATCTCTCGCTCCCTCTCCCTTCCTCTCTGAAATCAATTAAAAGAAATGTTTGAGAGAAGGAGAGAGAGAGAACCCAGCCCGAGTGGTTAGCACTGGCCAGGGCTCAGAACACAGCCCCACAGAAGGGCAGTCCCCGCGCAGGGCCTGGGGGAGGCAGAGGAGCGCCTCCTCGCGCCCCAGACAGTTGGCAGCTCGCCGGACCGGTCCCTCCTGGGGAGGAGGGGGCATCTGTTCATGAGGGAGAGGACGAGAAAAGCAGTTGCAGGAATGTACGACAGCATTTTCTAAATGTGGACTTAGATTGTATAACATGTCATGTGACAACACAATTACATGATTTCACATGTAATTCACATACAACCCTTACTACACTTCTTCTAAATTAAGTGTTACTTTGGTCTGTTTTAATTTCTAGCAGTTAGAAATTGAATTTTCTAATATCTTTTCCATATTAAAAAGGCCATCAAAATTTGTGTTTATTAATGTTTTTCTTGTGTACCCTGAAACTCATCTGGAAATAGAGTATTTCCATAACTCTGGAATCCTCAGATTTGGCAATTCTCATTATTGTTTTCCCATCGTCAGAACTGTTTTCTTCCTATGAAGTTTTTTGGGAATGAAAGGAAATAATTGAATTGTTTTCTTCCTTTAAAATCTTGGCTTATCAAGATACATGAACATAATAAGTATATTTCAGATCAAATAAAAAGTGTTGAGCTCTATACCTCAAGAGCTACATTAGACTGTTAGGAAGATAAAACAAAAAACTTGCCAGTTAGCCTTAAAGTAAACCAAATCTAATCAAAGACATTAGCTAGAGTTCCTGAAAAGGTAAATGTAATCCTGCTCTTTCATAGTGTTCACTAGTGGCCCAGTGCACATCGAGAGGAAAATAATTAGTCTTGCGGCGCGGGACTGGCAAGACGGCGGGCTGGACATGCCCTGGAGCCACCCTCCTGCGGTCCCTCCCTGCTGGCAGGCCGGCTGCACCCGGGGCGGCGCCACGGCTCAGAGGGCGTCTGTGGAGTGAGGGGGGCCTCTGGCAGGTGGGGTCCAGCCTGGTCTGCGGGGATTGGGCCGAAACCGGCTCTCCGACATCCCCCAAGGAGTCCCCGGAATGCAAGAGGGCACTCTGCAAAGTTGCTGTCGCTGGACAGCTCCTGCATTGAGCCCCTGGTGGTCGGTGCACGTCATACCTACCATACGGTCGGTCGGTCGGAGGGTCGCTTAGCCTTTTACATATATATAGATCATATGACAACTTTAGCTCTCCAGCTTAGTCCAGAAACAACCACAAGCATAGTCAGTTCTAGGTGTATCAGATGCATGGAGCGCGGGCCCGTCCCTAACACCCACCCATAGGAGAGCCGGGCTGCCCCGCAGCCACACACCGGGCATCCTCCCCGTGTGCTCGGGCCAGAGAGACTGCGTGGACTGCCTGTGTCCACTTGCTCATGTGATGGAGTCTGTATGCCAACATATGACAGATTACAGTAGCAAAATGTGTGCAGGCAGTGGGCTGAGGCGCGTGCACTGCACACGCAGGAGCGATAAGGAGACCGTCCCAGCCCTGGTGCCGCGTCACCACCACTGCACAGGCCCCTGTCCCGCCAGCACCACACGCGGCCGCGTGGGAAGTTAGTGTTGCTCAGGGTTACAGGTCTGGAGCTCAGTCACTGTAGGTGAGAGCACCTGAAGTCATTGAGGTTTGATTTCCACGTAGAGGACTTGTTAAGACAACGGGCAGTTTAAAATACATTTTAAGAGGTTACACCAATCAATATTAAAACAAGGTGTCTCCACTTAAATGGTAAAGTGACCTAAAAAACCTTGCCAGCTATGCATCTGGCAATTCCGCAAATAAAATGCCCCCACGATGACAAGGTTCCACGAACACGTGACCAGCGCGCGCTCGGTACCTGACAAGCGCTCTCCGTCGATAGCGCGGAGCCCGTTCTCACTGACTTTGAGTTCTTCCAGTGTCGGTGGCAGCGCCGAAGGAAGCTCTGCCAGGCTGTTTCCGTCCATGTTCAGGTGCACCAACTTCTTCAAATGCTTAAAAAGCAAACCTCAGATTACTATTTCGTCTGGCACAGGTGTCCAGTACATCCCACTTAATGGTCAGTTAGCTGCAGTTATGCCTCTAAGCCCGCCTTACTGGGGTTTAGATGGGGGTCCCCAGCTTCTCTCTGCCACGCAGATGTCTGTCCTGTGAGTGTTTATTCCGGGTACTTTCAGCCACACTAGGCAGGCATGTTGCACTCGCCATAGAGATCGGCCCCGCGTTACTGTGGCCTCGGAACCGAGAGAAAGCTCCCGTCGCACTGGGTTGGTTGTATTTTGCTAGATCTTGGCTTTTCACCTTCTCAGCAGCAGACACACGGTTATGAAAGCTCTCCGTGCGAGAGTTTTCTCTGTGATGTACTAGTGCAGTGGCCTGAGTCCCTCATGGGTGGTGGCGTTAGCACAGCAATTTGAACGCCATGAACGTATTTGTAAAACGCAGCTTTCTGTTCATTAACTAGAAGCGGATTATAACACAGCACTAACGATGGAGCATGTCTTCAACATGGGGTGGGCAGGCATCACAAGCCATTGCTCGGTGGCACCCTCACGGTTTTGATGGGGTGAGGGGGCGGCACTGCCTGGCTGCCCGCGCTGAGCACTGCAGCTGGCGGGTTTGAGTGGGGCCACGTGGGCGACTCACGTCAGTGGGTTCAGAGCAGTTTGGGACAGAAACCCCCAGACAAGAAGAGAAGGTGATTTCCTACAATGTCTTCCTTTTTTTCAAATACCGGGAATGCATGGGTGCGCAGGTTTGGATCAGGACAGCTGCCTGAGGGGCACTCGGTCTGTGAGGCAAGTGTGGGCCTTCTCCCCTGCCAGCCCGAATGGGGGTGAGCCAGGACTGTGTGCCTCAGAGGGGGCTGTGCCAGGAGGGGGCAGTTTGACCCAGGGGCTGTGCTATTTGTGCTGGGGCTTCTGAACACACATATTTGTGAGCTTTGTATACACACAGCCGTCTCCTTTCCTGCATCTGCATTTGTTTCTCAGAAAGTCCTTGACCCTCTCTTCTTTTCTCCTTTTTAGAGAAAAAAAACGTCAGATCTGAGTCTTCAGAAATTTATCCTGTGCTGTTTCCCATCTTCTTCCCTCTTCTTTTCCTAACCTGAACCCTGAGTCCATTTGTGTTTCCAGATGCCCTCTTGCTAACGTGTCCCTTCCTCAGTGCTGCCCGGCCCAGAGCGGGGGCTCACACAAGCTGCCGCCCAGCGTTCGGGAAGCTTCCAGATTCTGCCCTTCCTCCCGGGAGCACCTCACGACATGTTCTCAGCTACACGGGGGAAGCTACTCCATAAGTTTAACACATTCACGTTGTCATTGGTGGGTGCCTGTGCTCTGAGGTGCTCATGCAGCCGGACACATGTGACATAACAGGCTCCGCTCCAGGGAAAGCTTCAGCCGTTCAGGGACGTCAGGGAAGAAAGTTTCTCCCCTGAGGAGAATGCTGCCAGGCAAACATTCAGCTTCTCCTCTCGTCCCCATCTCCACCACTGCAGTACCAGTCATGGGAAAGCGATCCAGATAGATTGTGACAAATCAGAATGTGGGTTTACCTTGAATGCTTCTGGACTTACGCCTGAAGAGGTGATGTTATTGTTGCTCAAATCAAGCCTTTCCAAATTCGGTAGTCCATAAAATGCTTCCTCTGGAATGGAGGTGATGGAATTGCCTAGGACAGGGCAGTTGTGTTTTAGACCGATGTGCCAATACCTACACACATGTGCACTTGCACAGATAGCAACCGAGAGTTTTCTCTGTATGAAAAAGCAATCTGCACAGCATGGGCGGGATGTCTATTACATAAGCAAATGTACATTTAGAGAAATAAAAGACTGGGACTAAACTGTTCCACAGTCAAAATGTTCACTCTAAGGACTTGCCATGCTCTAGTACATCATGTTTTAGACAAAGCTGCTTAAAACGTGCAGAGTGTGGTTGCTGGATAATTCTGTTAGGTTGGGCATGGTATAACAGATGGTTTCTAGATGGTTTCGAGTTCCTCATCTTTTCCCATTGGCATTTCTTAGGCCCTGCTGACAACTATAACCCTGCGATTAGTCAGTGACATTGTGGCATGTAGATTCCCTCTCTGGAGCACCAGGCTCAGTCCCTAAATCAGCCGCTGGGGAGATGATCTCATCACCTCCAGATCCGAGGTTCTGCTCCCATGACTGATCTGCAGAAGTTCCTACATGCCTTAACTTTATGGGGTTTTGTTTTGACATTAGTTAAGTACAGTAGTCCATGGTTTTAAACTCAGAAAATGAGCTTCCCAGAAAGAGCAAGCACAATATAAACCACATGTGACCTTCCTGCAAATCCACGCCCCCCCAAGTGTGTGCACGGGCCATCACCGGCGTAAGACTCTAGACTTTCGCGAACCAAGCTTTCTTGGGGACATCTGGCACGTGGGCGCAGGAGGGGCTTTGCTGGAGTCACAGGAGCGTGGTGTCGGGAGGCCCTGATGCAGGGGGTCTGTCACAGAGGGCCATCCTGAGCAAAGGTGTCAGACTTTTTCTGTTGAGTAGTTATATCATCATTTATTATTTTGATGGTAGTTTATTGCTGTGATTTCCCCCAAGATGCCTGAAACCCCATTCAGACCCTGTGGCCTCTGCATCTGCAGGGCCACCCCTCATGGGCCGTGACACCGTTGTCCAATGGCCCAGCCTCCCTGCCAGCCAGCCACACCCACACCTGGTGGTGCTGTTCCTGTACTCAGGACCTTTTCAGGTGGCCCTATAAACACACGAATAGAAGGTCGGGGCCATCCATGTCCACCAGGATGGCTAGCATGAGGGGGAATGGCTGACGGGACACAGAATGCAAGTTAAACGCATCTGTGTCACTTAGCGGTCCTACTCCTGGCACGTACTCCAGGGAGAAGGAAACTGGGGACTCCACAGACATCTGCCTGTGGGTGTTCATAACTACAGTACACAGCACTGCCCAAACTGGAAACACTCCAGATGCCTCAGCTGGTCCCAGCAGTTCATCCAGACGGCACTCAGCAGTAGGGACGGCAAGATGCTAACCAAATGCAGCAGCCTGGATGACCCCGAAAGCAGTGTGATGGGGAAGCCAGCTAAAGAGGCCGTGTGCCTAGTGACCCCGTTCTCATGTCGTCTGGAAACGTCTAAACTACAGACACAGGTACAGTCTGGTGGCCAGGGCTTGTGAACTGAGGGACATGAAGAATTGGGCAGAGGTTACCTGACTATATGCATATCTCAAAATTCAGTTCCATGCTAAAAATGAGATTTACTCCATGAAAGTTACCCTCAGGAAAGCTGACTTTAAGAATGGCTCAGTGGTTGAGTGTTGACCCATGAACCAGGAGGTCACAGTTTGATTCCAGGTCAGGGCACATGCCCGGGTTGCAGGCTCGATCCCTAGTAAGGGCCAGGCAGGAGGCAGCAGATCAGTGAATTCTCTCTCATCATTGTTTCTATCTCCCTCTCCCTTTCACTCTCTGAAAAAAACTTTTTTTTAAAGAAGTCCAGGAGAAATCATGGTTGGATTTGGAGGACTCTGCTTTACATCCATTTATGCTATACTGTAGTAAAATACCTACCTCTTCTGCAGTGTTTATGTGTTTAAAGATTGTGAAAATAGTCTGTTTAGAATCCATTTATATTACGAGATTAAAATACAACATTCATAGGGGAATGAGTTATTTACTTTCAAAGCTCAAAACGAAATGGACATTGACATCTCTTACCAGCAAGCTCCAGGCTTGTCACCTCGGGCGCTGCCAGCAGTGGAATCTGGACGAGGTCTGCACCGTTGCAGCTGATGGTTCTGTAGGACAGAGAGCACCCGCTGGGCAGAGCTGGCCTGCGTCTGGGAGGAGCACTGGCTGGGAGTCGGGACAGCACCCGTAACACACCTCTGGTCTCCTCCTCCTCCTCCTCCTCGTCCTCCTCGTCCTCCTCATCCTCGTCGTCCTCCTCCTCCTCCCAGGCTGTGTTTCCATGGGGACGGGCCTGCCTGCCCTCCTCCCCAGGCCTCTGTTCGGCCCCACTGTGCTGCCCCTGGCTAGCAACTCTTCCTCGGTCCCCAGGCTCCGGGCTCATTTTCCTTTGCTCCCTGTCTTCATTTTCTTTCATTCCTTCAGTCTCCTCAGACAGAAGCCTCTCTTTTCTCACTGCTTGGTCCAGTTCCACCCAAGGAGGTGGCCGTTGCCGATGAAGTGAATTAGGAGGTTCTCTTTGTTCTGAAGAATCACCAGAAAATTCAGTTGTGTCATTAATGCTCTAGCACTGGTAGCAAGTAGGAGGCTCCGACCATGCACAGAGAAGGCAGCAGGGGCACATTGTGATATGAATAAAAGAAGAGTCAGAGCAAAAGGGAGGCTAGTGAGTATTCCCTCCAGGTATTTGAGTGCAGTTTAAACATGAAATGCGAATTGGCGCAAACACGCGGATTCAAAGGAGCTCTTCACTCCACCACGGAAAGGAGAGAGAGAACTACATAACCAGACATCCAGAGAAGAGAGACCATGGGGAGACAAAGAAACAGCCCGCATATGAAAGAAAAGCAGGCATCACCAGAAAAGGAAGTAAACGAAATAGAGGCAAGCAACCTATCAGAGAAAGAATTCAGAGAAATGGTCATAAGGTGGCTGAAAAGAATGGAAGACAAATTCGACAATATGAGTAAGAACAAGAGGAAATGAAGAAGAACCAAGAAAAAATGAAAAATGACATTGCTGCTGTAAAGAACTCAATAGAAAGCATCAAGAGAAGACTAGAAGAAGCAGAGGACTGCATCAGTGAGCTAGAAGACAAGGTAGGAAAAAATACCCAAGTAGAGCAGCTTCTATTAAAAAAAATTAAAAAGCAGGTGAAGAGCTAAGGGAACTTTGGGACAACACGAAACAAAACAACGTCTGCATAGTATGGGTTCCAGAAGGAAAGGAAACTGAGCAAGGAATAGAAAACCTGTTTGAAGAAATAATGACAGAAAACTTCCCTGATATAGGGAAGAAAAAACCCACACAAATCCAAGAAGTTCACAGAGTCCCAAGCAAGATGAACCCCAAAAGACCGACGCCAAGGCACATAATTAAATTGGCAAACACTAACGACAAAGTAAGAATCTTAAAAGCAGCCAGAGAGAGACAGGAAATTATGTACAAAGGAACCCCCATCAGACTAACAACTGATTTCTCAACAGAAACTCATCAGGCCAGAAGGGAATGGAATGAAATATACAAAGTCATGCAAAGGAATGGTCTGAATCCAAGAATACTGTACCCAGCAAGGCTATCAATCAAAATTGAAGGTGAAATCAGGAGTTTCACAGACAAAAAAGGACTAAGGGAATTTATCACCACCAAACCAGCCATGCAAGAAATGCTAAAGGGTCTGCTGTAAAAAAAAAAGAAATAGGAAGCGAAGAAGGAACACAGGGGTAAAGAATAAAAATGGCGACAAATAAGTACCTATCAATAATAACTTTATTATTAACAATAATAAATGTAAATGGATTAAATGCCCCAATAATAACAATAATAAATGTAAATGGATTAAATGCCCCAATCAAAAGACATAGGGTAACAGATTGGATAAGAAAAGAAAACCCATATATCTGCTGTCCACAAGAAACCCACCTCAGAAAAAAAGACGCAAACAGACTGAGGGTGAAAGGATGGAAAAAGGTTTTCCAGGCGAATGGAAATGATTAAAAGCTGGGGTAGCAATACTTATATCTGACAAATTAGATCTCAAAGTGAAGGACATAACAAGAAATAAGGAAGGCCACTTCAAAATACTAAAGGGAACAATCCAACAAGAAGAAATAACTCTGGTAAACATATACGCACCCAATACAGGAGCACCCAAATACATTAAAAAAACTCCTGGAGGATATCAAGGGAGGGAGTGACAGCAATACAATCATAGTAGGAGACTTTAATGCCCCACTATCACCATTGGACAAATCCTCTAAACAAAAAATGAGCAAAGAAACATCAATCTTAAATGACTCAATAGACGAGATGGAATTAATTGACATATTCAGAACATTTCATCCCAAAGCCACAAAATATACATTCTTCTAAGTGCACACGGGTCATTTTCAAAGATAGACCATATATTGGGTCACAGACAAAGTCTCTTCAAATTCAAGAATATAGAAATCATATCAAGCATCTTCTCAGATCACAGTGGCATAAAACTGGAAATCAACTACAATAAAAACAATCCAAAGAAATCAAACACATGGAGACTAAACAGCATGCTATTAAACAATGACTGGGCTACCAGAGAGATCAAGGAAGAAATAAAAACAGCATGGCAACAAATGACAATGAAAACACAACAATCCAAAATCTATGGAACACAGCGAAAGCAGTCTTGAGAGGGAAGTTCATAGCTCTACAAGCCTACTGCAAAAAACAAGAAACAATGGTAATAAATTACCTAACCCTACAACTCAAAGAGTTAGAGAGAGAGCAACAAGAAGAGCCCAGTATAAGCAGAAGGAAGGAAATAACAAAGATCAGAGCGGAGATAAACGACATAGAGACCAAAGAAACAATACAAAAGATCAACAAAACCAAGAGCTGGTTCTTTGAAAGGATAAACAAGATTGACGAACCTTTAGCCAGACTCACCAAGAAACAAAGAGAGAGGACCCAAATAAACAAAATCAGAAATGAAAGAGGTGAAATAACAACAGACCCCACCGAAATACAAAGGATTGTTTAAAAATACTATGAACAACTCTATTCCAACAAACTGGACAACCTGGAGGAAATGGACATATTCCTAGAAAAATATAACCTTCCAAAACTCAATCAGGAAGAATCTAAACAGCTCAATAGGCCAGTAACTATGGAAGAAATTGAAGCAGTCATCAAAAAGCTTCCGGCAAACAAAAGCCCGGGCCAGACGGCTTACAGGAGAGTTTTACCAAACATTCAAGGAAGAACTAAAACCTATCCTC